>NC_143402.1:31429043-31738086 GCF_052110815.1 Crocodylus siamensis | reverse complement strand
AGGTGCATGAAGGCGACAGCATTTAATGCCAGGGCCAGGTTGTAAAGGTTATGAGTAGCATAGACCAGGGACTTTGGAGACAGGCTGGGGTTTTTCAGCACTAAAGCTGACAGTGGGCTTTAGTCTGTGATCTTCACAGAGCAGTAGTGTCCAGTTAACTCACAGAGTTTCTGGAGACAGAGTGGAGGGAACTGGAGTACTGCCTGCTGGGATAATGGAGGACAGTGTGGGATCTTGTACTAATCAGGTAAGCATACACGCATTTGTTCCTCCACTAGAAACTTTACTGGAGGTAAATTTTACTTCATCTGCTGAAGTAGAAGTTTCTTCCAGGCCTACTATTTTTGGTCTTGTAGAAACTGCTTGAACACTTGTACAATTAGGGTTTCTACTGGTGGAACTGTGATTCCACTAGTAGAAATGTTACACTAGTACACAGCATTGGACTATGTAAGGGAAAATTTCAAGAGACTAGTTACCAACTCTCAAAATGTCATCATAGGAAATACAGTATTTGGTGTTTTATTAAATATCTTTTTGAACTTTGAAGCAAAATTAAAGCTCCCTAGACCCTACTGCTGATCAGGTAAAATGACACTGTTCTCAGTTTCACTATACGCAGCCCTAGGATACAGCTGTGAGGTGAAGCCTCTAGTGTCGCCACCTTTTGTCTGTCCTGAGTCTGGATACCCTGTAGTTTCCAGCATCCTCAGTCTGCCTTAGATTATATCACATATGTTTAAACTTGAGATGTTTCAAATAAAATGTTTCAAGCTGAATGAACTTGTAACTATTTAAAATAAAACATTGTTTCTTCAGAAATTTGCTGTTTAGCTCTGGGTTCATCCTGGGTGTTCCACATCTCAGGTGATTTAACCACTAGGCTGATAACTATTCTGAGGTCTCGCCTCACTTGAAATTTTTCAGAAAAAATATGAAGTCTGAGTGCCATCATGAATGGAATAAAAATATTTTGAAATCTTAAACATTTTCACAGGCTGATAAATATCTTATTTGCAAGGGCCTGCTAAACATTTCTTCCAGAACAAGATCCTTAATAATATCTACCCCAGAGGAAAGACATGGCCATGTTAGAAAAGCCATCATTAGTTTGAAAGCACTGATTTTAATTTTAAATGAAATCCCAACTTGGGATCTTTCATCCATGTGAAATAGCAGATTTTATGATGGCTTTGATGCAAATCCAATAAGGAGTTTTCCATTGGGTAAATTTGTCAGTTGCTGTTAAGCAGGCAAATGGAATTTGCCAATATTTTTTTCCTCTGGCATATAGCAGCTTTCACAGTTGACAAAGGGTGACCCCATTCTTGGCTCTCAAAATGGGCCTAACCTGTATATCTTTCTCAACATGTTGCTAATCTTTTCTTTGATTATAGAAATTGGGACAAAAACATAGCATGGACACCAGGTTTCTTTGCACCCTCTTATTTCCACTCTGTTACTTTCTTTTATTCTTTTGTCTCATTTATGTTAATGTATAAGAGAAAAGGGCATATTCCAGATTTGTGGTTGTTAATCCCATTTTATATTTCCAAAGGAGTGGAAATTGGGGGTGGAAACTATTTTATTCAACAAGCCTGATGCAGATTTGAACTAACTTATGTGGGTTTTTTCTAAACAGACTAGGCTAGTTCAGTAGCAAATAGAGCACAAGTTAGCCCTTTGGTGGCAGTGGGGGTTGGAAGGGGCCTGCAGGCAGCCTACATTGAGGCCAGCAGGTTGTGGGGTGGTCCTTTTGCACTACCAAGCATAATAAGCAGCTGAGCCACCCCGATTTACTGCCAGGGATATGCTTCCCTCTGCCTGCTGGTCTTTTGTCAGCCACAGATATCTGTCAGATATAGGCAAACAGCAGAGGCAGCAGTGCAATCTTCTCCCTTGATCTGTACCCACTCACAAAGGTCATGGAGGTCTCTGGGTGGGGACTCCCATGCCCCCTTTTGGGTGGGTGCAACACCAGGGAACTTGAGCAGGTTTCAGGGGTTGGGTGAGTACCCCCCCCCTTTGTCTTCATCAGACAATGTACTGATACAGCTCTGTAAGAATCTGGGGTGAGCTCAGCCCCCTCCCCCCCGCCGCTCTGAAGCACACTGGTTGAGTGTGCACAGCTGGAGTAACTGAGCATAGGCTGAGTACCAGTGTGCTTCAGGGGGCACGGGGGGTGGGGGAGGTTAGTGGGGCCTTGCAAAGGAGCCTGGGATGCTGGAGGACAGCAAACTAATTAGATTCAATAGGGGATCCAGTACAGAAGTTTGATGCTCCAGAGTAACTTAATTCAAATAAATATGAGTCCACATCGATCCAGGACTATTTTAGACAAGGTTCTGCCATTTTTAGTCTGGACTATGTGCCCCAACTTATGTACAGTTACAAGTTTGTTTCAAAGTCTGATCTCTTAGTGCGGATTATATGTAGCTATCCACAGCATTCAACTCCTACTCCTATTCTTTTGTACTAGGAAAATTAGATGTATAAGGTCTTTTTCTCCTTTCACTTGCACCCACACTTATTTTGGTTCTTCACATAATTCAAACAAAGAATGGTGTAATAGTGCTCTTTCATTCATTCAGAAGAAATTGTTGTTCTATCAGAAGAATCCTGCCCAAGCCATCTTAGAAAAAATTCTGAAAAAACTGAGCAACTGAGGTTTCCATTTTATTTCTTTTCTGAATTTTTATACTCAGTAATAATTATGTTGACTTATTTTTCTCATATATCTTTCCCTGGGTGAAGATATAGCATTAATTGTTTAATACAAACATTTTTGCTGGCACGATCTTTTTGGGCTATTTGCCTTGTTTCAATAATCATAGAAAAAGGGAATTCAATAGAGTATTTATCTTGTTAACCCAGTGTAACATTTTCCCATTTTTATTTTCTGTATGTTTTGTGGCTTCAGAACATAAAGCTGTGAGTGTTCAAAGTTCCACAGATACCTGACTAAGCTTTCTTTTACAACAAACAGAAAATAAAATCTTTAATGCATGAATTTTACATCCATGGTCAGCAAATTATTTTAATGGAATGATCATGTTAGAAAATTTAATTTTATGTGTACTGCTACTTCTAATCATTACCTACTACCTTATGTTTGTTTCTGATAATCATGCAGCACCCTGTTTGATCTGGTGTCTCTGAAGTAATAGAGTACTAGTACAGTATTGTTTTGCACTATATAGCATGCTGTCTGCTTGGAATTCCCATAACAGCAAAGCAGTATATTTTAGGCCCCAGGTAATACAAAGTAGTGAGCACTTTCTGCAGTGAGCTAGAGACTATCAATTGTTAGTGACTTTGGTGGTGCTGTGGGTGTTGAGCGTGCACAGTATCTTGCAGGATTTGCAACTTCTGACTGCATGAATGTAGCTGTGGAATGAAATATACAAATAGAAGATCAATCTTTTGTCCAGTTTACTATTGTGACAGTAAAACTAGTGCACTGGCAACTTACAGTAAAAGCCTAGAACACTACTCAAATAAATTGTCCATATCTATATTATGTTATTTTTAGTTTGATATTTGTAGATATTTAGATAGTGGCACTTGGTCCCCCATACAGTGAAAAGAACATGAATAGAATAACATGAAAAATATTTTTGTGTATTATATTTTCTTAATGAAAGTTAATGCTCTGAATCTCCAATTTATTCACAGCCTTTTAATAAATTTTAAAAATAATAATGCTTTTTTCCTCCAAAAAGAAACACTCAATAATGAACCAAAAGATTTAGTTCTGATTCTAATGAAATGTTTTGTTTTCTTTAGTCAGAAACATTTTTTTTTTTACTATTTCATGTGCCAACAGAAAAAAAAGGAAAAAGAAAAATTTTCTTTTCAATGCAATTGAAATAAAAATCTGTCAATGTCTTGGTTCTGGAATCAGTCTGAAAAACAATTAATTCATGAACTGTACTTCTCATAGCACCCAAAGTTCACTACATGGTAGTTCAAGGTAGTATTTCATGTTTGGATTAATTTACCAGCTTGAGTCTCAAAAGTTATACATATATATATTGAACACATCAATGTTCAAGGTGTTTTGGATCTGAGATTTTCATTCAGCTTACTTCAGATGCAGGGCAACTACAATATTTGGATTTCAAATATTATATTATATTTGGTAAAAATATTGACCAGAAAATCATGGACAATAAAATGTATTGATGACAATCTAGTTTCCCAAACAGGGATCTTAAAAAAAATTATAACTTGGTGTAAGATTTCAAACTACATTACATATAAATCTCTTGAGTAAAAGAAAAATATGAAGATATATATTTAATCACATAGACTCATACCAAGTTAGTGTTAGAAGGGATCTCAGGACGTCATCTAATCCAACCCCCTGCTCAAAGCCAGACCATCCCCAACTAGATCATTCCAGCCAGGGTTTGCTGAGATGGCCCTTAAAAACTTCCAGTAATGGAGATCTACCACATCTCTAGGTAACCCTGTTTCCCTGAGGGGTCAGGCCAATGCTCAGGATCTCAATATTGCACTGTTAGACAGGAAGGTGTGGTGTACAATTGCACATGTACACATAAAAATCAGTTAAGCATAGATACACTCACTGGGTGCATACACCCCTACTAGGCATACACATTCACACTAGCAACTCAGATATACATACGTTCAAAATAACCAGTTTAGGTTCATGCACACCTATCACCAGTTTAAGCCCGTACACACTACACACACCAAATTTAGAAAGAATTAGTTACGAGTCACCAAGACCTGCACATTGAATACACATATCTGGATTATTAATTCATATACCACACACAATTATATATATATGTGTATTCACTAATTCACACACATACCACCCACCTACACATACACACAGGTGAGTTCCTAAGTTGGATGTTGTGATGTGTAAGTATGTATGTGTTTGGTGTATTTGGGATACCTGGGGAAAGGTTAAGGTAAGAAAGTAGAAGTGTATGGAGTGAGTGTTGCTGGGAGTGAAAGTTACTGGGACTGGGATTAGAACCAGAAGACTAGAAGGACCTGGGCTGAAGAACTGAGGCTCCGGGGTAACTTTAGGTTAATTTATCTTAATTGATTAAAAGACAACACCCAAAGCCTGCAGAACAGAGGAGCGATGCTGACACAGAGGCTGGAACTGGAGCCAGAGCTATGGGGGAGCTGAAAAGGTAGGTGGGGAGAGGGAAAACAGGACCAAGAGAAAGTGTGGGTGTAAAAGAGGGGCTCTGCTTGTGGGGAGCCGGAGGATGGCTCTGGGGCAGCTAGAGAAGCTGCAGGGAGTTGCAGTAGGTGCTGGGATCTGGAGAAAGGCTCCAGCTGCTGGAGAAAACTGCAGGACAGCCATGAGGAGCTGGGAAGCTGCAGGGCAGTGGGGGGGGAGGACTACAGAAGGTGTGGGGGAAGCCTAAAAACAAAGAGATGGACAGCAGAAAATCACAGGAAAAGTGGCAGGATAGACTGAAAAGTGACAGGGCAGTGGGAAAGCAGGGAGAGGCAGCAGAAAGTCACATGTAAATGGCAGTACATGGCAGGGGAGGATCAAAGGCAGCAGGGACAACAGGAAAGCAAGGAGAGGCTGATACATGGCAGAAAAGGGGAGACATAATTGGAAGGAGATCAGGAAACTAGTGGGGGTGGGGGCTGGAGCTGAGAGAGAGAATGAGGCTGGAATTTAAGATAAGGAAGGGACTGGGATTCAGTAAAACATGACCCAACTCGGGGTGGCAAATGACAATGGTTTTATTGAACAGGGGAGATCGTGACACAATGTCTTATTGGTTCCCTTACACACACACACACACGCGCGCACATGTGCACGCACACACAATGGCAGCAGGGGTTAGAGAGGATTGGTGCAGGGGCTTAAGTCCATTGATGTCCAGGGGGAGAGAGAGAGACAGAGAGAGAGTTCAAATTGTAGGAGGAGGTGTGCAGGGAATATCTACCTATCCAAGGCTGGAAGTTGATCCTCGATGGCCAGTCGGTGTCTCCTTCAGCTTGGTATTGTCCAGAGGGGGTCACCAGCAGGGCCTCTGGGGTGGATAGGTAACGTGAAGCTGGTGGGTCCAGAAAGAAACGGCATTCCCACTGGGTCTGTCTTCACTGCCCCTTTTTATAGGGGCAGACCTTGTGTGACCCTAGTGACAGGAAGCCTACCCAGGGAAGGGTCAGGCCCTGGCATGCTAAGCATGTGTGTTCCATGCAGGGATGTGCAGTTTCAGGTGTCTGTAATGGTGAGGTACAATGATAGAGTTGCTGGTTCTGCAGGGTTTTTTTGTCTTTCAAATGCTGTGTTCTTGTCTCTGTTCCTGGGTGAGGTCCGTAGCGTAGCTCCCAGATGAATTGATGCGAGGTAATGGGCCAGTTGGTACAGTAGAGGCCTGCTACCATTGTGTTTCAATCATTCCCAATCACTCTCATTCATCTGGGAACCAATTTACATGGGAGGGGTGCGTGAATCATACAGTTGCGACACAGGGGATGCCTGGCCAGAGGACACAAGATGGAGACTTGACATATAAAATGGAAACTTGACATGACTTTGGTTCACTTACAAACACAGGCATAAACCATACGATATCCATATGAAACAATGGAAATCACTACAAAAATGATAATAATACAATATACAACAGTAAAAATCAATACAAACCTAATAATAATACAATATAAAATAGTGGATATCCAAAACCAAAAATTTGCTACCAAAATAAAAATGTTAAAGCTTATTCTAAGTCTGAGCTCGCTTATGCTTGTCTATAAGGAATGGAGAGACAGAAAAGGAAAAGCCAGAAATACTTGGGAAGGGAAGGGAATGTGTGCGCGCGGACGCGCGCACACACACACACACACACACACACAAAAGGGGGGTTTGCTACAACCCTTTAAAGTGCTTTAGCATACTCCTAGTCAGAAGGTTTTTCCTCATATCCAACATAAATTCCCCCTGTTAAATCCCTTCTCAGTATTTTCTTCTCTAAAGTAAATGAGACTAGTTCCCTCAGTCTCGCCTCATAAGTCATGTCCCCAGTCCCCTCACCATTTTTGTTACCCTCTCCTGGAATCTTTTCAATTTGTCCATATCCTTTCTGTAGTGGGAGGCCCAAAACTGAACACACAAGGTCCTTTTTTGCAGAGCTGCTGCCCAGGTAGTCAGCCCCCAGCCTGTATTGTTTCATGGGATTGTTCTGTCCTAAGTGCAGGACTTTGCTCTTGTTCTTGTTGAACCTCATGGATGTGTCCACACATGCAAGCATGTGCACTTACAGTAGCTCAAATAAAAGCAGTTCAAATTTGAGCTGGGGCTTTTTGCCTCGGCGCACATGCTGAGAAATGCACTTTGTTGTGAAGCAAATTGTGCCACTTGGAGCAAAATAACCCTGCCTAGATCCTCCTGGATCTGCAGCCGGGCGAGCTAGAGGCCAGGGCAGCATCTGTTCTGTCCCCAACAGTCTAGAAAGCTGCCATGTCCTGGCCCCATCAGTACAAAAAGTTGTCCTGGCAAGTAGCTCAGGGCCACTCACTCTCAGGAACTTCTGGGGCCTAGTCAATTGGTGCCTGGGGACAGTATCTCTTATGCCAGATGGGCTGATGAAGCACCTCTGAGAGTTCCCTGAAGCCTTTACCCACTACAGCAGTCTGGCAGTGGGGGCTGCTGCCTAGCTGTGACCTGCTGGACACCTGCCAGATCCGGATGGGGACTGCACAGCCAGTATAGGCATCTGCTTCTCTGAGCCAGCTGCCAGTGGGCTGTGGCTAAAAAATTGGCCTTTGTGCAGTGCTATTGCCATGTCTGTCCCCTGCCCAGCCATCTGGGCAGCTATTGCCTGGAAGATGTTCTGGGTATGGTAGCCTGCTTTGAACTGTCAAAGCATGTCCTCCGGCCAGGAGTCATCCTCCTCCAGCTGGGTCCAAGGTGCCATCTCTGAGCAGGCAGGGTCCCTGCCACACAGGGGGTACAATCCCCACACAGAGGATACAACCCCCACATAGAACCTATGGCTCCCCAAGAGGGGCTATGGCCCTCCAGCAGGGGATACAGTCCCCACACAGGGGCTATGGCACTACACAGGGGTTACAGACCCCCAATAGGGGTCAAATGGCCTCCTCAGGGGCTACCAGCCTCGCTGCGAGGCCCACATTCTCCACCCCAGCCCCCCAATGCTGCCCCATCTGGCCCCATCCCTCACCAGCTCCTGCAGCCCCCCCAAAGGCTGCCCCACACAGCTACACACCCCCACTCCTCCAAACCCACCAATGGCTTCCCTGCCTGGCTCCATTCCCAACTTGCACCTCCAGGCCCCCATGGCTTCCCCCTCAGCCCCAGCCACTATCACTTTAAAAAAAAAGAAAAGAAAAAAAGCAAAAACAAAAAAACCCACCCAGGCTGAGGCTGTCCCCCTGCCCTGTGCTCTGCAGGTGGGGCCCCAGTGACACAGATGGCAGCTGGACTGCTGGTAAGTGCTGGGGGGGTTGTTTTGTCTTGTTTTTTACTGTGGGGATGCTGGCGGGGCAGGGAATGGGGGAGTCTGGGCTTTGAGATGGGGAAATAGGCACATGTGCACTCATCTGGATGTACCCCATGGTACTTATTTTGGACTAATCTTCCAATTTGTCTAAGGAACTCAGAACCCTAACCCTTCCCTAGAGTGTATGTACTACTTCCCCAGCTTGGTGTCATCTGCAAACTGGCTGAGGGTGCACTCTATGCCATCTTCCAGGTTGTTGATGAATATATTGAACAAAACCAGTCCCAGAACCAGCCCCTGGGGCATTTCACTTGATACCAGCTGCCAACTAGACATCGAGCCATTGTTTATTATTACTCTCTGAGCCCAATGTTCCAGCCAACTTTCTATCCACCTTACAGTCCATTCATCCAGCCCATACTTCCTTAGCTAGCCTGCAAGAATGTTGTGGGAGACAATATCAAAAGACATGCTAAAATCAAGATACACCACATCCACTGGTCTCCCCACATCCACAGAGCCAGTCATCTCATCGTAGAAGGTACCAGCTGAAACTACTAATCCTTAATAGAATGAAACTATTTCTGGTATGCATTATTTCTCCCTATTCTTCCTTCCTCACCTTTATCCTTTATAGCAGAATGGGGAATGATATGGTCCAAGCTTGCAGTGCCCATGGAAGATACAGATTGCAGATGCTCCTGTTCACCTGTTTCTTACATGGTTTGTAAAGCAATTTGGATCCTTCAAGAGAGAGACACATTATCCATGTGAAATTATTATTATTATTTCTTATTGACTATGCTGTTGGCTTACTGTTCATCTGCAGTCGATAGTCACTGCTGTAGTCTGAATACAACATACAAAATACAAATTCCCACTAAGCAAGGGCTTGTAGGAAGTTTAAAATATGGTATTTGCTTTGTATCCAAGTACCTTGACAGGTCAGAAGGAGAGCCCTTGTCAGTTCCTTACTGAAAGGGGAGACAGATTACATGCACACATGCTGACCTTGTTTACGCTTGCTGGCTGTATTTACAAATACATGAGGCAATGATTAGCTCTGTGCAAATCAGAAATGTATTAACATTTCTACATGTCACAATTACATTTCTGGATGTTGCATAAAACCATATTGATTTAAAAATAACCCCCATCTTGCTAAAAGTATACCAATTGTATTATTGTGCTGATTGCAAACAAAGCATTCAAAAGCCTCAGTAAAAACAGTAACCCTTCATTCTAACAAAAAAGGACTCATAAAAAGTCATGGAAGGGAGAAGTCGTTGAATGACAGAATCTATTTGCAGCTCATAAGGTGAGCAAAGAGAGTTCTAGTCTGACAATGGATTTGTAAGACACTTTCTCCTAGACAAATTAGAATTTTAAAATTCAAGTCAGGAATAAATGGGAGAAGTCTTTCAAGTGTCTGTATGGGGAAAATGTTATGGCTGTTGCATTCCAGGTTTTGGTAAATCTGTTTGAATGGCACAGCACATCATTCTGATTCTAGCTTCCCATGGTTTTTGTGTGTTTGCTCTAAGTATGTGATACTTGACCCACAATCAATAACCTTGGGTTTTGAGTAAACATAATTTGATATGGACCATGTGGCTTTTTGAAAATCTAAAGGCTCTTCCAATACAAAAGAAGGGCATGGGAAGAGCCACCAGTTTTCAGTGGTTCTTGTAACATAAAACACAAACCCAAGAGAGGGTAGCAAACAGTTTGAATTCCTGTTTGAACTAACAGACAGATAAGACATCTTCTGACACTAGCTTTAAAAAAGTAATGTTAGCAGATAGAGATTGTGGGTGCATCCACACATGCAAGCACATGTGCTGCTTACAGCAGCTCAAATATAAGTGGTGTAAATTTGAGCTGGGGCTTTTTGCTTCAGTGCACATGCTTGGACATGCACTTGGTTGTGGGGAAAATAACCCTGCCTGGCTCTTCCTGGAGCTGCAGCCAGGGGCAGCAAGAGCCCTGGGATAACACCTTTGCTGTCCCCAGCTGTATAAAAAGCTTCCCTGTTAAGTAGCTCAGAGCTACTCTCTCTCAGGAGCTTCTAGGGGAGGGGACCTTTGGGAGGAAGCTGACCATGCCCTTTCATGTCCAAGGCTGCTGCTGCAAGCTTGGTCTCAGGAGCTTCTGGGGAGATGATGTCAGGCCCTTTCCTGCCTCTGGTTTCAGAGCTTTAGGAGTAAGTTGCCTGCATCACTTCCTGCCTTGGGCTGCTGCTGCTGCTACTGTCCCTCCCTTTATGGGGGGTGTCCTCTGCTGCACACTGCTTTCCCCCACCTCAGAGGGAATCACTGAACTACACCTCATCCCAGCACCACACTACACCTTATGCACCCCTGTTCTGGTCTACTGCCCAGCCAAGCCATGGTTGGGGGACAGCCTGGGGAGGGAGCCTGCACTGCCTGTAGGTCCCTCCCCCACCATCACTGCCAGAGCCTAAAGGAACCTTGCCTGCTCCAGCTGCCTTGGCAGGCCACCCCCACCTTCACTTTCCACTTTCACCAGAAGCACACCCTGAGTATATGAACTGGACAGCTTCTACCATCACTGCTGCTGCCCCCTCTCAGGAGAGAGAGAGATTCCCTGCTGCACCACCTGACACCACACCTGCACTGGATCACTTCCTAATTGACTGACTGCTCCTACACTCCCCCACAGCTACCTCACTGCATCTGATCCTGATTTGTCTTCCTGCCTACTGCTCTGCTTCTGAGCAACCATCTGGAGGCCTGATGGACTTCTGTACAGAACCTCCACAAACAAAGTCCCTCCATTGCTCTAGACATCTTTTACACCTACCTTGGCAGCCTTCCCTGTGTGGGGTTTTGTTCTGTTTTTTTGCCCTTGTGTGGTAAGTCCTGTGGTCCACTCCCCCTGACGTGGTGTTTGTTGTGTGGCTGAGTAAGCCAGCTCCAGTTTCCCCAGTCCTTGTGTGTGTGTGTTCCCCCTCTCCCCCCACATTCTTAAAGCATAGGACTCCTGGATTTTTTTTTCCTGTGGGACTGTGGCTCAGTGAGCTTCAGCTCCCTTTCTCCCTATCCCCCTTCTGCCCCACACTCCCACCCTGCCCCTACTAGATTTAACAGCCCCATGAGATATTTTGTTTTTATTCATTGTCTTCTCTGCCCTCATGAAAAAAAAATGGCAGATCAGGAACCTTTGGGGGTACAGATGTCCCCACAGAACTTCCTGCAGCCACCACTATGGGGATGCATGTCCCAAATGCCCAAGGGAATACTTGTCACTGCTGCCTCAAACCCAGATGCAGGGTGCAATCAATATCCTCCAGGGGTGGAGAAGCCTGCAACCTTTGCTGCAGGGGCAGGTGGGACTCTGATAGGGAGCCAACAGGGCCAGGGGGCTGAAGCCAGCCCCCCCCCAGAGGGGTTCCAAAGCCCCTTCTCCCATCATCGGGAACCAAGGGCAAGGGCAGTGGGAAAGGCTCCTCTTCAGCCTCCTCCATAGCTGGGGGTGGAAAGAGCAAGGACCCTGCCCCAAAGCCTAGACCACCAGCTCCCGAGGGAACCAGGTCAACTACACCAACGAACACACCTACTCAGCCTGGCCCTGGCCCTGGCTCCACCCCCATGGTCTGCCAGAGGGTAGGAAACTGCAGCAATGCACAGGCAGCTGTGGGAAGACCTAGAGCCAGGGAGCCTGGGCCCTCCACCCCTGGACCTTTCAGCTTGGGCAGCGGGGCTCCCTTTCCAGCACTCACCTGCAGGCATGGGTTCAAGTGCCAACTGCCTAAATGGGAGAACCTACACTTTGAGACCTGGGTCCAGGCCCTGGCTCAGGTAGTGCCCCCCCCCAAGATCATGGTGGCCTCCTGCTCGTCTCCCTTGAGCCTCTAAAAGACCTGGGGACCAGGGTGGTCCTCAGCTCCATCTCTCCCTATATCCCCAATTGGGCCCTGCTCCCCCACCTCCCAACCCTGGAGAGAGTTATCTCCCTAGTGGTGGCCCTCTCACTGGGGTGCTGAGACCCTGGCCTCTGCCACATGCGCTCTTTCCTTCACCAAGTCATCATCCAGCTAGCAGTGGGAGTGCAGCTGAAGGCTGAGGGGTGCCTTGTAATTCCTTATCAGGGGGCCCTGGTGAGGATTCTCTATACACTGGGGTACCTGCGGTGCTTACGGTGCCATGCCCTGGAGCACATCCATCATGAGTGCCCCATGGGCCAGGCGGGGAGGGCATCTGCGGGTCCCACTAGAAAGAGGGTACCCCTACCACCAGCGCCCACACCCTTCAGGCCCCTTTGGCACCCCAGCCATAACTATGAGCCCCCTATGAGCTCAAGGGACCCTGCCCCACAACCAAGTTTAGTGGAGTCCAGGGAGGGCACCAGCAACCCAGGAGAGAGAGGGAGCAGGGGCCCACTGCCCCAGTCATACCCCCATCATGGCTGCCCCCACTCCAAACCAACCCTCAGGTCCCATCTGGGCATAAAGGCAAGAGGAAAGCTGGGGCATAGCTGGAGCCCTCTGATGTAAAGGACTCCTCTCCCAATCCCAAGACCAGCACATGGGACCCTCCAGGGGCCTCCCCAAATGTGCCTGACACCCCACCCCTGGGAAAGGTCGAATCATAGAATCAATGAGTCGGAAGGGACCTAGACAGATCATCTAGTCTGACCCCCTGCCATGGACAGGAAGGAGCACTGGGGGTGGAAGGGGTCATAAAACCCCAGCCAGGTGCCTATACAGTCTCCTCTTGAAGATTTCCAGGGAAGGTGGAAAGCCTATTCCAGGCTCTGGCCACCCTTACAGTGAAGTAGTTCTTCCTAATATATAACCTAAACCTATCCTCCCTCAGCTTATGGACATTGTTCCTGGTGACTCCAAGGGGGGGTCTGGTGAACAGACTTCCCCAAGTCCCTGCTGGTGGCCCCTGATAAGGTTGTAGGCAGCCACAAGATCCCCCCTCAGTCTTCTCTTGTGGAGACTGAAGAGATTCAGGTCCCTCAGCCTCTCCTCATAGGGCTGGTCACAGAGGCCCTCAACCAGTGGCCCTCCTCTGGACCCTCTCCAGGTTCTCCTCATCCTTCTTGAAGTGCGGTACCCAGAACTGGACACAGTACTCTAGCTGCAGTCTGACCAGTGCCGCATAGAGGGGGAGCAAGACCTGTCTGGACCTGTTAGTGATGCCCCTGTTGATGTATGACAGGGTACAGTTGGCTCTGCCTATTGCTTCATTGCATTGGCGACTCATATTCATCCTGGAGTCAATCATGACTCCAAGATCCCTCTCTGCCTCTATGCTGCTGAGAGGGTCAGCCCCTAACCTATAACCATAATGCTGGTTCCCTCTCCACAGGTGCAGTACCCTGGACTTGTCTTTGTTGAACCGCATCCTGTTCAGATCCACCCACTTCTCTAACCTATCCAGGTCTGCCTGGATGCGGTCCCTGCATGCTGGTATATTCACTTTACCCCTCAGCTTGGTGTCATCAGCGAACTTGAACAGGGTGCTCTCCACACCCTCATCCAGGTCGCTAATGAAGATGTTGAACAGCACCGAGCCAAGGACCGAGACCTGGGGGACTCCACTGCCCACACCCTCCCAGGTTGACATCGACCTGTCCACCACCAAATGATCCCCATGAAGGAGGTTTTGGGGCTGCTGGATAGTCCTGAACAGGATCTCATGGAGGAAACCCTTCATTCTGCTGATCAAGGCCTACCCCGTGAAACCACAGGCACCAAGGCTGAGGTTTAGGTCTACCAAAAGGAAGGCTAGGCAGCAGAGCTTCCTCCCTCTGATCTGGGGTAGAGGCCCTGGAGCTCACCCTGGTAAGTCCTGAGGGAGGAGGTCCCCTTTCCCAGGACCCCAAGGCAGATGCCGGAGCCACCGCAGTGCCTGGTGGGTCTCTTTCTTCTCCCTCCCAAGAAAACCTGATCTCCAGCCTGCCCCATATTGCTGCATCAGAGGGGTCATGGTGGGATCCCCTAATCAATGAGGCAATCTTGTTGGGTTTCCTACACAGACCCCCCAGGGGTCCAGCTCTACCCCACCAGCTTTTGAAGGATCCCCACCCCTATCTTTACTCCAACCCCTGTCCCAGGGAGCTGCAGAGCTCTCCCAATCCCAACCAGAGTCCAGGGTCTTAGTGGTCTGGGGGGGTTCAGATGGTGCCTAAGGAGCACCCTGAGCCTCAGGACCAGGAGGAAGATGCCTGAGAATGAGCAGGTTCCATGGAGCCTGCAGATATCTTGGTCCCAGCAGTCTCCAGGCATGACTTACTTGCATTTCTTGATTGTGACTACATCCACAGGTCCACCAGCAAGGTATAACTCTCCTTGAACTGCTGGGGAGATTTTGACAGAGTCCTTGCCACGGCGAGGGCACTGGTGAGGGAAGGCAAGGGGCCCAGAAACTGCAAAGCCCAGATCTATAGGCGGGCCCAAAGTTTCATACTTGCCTTCTATACATATGGGAGGGAGCTACATGAACTGGTGGGCCCCACACCATGCGTTGAGATATGTGAGGCCCCTGCTGAACCATTTACTCCACCCCCCCAGCCATGAGGTTGTTTAAGATCATAACCTTCAACATTCAAGGCTGTAGGAAACATCTCCGGAGGTGTCAGGTGCTTTCCTTCCTTCAGAAGGGAGGGTACCCTATGGTATTTTTGCAGGAGGTCCCAAGGATTCCAGCTGATGAACCTAATAAGCAGCTGGAGTGGAGAGGCAGGGTTTTTTAGTCACCTCTCAGCCACCTTATGCGAGGTAGCTACCCTGTTCTCCGCAGGTCTGCAGCCAGAACACTGAGTTGGTGCCAGACTGCCTGCTTCATCTCCAGCTCCAGGTGCAGGGGCTAGTCCTGAACCTTCTGAATGGGTATGCCCCTACAAGGGACCCAGAGTTGGTGGATTTCTTGCACCAGGCAGGCACATACATTGGCACCCTCAACCCTCAGGAGTGCCTGGTCCTTGACAGGGACTTTAATGTCACCCTAGATGTGTGAGACCAGTAAGGCAAGGAGGGGAACCAGGCCACCTTGGGCATCCTCAGGGACAGCCTGATGAACAAGTCCTTGGTAGATGTCTGGCATGCCTTGTCACACTACCAACCCCCCTGCCTTCACCTATGTGAGGGTGGGGGGAGGAGCAGGCATGCCACTCCCAGTTAGACTGGGTTTATATCTCTTTGCTGCACTTTGCCTGGGCCAACTCCTCTGGCATGTGGCCAACTCCTTTCAGCAATCACCACCTTTTCTGAGCCCAGGGCCTGGGTGTCTGGGGTTTGCCTCCTGGCATTTTAATGCCAGTCTGCTGGAGGATGTGGGCTTTAGGGAGGCTTTCTGGGAGTTCTGGCTGGCCTGGCATGAGCAATGGGCAGCTTTCTCCTTAGCTTAGAGATGGTGGGGATGTGGGGAAGGTGTGCGTCGGGGTTTTTGCCACAGCTACACTTGGGGGAACACCCAGCAGAGGAAGGCGCTCTGGGAGCAGCTTAAGTGAGAAATGCTAGAGATGGAGAGGTGCCTGGCCACTGATCCAACTAACCCATACCTCTGCAGAGAGTTTTGTGAGAGGTGGAAAGAACTTCATGCTCTGGATGACCACCTCACCCACAATGCATTTGTCCATTCATGCGTCCAGCTCTTTTGGGAGATGGACTATGGCTCCTGCTTTTTCTATACCCTGGAGAGGAGATGGGGAGCCAAGAAGTACATCACCTGCATTCTGGTGGGTGACAACACTCCCCACTTTTTTCCAGGTAAGATGCACCAGCATGTGCTCCCCTTCAATGAAGAGCTCTTCTCTATGGATATGACAAATGCTGAAGCCTGTCAGACTCTGTGGGAGGGACTCCCACAGGTCAGCATGGGTGACCAAGACCAGCTTGAAGCTCTTCTCACTCTGGGTGAGTTTTTGACCATCCTCTGCCTAATGCCTAGCAACAAGGCATTGGGCATCAATGGCTGACCTCAGAGTTCTACAGGGCTTTTTGGGACGTCCTCAGCCCACACCTTGGCATGGTTTTGGCCAAATCTGAGGGAAGTGGGGAACTTTCCCTGTCATGCAGAAGGGCCAAGCTGACCCTCTTGTCAAAAAAGGGGGACTCCCATGACCTAATGAATTGACATCCCATTTCCCTCCTCTGCATGGACTACAAGGTGGTAGTGAAAGCGATCTCACTGTGCCTGTGGTCCATGCTGATGGATGTGATCCATTCTGACCAGATGTACGTGGTTCCCAGGTGTTTCCATCATCAACAACCTGCACCTGCTTTCAGACTTCCTGGAGGTAGTGTGCTGGGAGGGCCGGTCTTTCACCCACCTATCCCTGGACCAGGAGAAGGCATTTGACATAGTGGATCATGGGTACCTCACAGGCATGCTGCGAGCCTTTTGCTTTGTGCCCCACTTTGTGCTGTACACCTCTGCAGAGTGTTTGGTCAAACTCAAGTAGACCCTGGTGGAGCCCATCTCATTCAAGAGAAGGGTGCATCAAGGCTACCCACTGTCAGGCCATCTTTACACCTTGGCCCAGGAGCCCTTATTTGTTTTCCTACAGAAGTGGATGTCAGTGTTGATGCTCTGGAAGCCAGCAGTGCAGCTGGTTCAGTCAGTGTATGCTGATGATGTATTCCTCATGGTCCAGGACTCAGGTGACCTGGCATGGGTGGAGGCCTGCCAGGAATTGTACTCGGTGGCCTCCTCTGCCCAGGTCAACTGGATCAAGACCTTTGGCCTGGTGGTGGGGGATGGGTGGCAGGTGGGCTCACTCCCACCCATGCTTCCTGGGATCCACTGGACTGTGGGCTCGCTGCTCTACCTGGGGGTCTACCTGTCCCCCACAGACACCTCCTTGCTAGAGAACTGGCACCAGCTGGAGGCAAGGGTGGTGGAGCAGCTCCAGGCATAGGCAGGGCTCTGAGATGTCTCTCCCTGCATGGGAGAGTGCTGGTGCTGAACCAGCTGGTCCTGTCAATGCTCTGGCACTGCTTACATACTCTGCCTGTGCCCCCTGAGGTCCTGGTGGGTCTTCAGATATGGGCACTGGAGTTTTTCTGACCGGGACAGCACTGGGTCACTATAGAGGTCCTGGGCCTCTGCTTGTGGGAGGGCAGCCAGGGCCTGGTTTGCCTGTGTGGCTAAATCTTGGCATTCTGCCTTCAGGCCCTGCAGTGACTGCTATACAATGTTGGCAGCTACATGGCTTGGGTCCACCTGGGGCATGCTTTCCTTCACCACTTCTGGGGGCTCCAGTACAACTGACAGATCATCAGCCTGCTGGGCTTCTCCCTGCAGGACCTGTGAGGGCTTCTCGATTTCTACCAGAACATCTTCTGGGCCTGGAGACTGGTCTATGTCTCCAGATCCCCTGCAACAGTCACCCAGGGTGCCAACCTGCTTGTAGAGTCCCTCCTTTGGAAACCCCAGCTGGAGATGCCGGTGGTAGATGTGCCCTGGTTGTGACAGAGGTTGATCCTGGCTGGTGTCACCCATATTGAAGACCTCCTGGACTACAATAGGTAGGAGTGGATGGACCCTGTTGTGCTGACCTGGTCCATGGGTCTACCCATGACATGTGCAACCTGATATTTGATCAAGGAGGTGAAATCTTCCCTACCTCCTGATGACCTTGCCTTTGTTGACCAGGTCCTGCATGATGGCAGTCTCCACCCCACCATGTCCTCCAGCCTACCAGAATTTGTTGTGAGGCCAGTACCTTGCCCAGCTTCATAGTGCTACCCACTCCACCACCTGAGCCAAGTGGAGGACACCAGACTGGTCCACTTTTCCACTGTCCATTGTCACCACCTCTACATACTCATGCACCACATTGTTCATCATGATGCCCTCACATCCCTCCCAGACACCAAGTGGCAGGAGCTGCTCAGCGAAGGTGAGGCTGGGACACCCAAGTGGCTGACTCTGTACTCTACCCTTATCTGATGAGCCACTGGGGACCTCAGCTGGTGGCTCCTCCATGCAGCCATTGCCACTGGTGTGTATGTGGTGAGCTTCACAGACACCTCAGTCTCCTGCCCCTTCCGTGGGCAGAGGAAGACCCTGGCTCACATGACCCTCAAGTGTGCCAGGATGCACCTCCTCCACCTCCACCTCCAGAACCTCCTCTTAAAGTTCTGGTTGAATTTCAGCCCCCATTTTTTTGGTTTTACTCACCCCATCTGCAGCCCAACCTAGTCCAGAGACCTCCTGGTCAACCTCTTCCTGGCCCTGGCCAAGTAGGCCCTATATTTGACCAAGAAGGAGTCTATGGCTGGGAAGGTGCTCAGAGACTGCAGGGCTGCTTTTCTATCCCTTGTCTGTACATGGCTCCAGGTGAAGCACCAGTGGCTCCTTGGATGCCTTTGAGGACTAGTGGGTGCAGCCCTGGAGGCTCTGCTTGGTGTCTCCCTCAGGAGCACTTATTTTCATGTTTTGACCCTTTTGACCCACATGAAACTTTTATCCTGGCTTTTTCATTAGTTGTCCCAAGTACTTTGTTGTGTCGTCCATCCATTAGCCCCATACAGTAGGAGCTATTAGTTATCTCGTGGGCCTCAGGGCCCCTGATAATTGGGTGATACAAATAGTCATGATTTTCTTGGGTCCAGCCAATTGGTACATGAGGACACTACCCCTTGTGCCAAATGGACTGCAGAAGCAGCCCTGAGAGTTCCCTGCACCCTTTACCCATTGCTTCAATCTGGCATTGGGGGCTGCTGCCTGGCTGTAACCTACTGTGCACCTGCCAGAGCCAGATGGGGACTGAACAGCTTGTAGAGGCATCTGCCCCTCTGGGCCAGCTGCCAGTGGGCTGTGGCTGCAGAGTTTGCCTTTGTGTGGCACTACTGCCATGCGTGCCATCTGCCTAGCCATCTTGGCGGCTATCACCCAGATATTCTGGGTGTGGTGGCCTCCTTTGAATTAGCAAAGCATGTCCTCTTGGCCCCAATTCACCAGGAGGTCATGCTCCAGCTAGGTCCAAGGTGCCAGTTCTGAGCAGGCTCCTTTGCCTGGGTCTTGTCACTTGTATCCCTGGCAGGAATTCTGGTGTTCCCTATTTGGCAGCAGCTGCTACTGCTGGTGAGTGTGAGGTTTTTTTGGTTTTACTTTTTTAAACTGCTGGTATTCTGGGGGGAAGTTGGGGGGCATGGGCCAGGTGGGGCAGCCTGGGAGGGTCTCAGGGGACAGGCAGGGGGTAGGACCAGGTGGGGAAGTGTTCAGAGGGGTCTGGGAGGTAGGTGTGGGATGAGGCCAGGTGGGGCAGGGATCTGGGGGCTCGGTGGGCAGACAAGGAATGGGGCCATGCAGGACAACAATTGGGGGCTGGGGGAGTGGGCAGGGCTGGGGGAGGTCCCCCCCATGGTCCCCTCCCCCTTCTCCTCCTCCAGCACCCCCACCCCCTGCTTACTGGAACTGGATCCTGGGTCCAGCTCCATGTGGCTGGCATACTGCCTGCCTGCTTCAGCACCAGAGCAAGGACCAGCCATAGAGACACTCTGGCTCCTACCAGTGTCTCTATGAAGTACCTAGCCTCTGTCTCTGTGTCAACCAGTGTCTCTGTGAAGTACCTAGGCTCTGGTTGCCTCAGGGTATAGTCTGGGATCATGCCCTGCCCCACTTTTTTCTGCTTCAGTTCTTTTGCCCCCTGGATATACAGGGGTCAAATTTTGGCTTCGCACTAGAAATTTGCAGCACGAGGAATGTTTTCTCATTCCTGCATGTGTCTTTTGAAGCATCTCAAAGAGCTTTGAGATGCTGCAAGATGCATTTGCACACTTGTGCCTTCCCCCAGGGGCAGGGGCAGGGGCAGGGGCAGGGTACTCCTTTGCATTCTAAGTACATTTGATTTTTTTTTTTTTTGGCTTGCTGAATCTCCATGCAGTGTCAATGGCACTTTTAAGTTCTTGAAGCTCTTAAAAGTATACTTTATTATGACGTGTGCATTTTATATGTTAACCCAAACTAAAAGTATAATGACTGATTTTACATAATATTTTCATAAATTAATAATATTGGGATAATAGTTGCTCCCCCAGATTTGTCTCCAGACATAACCCCTATCTCTTTTCTGCCCCCCTGAGATTCCTTTCTGATGTTTTTAAGTAAATCCCAAAAGCCAGAGACTATGCTACTGTAGTTGCCTCCAAGGAGAAGTTTCACTATGTCAGCTGAAGATGCATACAGTGCACCTACTATTTCAGTCTTTAGAAACTATTTCATCTCTTATTAATTAGCCTGGTTTCCCAATTGATGAAAAGTCAGTGTTGTGGCTATGGTGTACATCTCTTTACCTGTCCACATCGGGAACAGTATCTGCGGTGATAATGTTGCACTCACTGGAATCAGTTACTACATGTCTGTCCACTGCACAGTAACACTAAAAGGCAGTTCCTTTCTTTGTCACTACTTGGGCAGAATCTTGCCTGAGTTGTTGCTCACAATATTGGGTGTTCCAGTTCATACATTTCTTTGGGCACAATTCCTTGATCATTCTGTGTGTTCCCATGGGTTTTGTCAAGAAAGATTTTGTACATTAAATCATAAATGGTCATTTTCAGTTGCATCTTAAAGGTATAATTTATGCATACAGAAGTGGTCTACTTATTCACTTTGTAGTTGACAAACAAATATAAAGGAAAAGTATAAATAAGTAGGAAAAGTCACTTTAACTTATATGTTTTATTTGCTCAAGGTAAGATTATTATTGTGCTCATATCCTACTATGCCATGGGCTATGTTTTAATCCTACTAGAAATGGTAGCCAGTTTAATTTAAATATAAATTACTCAAGCTTCAGACATATCCTAAACTAAAATTTAAACCTTTTTCTGTATCTCTTTCCCAAATACTCCAACTTCTCTAGGAGTCCCAACTCGGTCTTGGTCCCACTGCTCCTTCATGAATCCTTAATAAGCTTTTCCTCCCTCCTCCATTACTTTGCTTATTCTAGTTTTGTCTTATGTATAAAATATATTCTATGTGCTTGGCTCTATAAGTATACTTAACAAATAAATATTAAAATATAGCATAATCATCCAAGGCTCTCCAACCGGCAATTATATGTTGACGAAATCTACATAAATAGAAAAACGGAGAAGAGATAATCATAATGAAAAGTTTAGTGATGTGATGAAAGTGTCAGTGATGGCATGAGAAGAGAGTAAGTGTAGAAAGTTAGATGGCTTCTTGTAAGAAGGAATGAGTCCTGCAAATGGAATTCTGGGGATCCAAGAAAAGAGCCTTTAGATTAGCTTTGATCTGAAATGTTGTGGCTTCTCCAGACAAAACTGCTCCTTCCTGCAGATGGAAAAAGTAATCAGATTGCACAGCAAAGAAAGAGGGAAGGGGAGGAAATATAACCATCATCAATGACAAAAAGGAATGAATACATAGTTTAGAAAGAAGGGTCTGTCCTTGAAGTCATGGGATATAAACACCTACATTTTCAGTGGTTTTGGAGTTCAACCATTTTAAATGTAATATGGCTGATTTCTAGAAAACAAACTGAATGTCAGATTAGCGCTGAATAGTTTAAAATCACAATTGGCTGCCTCTTTAAACCATCAGCATGGATTATTTTGATTTAACATCAACAGAACTATTTTCTTCAAAGAGTCTTTTCCCACAGTTTTTTTAGCCTTCAAGTTTCAGATTCCCAGGTTCTAACAGAATAATGGCAAAAGTATGACATTGTACATAAACAGAGAAGAAAACACTAGCTCCAGGACATTCCAGTCCTTCAGTTAGTGAGTGTGAAGCCCTACATCATAGGAGACTGATTACAACTTGATTGCCAAAAAGATGTAGTTAGAGAGCTCTTTGGCTTAATTCTCAGCTTCTGACTGCACCATTGAACCACTGCTGGATATAGCACAGGGGCAGGCAAAAAGAGGGTCACACACGTTAACTGCTCGTTTAAGTGCTGCAGAAGGGATTCTTACCTGAAAATCCTTAGTTTCCCATTCCATACACAATTGCATCCAACTAAGGGAATTCTTTTCTTCCTATTCTGATGTATTCTTAATACAAAATGTGTAGATAAACAGGATATTTTAACAAAAATGGTGGTGAGAGTGTTTTGGGGTTGAAAAGTTATACCTTTGTAGATATTTATGCATATTCTCTGCCACTGAACTATTATATTCTCAGGACTGAATATTAATAATTACATCATTTATAACCCTGTGAATCAATTTGAGCATTTTCAATGTCTACCCAAAATCAGTATCACATAGATTACATGATCAGATGAAAGATTTATATATATTCTATATTGTTTATTCACACCTCCTTTCCAAAATTTAGGTCTTAGAATTTAAATGTGTAAAATCCAGAATTTAAGCCAGATAATGATAGATTTCATTTAAAAAGTCTAAGTCAAATATGAAAAGTTTTGCATAATTAGTTCCAAAAATGATTTTTTGCAGTCAGAGTGGACCTTCCCTGAGCTAATCAGTGGAGTACAAGTAATGGAATTATAAAAGAACTGCATCCATGTGTAAATGATTATCTGATTAACAAAGAAAAAATAAGGAGGAACTGCAACCTTTTATGGATGTTTTTAAAATAAAAGCTTCTGTAGAGTTTTCTTCACTGTATCCTTGGAGGGAATATGATCTGTTTGTGGATAGGAGTATTTGACAAAATTGAGTATAGGTTAAATTTACCACTTATCTAAAGTAAGAAGGAAAGATATAACTAAAAGCTTACACATAATGTACATCATTGTTTTCTTTTTATGCCAGGGTTTAACTGTCTTTAAATAAACAGTATTACTCTGGGATGACATTTGAGTGAGTCAAGAGTGAGTAATGTCCACTAGTTTGGGTGGAGTTATACTAGAATGGAGTTGGGAATTTTAGTAGGCCAAGTAACTGGCAAATCAATGTCTTCATCTGGAAACTGCTGCTTTAGACATTTTGCAAAGGTTTAGCTCACTTTACAATTATGGTAGATCCCTAGCAGGTGTAGTTGACTTATCTTAGTGGACAGGTGCTTTCCAGTGTCCTTTTAATTTATTTTCCTATTTGAAATGTTTTGAATAGCAGTTTTCTATTATGCCACTTTTCCTAGTTTCCTTCATATTTAGGAAGAGCAACTGTAGCTGAGTTCTCTTTTTAAATGTACCTATGTATTAATTTCCTTCAGTGTTTAAATGCCAAAAAATGAACTGCTGGTTCTGCGCCAATAAACATTATACAGTACTAAAAGGATTATTTCTTTGAATAAGTTATTTTGTCTCCTGTTCAGCCAATCCATGAATTTATACCAGTTAATTATCTGGTCCACATGTCTATTCTAAGAAATGACTTTATAGTCCAGAACTTAGTTAAAAATAATTTATTTTTCATATTTGAAATTATGAAACATGTTGGGGCTATGCAGTCTACCAAAATATCTAACATATTTACCAAGGGTTTTTTTAAAGTGTATATTAAGTAATTCATATCAAATGAAGTAGTACCTGTAAAAGAATAATGTTGGTATCATCTGGCTAGTGGCTATAACATTAATGTATAGCCTACAGTTTTCAAGCCCCTTCCTTGCTCTAGAGAATTACACAATCTGGCTTTGAATTGTTAAACAACTAATGCACTCTATCAATAGCAAAGTGAAACTACCCAGTAGTCTTTGGCAGGATAGGAAGCTGGTATATGCACATGAAATGGAAATAAGCTCTTTGTATTCAGCTGTTAAGATATTTAAGAAACAAAGATACTGAATAGTGAAGCAGCTCAGCAATTCTAATTAGACCATGCTACTATCTGTAGCTATCTTACATCATTTTGTCTGTAAAATATGCAGGATAAGTGGTATGTGCTCTATTGGAACAGTGGAAGAAAAAGAAGGTATTTGACATGACATATTTATGCTTTGGTTGTCAGACAAAACTGCTCTCACTATTACTCACTGCCCTTTGTATATTGTAGAATGTATCTAAAGCAAGCTGAACACTGTTGTGTTTTGTGATAGTGTGTTACTGGGAAAATAAAACAGTTGCAATTATCTTCACAACAAATAGAACTTGTCAGATGGCAGACATGCAGAACTAATGCAGATGGCCAACTCAGAAAAGCTGTCAAATTGAACATCTGAAAGAAAATATCTTGTGTTAAGGTTCTGTAGACTTTGTCACTTTAAAAACTCACAATTCACTGGTGCTTCTAGATCCAAATTTGGGTCCCCACTTTTGAAGGATATGGTGAGCTATTTTGTAAAGAGACATTTAATTTAGATCTTGTTATGACAATAGTCAGCAATATTTTCTGACAGAACACCAGAATGGCTAAACAATGCAGTCAGTGTCTTGTGCAGACATGGCCAGTTAGAATTATTTCCTCCTGTGTTTGGAGTTTGTTGATTTTATTTTTAAAATTTGCAACTTAATAGGCTACAGTTGTTGATCCTGATGCAACTGATATCTGAATGATAAATTCCTGCCTGAAACTCTTAGGAGTTGGGTTCTCCCAAACAGAGAGAATGGATATTATCCCAAGAGATTCTGACTTGGCTACTTACTCTGGATTTGTCTCATAAAATATTTGCTCTTTTTCATAGTGTAAACATTTTTCCTCCTTGCGGATTTAGTGTACATTTTCTGATGTACCAGAATTATCCTCCTGGAAAACCCATACAAATAATTTTAAGGCAGAAGACAGGTGTCCATAAGAATGTGATTTACCTGACATGCTGATGTGTAGAATTCCCATAAGAGAGGAATTACACTTGCTTCACCTTAGATTTCTTCACATCTCTTAAGTAGAAACTGAGACCAAGTTGGCAGCTACCATCCTAACACTATGAATAATGGAACTGCCATGTCACTTGTCTGTGACTAGTGAGAATTATCTGGAACAGGAACCCAAAGTACCGTGTGTGAGCATTTATATATGTGCTCCAAGGAAGGAGTGGGGGTGAAAGGGCTCTTTAATTAGAGCAGGTCTCAGAGTGTGTCATGTATCAGAATCCCCTGACTGAAAATGGTGGTGGGGCCATTTTTTAGAGTGGGAATGCTGATACATGAGATGCTGAAGTCTACTGGAACAAGGTAATTAGCAGACTCAGTTAATCAAGTCTGACGAACTGTAATTCCAGCGTATTGGAGCAGCCTCATTGCACTTGTGTAGGCACCCTGTGAGTTGTAGATGTGATTGTCCCAAAAGTTGTGAACACCGAATGCAGTGGAGCAATTAATTTGACTAGTAAGGCCCTAGATAACTAGCAGGCACTGGTGTTTGGGAGTGAAAAATTATATCCTCCCTCTTTCATTGCAAGAGAAAGATATTTCTTCTCTAAGGCCATGTGTGCATAGTTGTCATGCTATCCGTGGACAGAAAGGGAAGTACATACCTTTCAATGTATCTTTTCATAACGGGTTTTCAAGTATAAGTTTGAAGAACACAAGAATAGAAAATGTACCTCAATTCAATACAGTTATATTGTATATTAGTGTTAGTTCTCAATACTAGGACTGCCTGGGTAGAGATATAGGGGATCGTTACTGTTTGGCTCAAAGGTTGTAATGAAGATAGATCAGAACCCTGGACCCAGACTGTCCCAAATCAGAAAGTCAGTGCAATTCATCCCCTGAGCAAGCTCCACCTACAGAAAACCCAGAGCAATGTCCGGGTCTCTGCTGGACTGAATGAGACAATCAGGGTATGGCAGTGTGGCAGGGAACTGTGTGTGCCTGCCAATTTAAAGGCCTGGCGCTGGCAGCTGCCAGGTGCCTAATGAGGGCAGCCATTTTAGATTCAGGGCTGCCCATATAAACAAGGCAGTTTGGCTGCTGGGGGCCAGGCAAAAACATTGCCTGGCCGGAGGGCTACTAGTAACAGCTGGAGGTAAGGGAGGAGCTGTAGGGGATGGTATGGAGGCTCTTGGTCCTGGCTATGACCTAAAACTTCACCAGGGCTAGATGAGCTGAAGGTTTTGTTGGGGGACCACACCCAAAGGGGAACCAGCTCAGTTAGCTATGCTGCCCAGTATGATGGCAGAAAAGGCTGCTTGAAGAAGGGGAATCCAGGTGGGGTTCAATAGGAGGATTCGGGGGCCCACTGGGGGTTGGTGATTAAAGGAACATTGAGAGGCCATCTGCGAGGCTTGGGCTGTGGTGTAGGGGAGGAATGGAGCTGCAGCTAGTGCCTCCTGGCATCGGGGCAGAAAATGGGTGGCCTCCTGCTGGATTAACATCTATTAATCTATTAACATCTGGTGGGTGAGAATGTGGGTGGTTAGCCCAGGTGGGCAGGCCACAGCTGAGCAGGCCCCCTGTTACAGGCAGCCAGTTCTCTGAAGCCACAGGTAACATAACCCACCCACTCCAGCCCTTAAAATCCAGCCCCAGGCTGCAGTATCCTAGTCTGGGCAAAGTTAAGAGTTATTTCTCCTGTCTCTCTGTGCACTTCTTTGCAGATTCTCTGGTTTTAACTCCTGGTTCTGACTCTAGCTTCCATATGGTCTCTTGACATCCTCCAATTCCAGTTTTCTGCTCTTGATTCTAGTTTGGCCTCCAGCTCTGGCCTTGGCTCTGATACTTGTTAATCCTTAGTTCACCATGTCTCCATTTCTGGCTTTTGAAGCTGTTCTTCTTGACTTTGGATATGGTTCCTGGTTCCAGTTCCGGCAGCAGACCCCACCCCCCTCCATATTCCCACCTACCAGGAAACCAACCTGGACTACACTCATGCTCCAGATGCCTGACTGCCCATGCCCCAGTCCTTAAAAAAAGTTGACTGTAGCTGAACTTGGAACTACTGAAACTTCTCTGCCCCTAGCTCTTTCTTACCAAAGGGTAAGAAATGGTTTAAGCATTTGAAATTCAGTACCAATTATCCTAACTGTAAAAAGATGTGTATCTTGTTTTCAACACAAACTTCTAGTCAGTGAAGCTGAAATTAAGTCTTTGTCTGCTAGTCTATGGAGGTGTGCCATGTGCGTGGCCTTCCAGTTCTTACTTCACGAATGGCCTGTGAATAAGGAGATAGACATGAGGAAGTTTAAAAATTTAGAACATCAAAAACAGATAAAGATTTTGCAAGATTTTGCAAAACAGATTAAATTTTGTATTGTTAATTCCACAAAGTCATACCTCTTGACTGGAACAAAGTATTGGTTCCTTTCAATTGCTATTATTTTAGTTTTATTCCTCTGATATAATGAAAATATTTAGACTTTCCGTTTTACCAGGGATGTAATAGACATGTGTAATAAATATACGGGTATATATATCTGGTGACAGAAATACATTAATAAGTAGCCATTAGCAGCACAAGGACTACTTCTGTGGTGCTTTATTTGTCTCAAGAGTTGGCCTGAAATCACCTTGACCTATCCATCAAGGTGCTAGGGACTGTGTAGCATGCTTGTGTGCAATGGCTTGGTTCATATGGAGAGTATCTTGTTATGAAGTTCCATAGATCAGTCTGCAGGTTGATTGGAAATCTAATCTGATCCATGAGAAGCACACTTAAAGACTGTGTAATAATGCTCAAAAATGTTAAAGGGGAGAAAGAGAGGAGAAATGTTATTTTAGCACAAAAAAAACATTGTCCTATAATTTGAAAAGAACATAATAACTGTTAAAAGATAATACATTTAAAACAAATACAAGGATATACAGAAATGTTATGCTATGCATTCAATGCGTGGAATTAATTGCCACAGGCTGTCAGAATGAAATAGTCTGACCGGACATTTCAAAGGGCTGTTGTAAAAAATCTCACATTGGTTAGATATATTTTCTATGAGACTGTCATTTTCCTTTGCAGGATCATATATATGCACCAATTGGCTCATCCAGAAAGGCACATTCTTGATTTAACTGATAAGAAGCACCCATGCTCTGATGTAAACTTATTCGACTGCATTAGCTTGTGTTGGTTTTCCTTTGCTCTGTGGCTTTCCCTAGTACAAAGCTAAAATGGAAGAGTAATATTCACTTTTGTGTCTGTCCTTGTTTTCTCTTAGAGAGAAAAATGTTGGGAGATGGTATTTATTTTACTATAAATCCTAATGTGCACTGTAACTTGCTGTAATCTGAGCCACTCTGCTTTCTAGGCTGGTATATGGCAGGTTGTAGGCTCTTCTTTGCTTAACTTACAATAAAAAATTGCTGTAGGCTGTGTCAAAGATTAACCCACTCATGGGATTCATGAGATACACAGATATATAGAAGAAAAAAGCATTCGGTAAAATGTTTCTTTTTTATGTCTCTAACATCTTATATATTAAAAGCTTCTAGCACCTGCTCTTCTTTAAAAGATCTTTTGAACTGAGATTCTTGGATCCTGGGGGCTTTAAAAAACACTGGCGGTTGAAGTGCCACTTATGTTACCTCAAGGGAACTTTACAAACACTGAAAATTGGCAAAGAAGCCTAGCATTCTGCTATGGCATTTTTTTCTTTAATATTTTAACATGTTTCAGAATTTTTCAATAACAATGTTATAAACCTATTCATAAAAAAAATCCTTTTATTTCTACCTAGATGTCACATTCTTTATGCAGCAATAGTGTAAAACATGCTTTTACTGAATTTGCAATTCATCAGATTTTTTTACCTTTTAAGCAAATGGACAATGCACAGGACAAGCAACTTAAAAAAGAATCAGGAAACCATGAAAAGGGCTTTTCTGGGGCATACAATACAGTATATATGTATGATAGTTTTCTTTGTTCTTTTTTTTTTTTCAGATCAACCTTGAGCATGCTTACTGACTCAATGGGTTGTCCCTGCACCTTTAGGATTAGTGAGAAACAAGGTTTTGGAGTCAAATATATTAAAATAATGCAAACCCATCCACATACGTCTTGTTATTCTGTTTTCCACACCCCTTATTTAAATCATACATGGGCATTTTGGGAAAGCTCTGAAATAAAACCGCAACATGACCTAAATGTTTTAAATAATAGGTTTGATGTTGATGTTTTGTAAGTCTGAAAGAGTTCCAGTATAGTCAGTCTCTAACTGGGTGCATCTACATGTGAAATTAGCACGACACAATAAAATCTAGAGCTGTTCACACCAGACTTAACTGCTTCTGGCTTCAATGTCTATATATGTGCCTGGGACTGCAGCAGTTTGAGCCAGGGCAGAGCAGCCCTGGGCTGGCAGGCAGGGGGGTGGGGGCAGGGTCAGCCCTGGGCTCTGGGTGGCAACATTGGGCAGAAGAAGGGCTGGCTGGGGCATGAAGGTGCAGAACATGCAAAACTCTGTTGCTAGGCAGTTTACAATCCTCATGCCCCAGCCAGCCCCTGTCGCCACCTATATGTGCATTTCAGCACAATTACTTACACTGCTATAAGATAGTACTGTCTCTGACAGTACTATATTAGGTTGGCCCTAATACCGGCATACATGTAGACAGTTCCTGGAATGCTGAACCCCTGGATTGTCCACACATTAATATGTGAAGCTAGTTTTAAGCACTCTTTACACAGCTAAAGTTACAGTGCTCCCGGGCAGGTTTGGGTTTTTACACATTGCTTTTAGAGCTGGTTAAATGTTGGTTGAGGTAAGTGCTAGCTCAAGTTTGGAGCAGTCATACTTCAAGACTATACCAATCTTTTCTGGCTATCCTGCAGTGGCACAGCTGTGACTTGCCACTAAAGGGCTGGTGAGCAGAGGCCTAACTAGGAGCTACAGCTGTGAGTTGCCACTAGAAGACTGGTAAATTAGGACAGGTTTCTGTCCTTGCTTTAGGTGGAAGTGTGAGAGAGATGAGTAGGAAAGGGGAGTAGGAACATGAATATGGGAGGTGGGGAGTCAATGAAATTAAAGCAGATAATGAAATGGGAGGTGGAAAGGAAGTGGGGGTGGGGAAAGAGTGGTGAAATGAAGTCAGTCTGCCAATGAAGGATAAAATAAAAAGCAAAAAAAAGAAAAAGCAATAAGGAGCAAGTAAATTAAAGATCTCATGTTTTTATAAATTGGGATTTGGGATTAGGGTGTGGGGGACGCTGAGCATGCTTCCTGGGGTAAATGGAAAGTAGGTGGGAGTGGTGAGGGAAGGTGCTTTTGTGAGAGCTATTACCCATGCCCCAAGGAGGAAGCCCCAGCTCATGGGCACCCAATCCACCTTGTTCTCCCCCACCTCCCTAGACCCCACTCCTGGACCAATGCATTCCCTGCCACGTGGATAGCTTATGTGTGCTCTGATGACTCTTTGTATGGGGTTGCATTCCTGGTTGTGGGAAGATCACATCCCTGGGGGCAAGAGAGGGAGTTGGCTTGGTGCCAGAATCATCTCTGGGCAGTAGAGTTAAGTAGGTGGAAAGTTTGTCCACGCAGAACAGGAAGGTGGGGGAGGGGACATTGCATCCTGGGATGCTGGGAGACTGCAACTTTGGCAGCTCATTTGTAGGGAGTGCCCACACATTAATGGAACACAAGCTGGGTAACATGGATCAGAGAGAAACCTGCATTGGAGTGTCATAATTTTAAGTGGCCCAAAATGTGCTTAAAATGAGTTTTAGGTGTTAATGTAGGGTAAATCCAGGGTATTAAAGCTCTAGGAGCCACTTAAAAATTGAGGTGTAACAAGACCCTTAATTTTTTATCTGTGTTGTCCAGCCAGTGTTTCACTAATATGTACCCATTCTAGGCTACATGTTACTGTAAATATCTCATACCACACCCAAGTGGCCCATATTAGGCCCCCTCTTCAATAGGGCCACATCCTCTCACCCCATCCCCCACCAACCTGGATTGGCCCAATTCCCCATCAGCCTGGATCAAACCCAACATCACTACCTCCACCCCCGCTCCTTCCCCAGATTCCTGCTCACCCCCACAACCCTTCCAGCTTACTTTTGGTGGCTCACATTTTCCCAAGAGAGCAGACAGGGAAGGGGAACCTGCCTGCCCAGCCCCTGCCACCACTGTCACTGCTGCCACTCTCTGGGCTAGGCTCATCCCAGAGAAGAGTGGCAGCCCAGTGTTGGCAGCAACAGTGGTGGGGGACAGGCAAGCAGTTTCCCTTTCCCTGTCTGTTCCCACATGACAGCATTAGCAGCTAAAAGTAAGCCTGGAGGGGGGGAAGGGAGGAACCTCTAGGGGTAGCAGAAGAGCCACCAGCCCCTATCAGCCCACAGCCCCACTCCACACCTTCCCATGGTCTTGCTTACTTGTGGCTGCTGGCATTGTCCTGGGGGGAGCAGGCAGGGTAGGAGAACCTATTATCCCAGCTACTGCTGCTGCTACCACTGTTCCTGGGGGTAGGGGAATAGGAAGAGCCCTAGGAGCAGGTGGCAAATCCAGAATGGTGTGTGGGGGGGGGCAGTATTCTTACCTTTCAGTCCTTAAGGCCCCTGCTGGCTTCAACATACAACTGTTCCAAACTCAAGCTAGTACTAACACTGATCAACTTTTAAGCAGCTCAATGTGCAATGTGAAACAAGGCCCTTGTATATATAGATAGGAACACAACTTAAATTGTGGTTCGACAATTTTTATGGAAACCATGAAAAAATGTGATCTTTGCAATCACCATGAAAAATGGTGTTGGCTATAATTTCCCATGGAACTGTTCCCTGCCCCCCAAGTGCTTACCAGAATACAAAGATGGAGATTTAAATTTAATTCTTTGATTTATAATACAGTAATTTATGTGATATTTCCATTGAATTTTCTTTTTAATTATCTGGGTTTTATCTCTTGGCCAATCAGCAGGGCTGGATTAACACACAGGCAAACTAGGCACATGCCAAGGGCCCTAAGTGAAGAAGGGGCCCAGTTGTGTTTATTTTACATATTATAATTATTGAGTGAAAAAGAGTATTATAAACCTACAATATTAAGTGGGGGCCCATGAGTTTCTTTGCCTAGGGCCCACTAAAGGTTAATTTGGCCCTGCCAGTCAGCAGTATGGGACAGGTCTCCTCCACCAATCACCAGTGTGGGGTACACGTCCCCCAAAATGCCCATGAAATCAGCTCTGTGCATTGTGAGAGGGTTGTGAAAAACCCTCTGTCTTGCTGTGATTTAAGTAGGTTCCTGTACATCGGGTTTTTCCTGGGTTGAAAAGACAGGGTGTGCAAAATGTAAAGACTCTACTTGTTTGTTTTTTAAGTTGCAAATACTCAGTTTTTAAAAGATCCCTACCAATCTTTTTGGTAGGGAAAGGAGGATGCAGGTCAGAGAAGCAGATAGGGGGAGCCAAGGGGAAGGATTAAGTTGAGGAGTGTGTTCTGGTATAAATTGGAGAACAGAGCTGTCTGATAAAGAGCTCATGCAGCACCTCCATCTTACCTCAACAAATACATGCCACTTCAAACCAGCTATGCCAGAGAAGGGTATGTCTGGGCATTTATACAGGTGCTCCAGGAAGGGGTGTGTGTGATGCTTTAGAGTGGCTCTGAGAGCCACTCTAACTAATTAAAGTGCCTTGAGTGTCACATGTATCAGCATCTCCATGCTTCAAAGTGCTGGTAGGGGCACTTTACCTAAAGCTTCTTGACTGACCTTTAAATAAGGCAGTCCTGCTGCCATTTCTAAACATGGGAGTGCTGATACACAATATGCTGGAGGCTGCTGAAGCATGGTCATTACCATGCTCCATCAGACTCAATTAATTGAGTCTGATCTGACACACTGTAACTGCAGAATATCATAGCAGTCTTGCTGCTTGTATATAGGCACCTTTTGAGCCCAAATTCCTTCACAGTGCTCTTTTGGAGCTACATTGAATTCCTCACTGTATAGTCAGTGTGGCAGGGCACTATGTGTGCTTGCCACTTTAAGGCCCTGGAGCTGGCAGCCTCCAGGTGCCTAATGAGGGCAGCCATTTTAGGCTCAGGGCTGCCTATATAAACAAGGCAGTGTGGTTGCTGGGGGCCAGGTAACAACATTGCTTGGTCTGAGGGTTGTTGAGTTTCAGCTGGAGGTAAGGGAGGAGCTGTAGGGGATGGTAGGAGGCTCCTGGTCCTGGGTATGACCTGACACTACACCCTGCCAGGAATGGGTGGCCTGGTGGGGCTCCCAGTGTTGTGAGAGCCCCCAGGGAATGCTAGGCCAGTGATCTGCCTGGTGAAAGGTGGGTCAGGGCACCTTTAACCACTAGTCTTCACCTTTAGGTGCATTGTGTACACCAGAGGTAGTTGTGGGGGTGCAAACCCTGAGGAGGAGAGTTGGGCTCAGGTGGCCTTGGCTGCACCTGGCCTCCACCTGTGGAGGGAAGCTCTGAGACCCCAAGTAAAAGAGTTGTTATGAGTGCTGTGGGGCTTTCTGTGTGTGTGGGGGGGCTAATGCTGTGGAGCCCCCTGTGTGGGGGGGGGGCTTAGCCAGAGGGCAAGAGAGCTCAGTCCTGACCCCAGTAAGTCCTCCAATGCTGGGAGGCAGAGTTTGGGTCAAATATAACATCTGAGCCCAGGTTGAGAGGGGACTGGTGGTGTGGAACCACAACAAGATGGGGGCAGTGATCAGAAGCCCCAGAGAGAGCGTGATGTGGAGCCCTATGAAGGAAGAGGGGGCTCAGCCAGAGAGAGCTGAGTCCTGACCCCAATCAGTCCTCCAATGTGGGGAGGCAAAGTTTGGGTTGAATATAACACCAGTAGTGGTACCATGGCCTCCTGTCCAGGTGGGGAGTGAGAGTCCCCTGTGATACCCTGAGGCCTCAGTCATGGTGTGAGGTAACCTCAGCTCCCCATGTCTGTGGAGGAGGACCCAGAGAGGGGGAACCCAGGAAAAGAGTATGGGTCATGCATCAAGGCCTGGCAGAGCTTCCCCTAACTGCCCCAGGCAGCGGCCAGGACCAGGAGAGTCAGAAGGGCAAGGAGACCCAAAGAGAGCCAGGGGCCTGGGGTCCTGACTGGCCTGGAGGTGGGTTAGGGCTAATGTGAGCCAAGGGTCCCAGTGAGGGGACCACACCCGAAGGGGAACTGGTGGCAGGGAGATGTGGCCCAGTATGATGGCGGCAGAGTCTGTCTGAAGGGAGGAACACAAGTGGGGTCCTACAGTAGGATTCTAGGCCCCATCGTGGGAGACTGACATGTATGAGAACATCATGACCTCATCAGTGAGGCTTAGGCTGCAGTGTAGGGAAGAAATGGAGCTGCAGATAGTACCCCCTAATAGTGGGGCAGAAACTGGGGAGCCTCCTGCCTAATTACATCTATTAATTAATCAATTAAGACCAAGGCATGGAGGGCGAGAAAGTGGGTGGTTAGCCCAAGAACAGGTGGGTGGAGATTGTAACAGGGGGGCTACCAGGGCCAGTCAGGACTAAACTTGGAGACAAATGCATAATAAATGGCTTGACTAACATTAGCTTGGCCCCTGAAATTTAATGCAGTCCAAACGTTTGCAGTTAAAACAGAATGACATCTTGCTTAGTCTCCCGTGTTTTGTTTTTGCTTTTGTGACTTCTGCTTTTCTTTTTTTTCTTTCCCCTTCATCACCTGATTTCTTTGGTGACTTGATGAGGATTTCAGTTGGCTACAGCTATGGTGAACTTGTACATTGTTTTGTTTTCAAATTGAGTGTCTGTTGTGATTTAACCTGGGTTCCTTTTGTCTGCCCTCCATTTTGTGTAATCATGAAACATGATGCACCAAAATATAACTTATGTGAAGTTCTTTATATCCTCCTTCCCCTTCTTGCTTAGAGGGGTTGTGTGTTAAGGGGATATATGAAAATGCTATTTTCTTAGATGACAGGATGAGACTTTTCAATATTCTTTACAAAAATGCAGAAGGAAAATACATAAAGCTATAGATAGATGTTACGCCCTTTTAGCTCCCCCAAAAAAAGGAGCATACAGGCATACTAGCAGTATTGGGCAGAGAAAACACGGAGGGTTAACACAGAAATACAAGCTCCAACAACAGCTTCTTAGCAAACCGATTTTGTAGTGCATCCATGGAGCATCACAGAGTCCTCAGTCTTCCAGCATCCCAGAGAATGATGTGTTCCTTGCTTGCCCATCCCCTGGCTCCAGGCAGGAAGTCTGGCCCCCCAAACTCCACTCCCCTAAGGAAACCAAATTGGGCTGATGCATCAGAACATGATTGCATTTCTTAGAATGTATTATGTCTGTATTGTGTGCGCCTGGCAGATATTTGGGTCTTCTGAGTTGTTTGGCCCAAAACTTCCTGCAGAAAAATATAATCATAATGAACTTTTTTTCACAATTAATGCTGGGACATGTGCGGCTTAAGCTACATTTCCATGTTTCTTCTCTCAGGGTATTTGGAGATGATGCCAAAATTATTCCCTGGGTAATATTCTTGTGTAGCAATGTTAAAGAAGATTTTGATAACTGAATTTCTTTAACAATAGATGATCATCATAATCATCATCATCAAAAAATTTTGTTACCTTAGTGAATTTTTTTTCTCCATTATTTGTCCTTCTTTTAAAACTTTTTTTTTTCCTCACAAAAAAAGAACATTTATAAAATTCACTGACATAGTTATCTATCTTGATTAGTTTTGGTGATGCAAACAAGAAATCAACAAAATACTAAGTAATATGACACTGATAAAATATGTAGGATACTGCATTTGCATGTGAAGTTATTGCACTTCACTAAGTATTTTTGGCCAGGTAGAGACATTACACTTATTGTACAGTAAGCTTACAGAGTGCTCTATAGCTGTAGCAGAAAGGACACAGTGCTGTAAAAATGGTGGATCACATTGTATGGTAACCCTGGATAGAAATTGTAAAAAAAGGCTGTTCCTAGGCCCAACCATGTCCTCTCCCTGTTTAGCCTAGATCCATCCACCCAAATAAAACTGTTTATTGCTGATTTCTGGCAATAGGCACATTCTCTAATGGACATGAGGGTTTTTACATAAAACTGTGTTTAACTCCTGACTATTTAACATGGTTCAGAATAGCATCAAGATATGTTTGGTGATGAAAAGTCCCTCTAAATGTAGCCTCTACCAAGGTACTTAATAGTTCTGTAATGCTGTCAAATTGTATTGTGCTTGTCAAACAGTTATGGAGTCACTGGTGTAGACAGAAACCCCAATTCTCTTTTAATATTATAAAAATATACTTGAACTGCCCAAATATACCTCACTACACCTATACATACCATTATGTAGCATCATTACATTCCAAATTGTCTGGGGCAACTTAAAGTATGTGTAAAATGTAGATTGTGAGAAATATTTATACTGCCTGTGCTCAATACATGATGGAGGAGCTGAAACCCAAGAGTCCAACTCACAGACTTCAAGTCCCAGAAACCTTGGATGCATTCAATAACCCATAAGAACACAAATATTCCCTGCTTCTTTATGTGTTAAATCCAATTTTATAATTTTTTTCTGGTCAATCAAGTAATCGTTTAGAACCTTGTGCCCTTGACAAAGCTGTTTCAGACGGTCTGTTATATAGTTTAAGTATGCTGCTGGGAGTCCCATAGATAGACGCATACATAGGGCTGCTAGATCCAGGAACTCTTTCTTTGTCAAGCTCTGACATTTTTTGTTTTATTAGTTACCACTTTGCAGCTGGGTATGTGAATAATAATATCCCATGATCTTGTTAGCCTTAATGTACTGTTTCTTTCTTGGAGCCACTAGGTAATCGGAGAAGAAAAAACAAAAACAAAACCAAACCTGGGACACTGGGAACATCTACATGACTCTCTTTACTAAGCATTAGCATAGTTTACCATGAAGTAAGCATGTATGTCTACATGTACACATGCTTACTACATAGTAAGCCTCCCTAATCCCAGGTAAATTTGTTACCTGCAAATGCAAGTAGCAAATTTTACCTGCAATTAGAAACAGTGCACTAGTGCTTATGTTGATGTATGACTAGGAGCAAAATCTGCTTTCAGTCAGCCATCCACTGTGGGGCAGGAGATAGCAGCAGGTAGCTCCCAGGGAGAAGGAGCTAAGGTGGACTCCACCACAGAAGCCTGAGTGGGGACTATGTCCCCCCAGCCCTAGCAGCAGGATGTTTCACACCTCTTGCTGCAAGATTGAGAGTGGGGTCCAGGAGATCCTTATCTCTCAATTGCTGCTCTGCCATCATGATTGGAGAGTGGGGTCTGGGAAACGCTTATCTTCCAAGGCTGGCTCAGCAACTGTGGGGTTGGTGCTGTGAAACCCTAATCTCCCAGCCCAAGCTCTGTGGTCATGGGGATCAGCACCAGAAGACCACTGTCTTCTGGCCCTGTGCTCCCTTCCAGCCACTGGATTAGTACCCAGGGAGAGCCTGGAGCTCCCCTTAAGTGGCAGCAGGGGCCCATTGTAGGGCTGCAGGAAAATTGATGCAAAGAATAGCAAATCAGCTCCCTAATCCTAGCATGTGTACGTGTCTGCCTGGAAGTCCTTATTCCAGAGTAGTTTACACAAGACTAAACTTAGGCCAGAACAAATGCATATGTAGATGGGCCTAGTGTCTATGATGTCTCTTTTAGGAAACACTTAATTCTTCAATGGGAGGAAAAGAAACTCTTTCTCTACCTTCCCAATCAGCTGCCTGCAAAAGAAGAAGTGATCTTAATTTTTCTTTCTGAACCCAGTAGATTCCCTAAAATTTGTAGAGACTTTAAGAAGCCAAGGGACAAAAAGGACACCTTCCCAAAGCCCTACTGAGTGGAAGCAGACGGGTTGTCCCACTTGCTGGTCTGTGCCTCAGAAAGGATTACTTGGGATCACCAGGTATTTGGCGTGGTGTCAGTATTTCATCAGTTCTTTTTTTTAATTGCTTAATTAGCTGATACCCTAAAATTAGGGTACATTAGGGTTGGAGCTACACTGGTCTCAGTGGTGACAGATGACAGAACAAGAAGCAATTGTCTCAAGTTGCAGCAAGGGATATTTAGGTTGGATATTAGGAAAAACCTCGCTAGGAGGCTGGTGAAGCACTGGTACAGGTTACCTGGAGAGGTGGTAGAATGGATATTTTTAAAAATCTTTGGATGACTTTTAAGGCTCATCTTGACCAAAACTCTGGCTGGAATGGTATAGTTGGGGGATGGTCCTGCTTTGAGTAGGGTGTTGGACTAGATAACCTCCTGAAGTCCATTCCAACCTTAACTTTCTACGATTAGCAACCAATAGAAGGGTACCCTGCTGTAATTTATGGTGCTTTACACAAAGCGCTATAAATTAGAACCCACTAGACATTTGCCTGTTGTCTCGGCAGGGATCAAACCTGCTTGCACCAGCCCTGGACAGCAGATGGGGTCACTTTTAAACTGCTGCCCTCCCCAGCCCTGCTTCCCTAGCTCTGGGGCTGTCAACAGGGGGACAAAGTGTAGAGGGAGGGGTTGGGTTAGGGACTAGCATGGAAAGTCTGGCTGGGCTTGGCCTGGCTGGAACTGGAGGTGGGGCAGGTGGAACAGAACCCCTTAACCTTGCATGCCTAGCCTGGCACTCTCCAATACTTTAGCCAGGATAGCTGGGGGGATAAGGTGAGGGGGCTCTGTTCCAGCCCCAGCCAGGCCAAGCCCAGTCAACAACTCCATGCTGGTCCTTCTCTATCTCCTTCCTTCTCCCATTGACAGACCTGCCCACTTGTAAAAAATTAACCCTAGAGGAAACACAAGTTCCCTAAGGTGCTCTGCCCTAGAGTGCCTTCATCTAATATCTCACTTGAGGAGAATTAATTTATTGTGTAATTGACCATTTTACAAGGGCTCTGGAGCTGTGTACATTACAACGCTACATCACTTTCAGAGGCCCAGTCATGTAAAAATGTAACTTGTGTAAGCATCCTGTGTGTCTGAGGAAAGGCAGTGGAGCCACTACCGGCAGTGCCAGTACAATACACTGTTTACCAAGTAGTTTGTTTAAAGGTTTCCAAATGTATTGTTTGTTTCCCCTCAGGGCAGTAACAATCCCATTGTCAGTTTTCTGAACTGGTCTAATAGATAGTAATGTGAATTTTGTTGTGAGCTGTTGTTTTTGAGGGGCTCTTCTTGTTTTGTTTTTTTTAAGTTTATCACACAGTCCTTTAGTCGCATGCAAGTTGTTGAATTGTGACAAGCTTAAATTCAGATCTAAATTTTGCTATTTTTCAAGGATTTATGGCCTTATCCTGCACTCACTAAAACTGGGGTGTGACAGGGGTCCAGCTCGGGGCTGGGTCACAATATTGTTCTGCCTGCATGTCTCTGGCCACCTGCCTTCCTCAGCTGCCACACCTTAATAGAATCATAGAATTGTAGAACTGGAAGGGACCTGTAAGATCATCAATTCCGGTCCCCTGCCATGGGCAGAAATTTACCGGGCTAAGATAAGCTCAACAAGGTGCCTGTCCAGCCTCCTCTTTAACACCTCCAAGGATGGTGACTGCACCACCTCTGCTGGGAGTGTGTTCCAGACTCTGGTGACCCTTACAGAGAAGAAGTTCTTCCTTATTTAGTCTGAATTTACCCTCTATATACTTATGTCATTTGGTTATTGTCCTCCCTTGAGGTGCCTTCTTGAAGAGTTCATCACCTAAAGCTTGATGTTCACCCCCTGATGTACTTGTAGGCAGCTATCAAGTCACCTCTCAGCCTTCTCCTACTCGAACTGAACAGGCCTCATTCCCCGAGTCTCTCCTCATAAAGTCTATCCTCCATGCCTCTGACCATGTGGGTGGCTCATCTTTGTACTCTCTCAAACTTATCCATGTCCTTCTTGAAGTGCTGTGTCCAGAACTGGACACAATACTCCAGCTGAGGCCCTACCAGTACCAAATAGAAAAAGAGGAGCACTTCCCTAGATCGACTGGCCACACACTGGCTGATGCGTGCCAAAGTTCAATTTGCTTCCTTGGTGACCTCATCGCACTGCTGGCTCATGTTCATCTTCTGGTCAATCATAACCCCCAGGTCTCACTCAGATGCTGTGCCAGTCTGTTGGCCACCACCCATAATGTAACTGTGGTGAGGGTTCTTCCAACCAGATGAAGGGCTTTGCACTTATCCCTGTTAAACCTCTTCTGATTCCATTTCTTCCATGAGTCCTGCCTGTCAAGGTTTTCCTGGACCTTGACCTATCCAGTGTGCTTGTGTTTCCTCACAGCTTGGTATCATTCACAAACTTAATAATTGAGCTTTCTACCCCCTCATCCAAGTTGTTAACGAATATATTAAAGAGCATGGGTCCAAGCACCAATCCCTGAGGGACACCACTGGAGACAGCCTTCCAGAATGTGGTCATCCCATCAATTACCACTCTCTGAGAGTGGCCTCTAAGCCAACTGTCCACCCATCTCACTGTAGACTAGTCAAGTCCAGCACCCTCGAGCTTGTTTAAGAGAATCCCATGGGGAAACAGCATCAAAGGCTTTCCTGAAGTCTAATTAAATCATGTCCCTCATCCAGCTAGCTAGTTACCTGCTTGTAGAAGGACACAAGGTCTGTCAAGCATGATCTACCCTTGACAACCATGTTGATTACCTTTTTAACACCCTGTCCTTTTCCAGCTTGCAAATGATGGCTTCCTTAATACATTTCTTAAATATCTTACCCAGGACTGAGGTCAGACTGACTAGCCTGTAGTTCGCAGGGTCATCCCTCTTCCATTTCTTGAAGATAGGCACCACATTGGCTCTCTTCCAGTCATCTGGGACCACTCCCATGTTCCACAACTCTTCAAACAGCTTGAGCAGCGGGGCTGCTATTAGCTTAGTCAGTTCTTTCAGGTCTCTTGGTTGCAGGTCAGTGGGCCCAGCAGACTTGAAGATATCCAGGTGTTGCAGAAGATCCCTAACCTGTTCAGGACTGACTTTGTTTTTTTCTCCATGTCCCCTGGGCCTCTGCCCAGGTGAACAGCTGCCATTTGATTTCAGGAATACCAACATGAAGCATACATTTAGGAGCTTTGCTTTTTCATGGGCATCAACTGCTAGCTGCCCTTGAGGATTCAGTAGGGGTCCCACAGTGGAGCCTGACGTTTTGTTTTGTTTTTTCCTTCCTCCTTATGTATCTGTAGAAGAACTTTTAGTTGTCTTTTATTCTAGTTGCCAACTTGATCTCCATGCCTGTCCTGACTTTCCTTGTCTCGTCTTGTCTTGTATTGACAAGCCCTAGTGATTTTACAGGTGTATTCCTCTCTGGTTGTTGAGTCTTTCTTCCGTTGTTTATATGCTTCTTCTGTCTTTTTTTATTTTTTTATTTTTATTTTTTTTCCAGAAGCTATCAATATTCCTGTTGAGCCAAGTGGGTCTATTGGCTCCTGTCCCATTTTTTTTGCCACATGTGAATGGCCTGTTTTTGAGCCATGAGAATTGCCTCCTTAAGGAAGCTCCACCACTTCTGAACTCCCAAGTCCATCCAGTTGCTGGTTGCAGAAGGCTTCTCCAACTAGCCTGTTGAGTTTGGCAAGATCTGCCTCCTTGAAGTGCAGAATTTTGGTTCTGCTGTCTGATTTTTTTCCCCCCTCCCCCCCCCCCAGTCTTATGGTGGATGGTGAACTTAACCAGGTCATGCTTACTGTCTCCCAGAGTACCATCGATCCTTAAATTGCCTATGATGTCATTGCTTTTGGCCAGCATTAGATCCAGAGTGGCCTTACCTCTGACAGGCCCTTCCACTACCTACATCATAAAAAGGTTGTCTATTGTTGCCAAGAAGTTGGCTGGTCTGTCGGAGGCAAGTGGGTGTTCCTCCCAACAAATGTCAAGGTAGTTAGTCACCCGTGATGATCATGTCTCTAGTACTAGCGCTTACATCCATTCTCTGGAGAATGCTTGATCATGCTCCTCTTCTTGGGAGGGAGGCCTGTAGTAGACTCCCACCATCAGGTCTCCCTTTCCTGACCTCCCTTGTATCATGACCCGGAGGGTCTCAAGGAACTCCTCCCTATTGTCAAATATGACCTGCAGGAAGGGGTACTGCTCTTTTACATAGAGGGCCACACGCTTTTCCTTCTTCCCAACCTGATCCTTCCTGTAAAGCCTATAGCCATCAATATTCACTGCCCAAGCATGTGTGTCATCCTACCAGATCTCCGTTAACCCAACCAGACTTAATCCTCATCAACCAGGAGAAATGCCAGTTCCTCCTGTTTGTTTCAAATGCTTCCGGCATTCCCTTAAAGACATTTGGACTCTTCCCTAGTCACCTGAGGTTCCCTGATGTGCCACCTGGGTCACGTGGGGGTAGTGGCTTCATGTACTGCAGTGCAACCTTCTCCCTGGCCCCCAGACTTGCTTAGTTTAAAGCTCTCCTCAAATTGGTGACGGTCATAGCAAAGAGCTTCTTCCCCCTGCTAGTGAGATGAATATCACCCTTTCCATGTAGATGGTCCCTATTCTAGAACTGTGTGCCATGTTCAAGGTACCCAAAGCCCAAACAGTGACACCATCTCCTAAGCCTTTGGTTCACCTCCTCCAATGTGTTCCTCCCACTGATGGCTACAGGCTGTGACTAACAGGATTGAGAAGACTACTTGCACTCCTAGGCACTTGAGCTTCACCCCCCATGTTCTTGTAGTCTCGTAAGAGCCTCCTGGGGCATCTTCTTGCTGTGTCATCAGTGCCCATATGGACAAGGAGCATGGGGTAGTGGTCAGGTGGACCTACTTAGGGATTCTCTTTATAACATCTCTGATCCTGGCTCCTGGAAGATAGAAGACCTCTTGTGCAAGGGAATCTGGGCAGCAGATAACTCCTTCCATACCCTGCAGCAGGGAGTCTCCTATGACGATAACTGTAAGTTGCCTCCTTGCTGGGGTCAGCTGATCCTGCATGGATGCAATGTCAGTTGATGTTGAGAGGGCTGATGGTAATAATTAAAATGTCAGTCAGGTGGAAGGCTGCCTATTTACTTGCTCTGGTGATAAGATGACAATATGTGTTTGATAGCTCTGGCCCGTGGCTGGGCCTCTTGCACTGTTCCCACTCTCACAGGGATTCTCACATACTGCCCCTTCCCAGGCCACTCCTGATCTACCTTACTGCACACAGCATTTGAGGTCCCTCTCAGGCTTTACTGTACACAGCACTTTAGGCTTCCCTACTAGGTCTCCAGCTGGGGTACATGCAGCACTTCAAGCTATCCTCTCAGACTCTACACCATATGACCAACAACCCAATGCCTTACTCTGGGCTGAACTCATCTGCTGACCCCTCGCACACACAGCACTTTGGGTCAACTGTGCACCCTACTCTGTCAGTCTCCACACATTTCTGGCCCTCACTGGGGTTATCAGCTTCTTCCACTCTATGGGGTTCAGGTGCCTCTCCTAAGTGTACCTGCCCCTCTAGCAATGGGGTCTTTTAACCCAATGGGCTTTAGTATCTCTCACTAGGTGTGCCTGTCTTCATGCCATCAGGGTCTTTCACCCTATGGGCTCAGGTGCCTCTCTCTAGTTATGTCTGTTCCTATTCCTGTCCCTATCTTGAAGTGGGGGCTACCAGGATGTGGGGGCTAGGGTTTTAAGGCACCCCTACCTACCTTTCACTGGGGAGGCAACTGGCCTAGAATTTCTGAGAAACTGCCTCACCACAAGCAGTCCCACCAAGCTATCCTTCCTCAGCAGGGTGTAATTTTTGGTCATACCCAGAACCAGGAGCCTCCTGCCATCCCCATAGCTCCTGCATGTACCTCCAAGATGTTCTGAGCAGCTCAGCCAGGTGTTGTTATTCTAACTGCCAGCAGCAGACTGCTACCCTACCTCTGATGGTCTGGGTTAAAATGGAGGCTGCTACATGCCTCCTCCAATTTCAGGGTCCTCTTGGGGTCATGTGACTACCTAATTAAGGCTATCCCACACCTTCAAGCTGCTGTTGCATGTTCTCAAACCCTAAAGTGACAGGCATCAAAGGTGCCAAACTTACTCTGCCACACAGGGGTAAGTTTCTCTTATTTCAACTGGAGCAGGATTGGGTGTTTATATTGTACTGTTCACTCCATAAGGTACATATCTAGCCTGTCCTTGTTTTGTCTCCTAGGAATGAATTGGAACAGTGGTTCTCAATCTTTTGTAGCAGGATCCATTTGTAAAGATCCATGGCCAGTCTTGACCCAGTGCCTCTCACTCCTGATCCACTGGCCCTTACCCCGAGGCCTCAGCCCCCCCCCCAGTGTGTGGAGAAGGAGGTGGGTGTGTGAGGCTTGGGAGGGCCCCAAGCAGCCCCTCGAAGGTTGGAACTTTTAGCCTGTAAGGGAAATCCAACAATTTCCCAACACTTTCCTCCTTTTAAGGGAGAATCCATTTTTAAAGTTTTTATTGCTTCATTTTTAAAGTTTGTTCACAACCCTTTTATGTATTCTTGGGTTACAACCCATGGGTTGAGAAACATGGAATTGAAACACGGAATTAGAGAACTATCCAGACCTGGGAAAAATTCCATCTGCATCTAGGTAATGATTATGTGCAACTATTCTTAATGAACATTCTAGAGTTTGGGGGAAGGAGGAGAGAAAACAGCAAATTCAGAACCACTTAGTTTCATAGTTTCATCATGCTTAGGGTTGGAAGGGACCTGAACAAATCATCAGGTCCGACCCTCTGCCCTGGGCAGGAACAAGTGCTGGGGTCATAACACCCCAGCCAAGTATCTGTCTAGCCTCCTTAATAACTCAGTGTTTTTTGTTTTTGTTTTTTTTAAAAAACCCCAATGGTAGCATTTCTTTGGTAGAAGTGTTTGTGCTAATCACAGTGGGATCTGTGCAAGGCCAGTCCTGGCTGGACAAAACCCAGGCTGATTTTTATAGTTTTGTACCAGAACCAGACACGACACAACTCAACAGGTTTCCATTATTTCATTCTGAATTGGATTCAGAGATAAATTTGAGAGAGGTTACTAAAACCAACTAAAGCTTACGAGATGGAGCTGCTGAGCTCTATACAGCCATAAAGAAAATAGGAATAAGAGGCAGGTATGGATGTGAGTCTAAATTAGGAAGCTAAATCTTTCCTGAACTATTTTAATATCCCTCCACTTTCTTTCATCTGAAGGCCCTTGTGGTGAAAAAATAACAAAGTATTGTATTCCTTGGTTTTAGTATTTGCAATCATGAAATCTACTCTTTCCATCTTGCATTCTCCAAAGTGATTTCAAATGCATTTAATGCAGAAAGCAGCTACTTGCTTTATAGTTAGTCTGTAAGAGGAAAATTTACCCAGGCTTCTGCCTGTCTTCAGACACAAATGGCTAAATTTTTTTTTTTTTTTTTTTTTTTTTTTTTGGAATATTTCTGTAATGTCTTGTTCAAATCAAGTTTTTGTTTCCTTGAGATTTAGGTTAGTTTTGAACTCTGAACCAAACTTCTGAATTTCCACAGTGCATTCAGAAATCATATTTACATAGAGAAGGTGTGAATCCTTAAATATGAAATTTTAATTTGGGGGAGTAGGGGAGTGTTTGCATTAGAGTCTTGGATCTGAACCTGGTGTATGGTTTTGGTTCCAACACTAAAATAGTTCTGCTTATGTCTGTTCTTCAAGTGTTTTATAACTCTGGATGACGGAAAATAATGAGAGGAGATGATCTCTCCTTATCTCTGCTTCAAACCTTTTTCACAATCTTCTTCCTTTTAAAATCTCCAAAACACATCAGCCACCATGATTCGTCCCAACTTTTTACCTTACTCAGGTTTATAAACTACATATCTAGATGTGTGTTTTTTTGGTTTTTTTTTTTTTTAAATATCAAAAAGAATTTGTAGTAACACAAAACAACCACTTGATAGTGTGTTGCTTTGTGCCTTCTCACTTGTGACATCTATCTTTATATTGAAATTTCCTCAAAACAATGACATCATACAGTGCCAATAAAGTATGGAGAAAAAAGAAGTGAAAGTGAAAAAAATGAAATATAATTTGGGTTTGAAATTCACAACATGCCATTAATAGAATCTACTACACTAAATTCCTCCATGCTTATATGGGTGTACAGGAAGGGAGCCTAATTTGGGACCTAAGTATTTGCCATCACACTTTTATTTATTTATTTTTGAATTTTTTTAAAGAGGGAAGGATCCAACCAAGTGCTTTGTTCTCATTCTGTTCAGATTTGACTTCCTCTCTTCCTCATTTATCAAATAGCTAGTAGTTGATCAACTATCTAGTTGAGCATGTGGGAGGCTGTGGTTGTGGGGGGGGGGGTTGCAGAACCTCCAATCTGGAGTGAGCAGACAGACACCCCTGGAAACTTCAGAATCGTGGAGCATGGCTGGTCATCTACTTGATTGGGGGTTGAGGATCTTTGAATTATACAGTCTGCCAGAATCACAGGAGGTCTGCTGAAGGCCTTTGGGAATTTCAAGATTATGGAGGCTGCCTGAACAGCAGAGCCCAGGTGATGGGGGAGAGAGGCCACCAGCCTTTAACATTAGAGGTAAAAGCCATGCACCCCAAACTATGCCTTCCCATATTCATTGTTGCATCCATTCATCCCCTCAGAGCCAGATCCTCACCCAACAAGACCCCATAGGCACTGCCACGGACCATAGATGAACCCACCCCACCAGCCAAATACAGGCACAGAACTAGGACTATGGGAAAATAAGGATCTCATCATCTGGGGTGAGAGAGACATCCAGCACCATTTCTAGATAAGGCATCAAACCAGAAATATCTTCAAGCATGTTGCCTAGCACATGTGCATGTGGCCCTTTGGCCCTATTCACCTGGGGAGGGCCTCAGGTTCATACAGGTGAGAAAGTAGTCAGCCATGGCTTTGTGATTTTTGACAGCCTGCTGAAGTCCAGAGCCAGGGCTACAAAGGGTTCATCCTATCCCTGTGCCATGTGTGTTCATGCTGCCAGGCCTAGTCCATAGTTGAAGTGCTCCTTCCTGCTATCTAACTGCCCCCACATAGGGATTCATTATCCAGGGTAGGAAGTGGGTAGGGTACTCCCCACAAAAGTTTTGGAGGGCTGATGATATTGCTGAATTCTTTCTGGAACTCAGCATGGGCTGCGCCAGGCAGACTCGGGTGCTCGCACTGGCCCCAGCTGGCACTGGCAGCCTGCCATCCTGCGCACACATCCAATGGCCCACACCCCCCAGGAACAGTCCAGCATAGCTCCACAGCCCTCCTGGGGGTGGGCATGGACCCCTAGCTCTATACACAGGATGACAGCAAGCTGCGCTGCTGAAAAGTGATGCATGTTTTGCTTGTCAGCAGTTTGAGGTACAGTTTCCCAGGAACCCCTGTATCTATCTCTTTAAAGCTTGGCAGGATTTATGCTCTCAGAAGGAGCTACTGTCCTTGCAGTTTTCATCTGAATCAGGCAAGGAATGACAAAGTTATAGGCATTTTCATGATTCTCCATTATAGCCTATAGGCAAAACATTGATGTATTGAAAGAGCAAAGCAGTTTCAATTAAATGAAACAGAACAGTGCTTCAAAATTAAACAAAATGGCAAAAAAAAACAGTGTCCCTTTGAAACAGCAAAATGGAAGTCAAAGCAAAACAGTGTTCTTTTGCACAGCCCTAATGACCAGCTGGTGGCTCATGGCCATAAGGGCCATGATAAATCACTGCCACATCAGGTTCAGGTGAGCAGCTGTGATGTTCTGCAGCCTTCGGCAAGACTTGCACAAAGTGGCAATCAGGACATGCCACAAGTCCTGTTTGTTTGATTGTACAAGCTGGGAAATGAAGGCATGTACAAGTCATGATATCAGGGTTGGGGGCATGGTGGCCCATGCCTAGCAGTCAATCAGAAGTGACTTGGCCATTCAGCTTCTTCAGGAGTCTTCAGCAGCCTGGAGATGTTACAGAGTATGTTGGGAGACATATGAGACTTCCCTATTCCTTCTGAACTAGCCTGTGCAGGCAGACTCTGAGCTTCACCCCACCAAGGTGCTAATGTCTGTTCTGTTTGTTCCTGATCTAACCTTGGCTTCTTAAACTTGTACTATGTGTAAGTCCCAATCTACAAATTTATCCTAGATAAATTTACAACACAAATACAAAGAATAACAGACATAGATTTATGAATATATTTCCAAATAACATTCAACTTTTTGGCTTTTTTTTTTTTTTTTTTACTTTGTGATGCATTTGAATTTTATTTAAGATCAATATAGCCTTGGCCATAAATAAGGGAATATAATTCTAGTCTTTTTTTTTTTTTAATTGACATTGCAGGAAATGAAGTGTGCTGAAGTCCTCTATCTTATCTATTTTGCTTGAGAAAGATGAATGTATGAATCCCAGGTAATGACCTATTAAAATTAAATCATATACTTGAGTATCTGACTTGGACTTTGGGAACAAGTTTTCTTTTATTACATTATAAGGTAATGCATATTTGTTAAAGCAACTGAAACCAACATATAATGATAATTCTTTTGCCCTTGAACAAGCTGCAGGTGGGAACAAAGGTCTGCAAGTGGGCTTGATTTAGAGCCATAAACATGAGAGGAAATATCCTCACTGACATTAGGTTTTGGATCAGGTCTACTAAGAACTTACTGAAGATTAGGGATATTAAATCATGGATATTAACCATGGTTCCAATGTGGCTAATAAGAAGTGTTTTCTTAAAATCAACCAAATTCAAGCCAAAACATAAGTAGAAAAATTAATATTCTATGATATGTAATGGATGTCCTGTAAGAATAGACCTTTGAAATGCTTTGGTGAGATGGAACTGGTGTTATAATGATGAAAGAACACTTTCTGGATAACTCATTGGTAAAGATATTGGAAAAGACAGGAACGTGTAAAAGAGAAATTCCTAGCTACAATAACAATCTAATGCTTCCAATTTGTACTTTCACTGACTGACTGCAATTCATAAGAAAGTGTAGCAGATCAAGCAGTACAAATACAAGCCAGAAATAGGCTGCTGTCTGGAGCAGACAAATAACTGTAAATAATGCTCTTCCTCTTCTCCATTATGTTAGCTTCTCTGTATTGCTGACTGTACCAATGCCCTCTTATATTTCTGCCTATAACTTATCTTCCAATTTGATCTGATAGTAAAGCCACAGAGAAAATATTCAAATTTCCATTGATTTTGGAGGGTTTTACCGGATAGTTTTAGAACGAAATTCACTTGCCGGGGAAGTGTCTTCAAGAAAATCTGCTGACTAGAAACTTGCTGTTTGTAGTTTTGACTCTTACTCTCTTATTAAAATTGTATTTGTTCAAATAAATGATGACTTTATGAGCATCATTTTAGGTTCAGCCAGGACAGTTTGGCTAGTAGAGAAGATTGTTAGGCCTCAATTCCATAGGCTGGTTTTTTTTCTGTGATCATGCCCTTCACCATTAATGCACAATCATGGAGGTGGGCAGGGGTCTACCCATGCAACAACTTTCAGGATAAAGGTCTTTGTTTGTAAACTTCTGAGTTTTAAGGAACCTACCTGGACAAAATTTTGATATCAGTTTCTCTTTTTAAACCTTTTCCTTTTGTTGGCAGCCTAGGTCTTTACATCATATTCTTTTTATATAGTAAGCTATTCTCTGCTATATGAACTCCTTTGTGTGTGAAAGTTTGTCTTAATGTAATCCAGTAGTTCAGTGCATATGACCCTGGCTCCATTTAATGAACAGATAAACACCTGAAAAACTGTGTACAAACAAGCATTCAGTTTCCAGTGCTAGAATTGCAGTTCCTCAGGTTAAAATGCTAGGAGCTCACAATGCTTCCCACCCCCCCCGAACTAAAAATGGCACACATGGGGGAAATCACTATTGGGAGTAGTATATATGCTGGAGCGTAGGGCTAGGATTCAGAGAGACCTAGACAAATTGGAGGATTGGACCAAAAGAAATCTCATGAAGGTCAATAAGGACAAATGCAAAGTTGTGCACTTAGGGTGGAATATTCCCACGCACTGATGCAGACTGGGGGCTGACTGTCTTGGCTGCAGAAAAGCACCTGGGGGTTACAGTGGACAATAAGCTTAATATGATCCAATAGTGTACCCTTGTTGCCAAGAAGGCTAATGACCTACTGGGCTGTGTTGATGGGAGTGTTGCCAGCAGATGAGGGGAAGTGATTATTCCCCTTTGGCACTGGTGAGGCCACATCTGGAGTACTGTAACCAGTTTTGGGAACCCTCCACTGCAGAAAGGATGTGGACAAATTGGAGAGAGTCCAGCAGAGAGCAATAAAAATGGTGAGGGGGCTTCAGCACATGACTTCTGAGGAGAGGCTGAGGGAACTGGTCTTACTTAGTTTAAAGAAGAGAAGACTGAGAAGGGATTGAATACAAGTCTTCAACTCCCTGAAGGGTGGTTCCAAAAAGGATGGACCTAGACTATTTTCAGTGGTGGTAGATGACACAAAAAGGAGCAATGGTCTCCGAGGAAGGGAAGGCTGAAGTGCTCTGGGTCAGAATACAGGGTGGGGGGAAGGGACTTAAGAGTGGGGGTCTACTACAGACCACCCAACCAAGGGGAAGAGCTGGACTATGAATTCTTGGGTCAGCTTGCAGAGGCACTTAAGGCAAGGGATGTAGTCATCATGCGTGATCTAAATTACCTGGACATCTGCTGGGAGGAGCAGTCAGCTGTGTCAGACCATTCATGAAGGTTCCTTGCTGAGCTATAGGACCTCCACTTAACCCAGGAGATGCACAGTCCCAATGGGGGGTGGGGAGGAATGCCCTTCTGGACCTGGCCACAGGCAATGACCCAGTGAGGGGGCTCCAGGTTGTTGATCACCTGAGTGACAGTGATCATCGTCTACTGGAATTCGCCATCCAGTGCAGGGTGTTGAGGGCTTGCAGCAAGGCAGTAGTCCTTGACTTTAAGAGGGCCAGCTTCAATGAGTTGAGGAGATTGGTAGGGAGTCCTGGAGGGTTGGGGAACTGGGTGTCCAAGATGAGTGGTTGTTTCTTAAGGAGATGATACTCCAAGCCTGAGGGGTACCAGTCCTAACAAGAATCAAAGGGGGCAAGAGTGCTCAGAAGTTTCCCCTGGCTCACCAAAGGCATTCATAAATGCCTGAAAGCCAAACAGGACGTATATATCCAGTGTAATGGAGGGGCTATCACCAAAGAGGAGTATAACTCCATCACTCAGGTCTGTAGGGCAGCTGTTAAGAAAGCTAAGGCAGATACAGAACTAGGGTTAGCATCAAGGACAACAAAAAGTCCTTTTTGAAATTCATATGGAGTATGAAAAAGGTACCGGGTAATGTGGGGCCCCTGCAGGGTATGTTGGCAATCTGGTGGTTGCACCAGAGGAAATGCTGAGATTCAGGATGGACTCAGGAGAGACTCCTCTGCCAGAGCAGTAAAGCATTGGAACAGGTTTCCCAGAAAGGTTGTAGAATCTCCATCCTTGGAGGTTTTTAAGACCTGGCTAGACAAAGCTTTGGTGTGATGATCAAACTTGGGATGGTCCTACTTTGATCAGGGGGTTGGTTTAGATGACCTTCTGAGGACCCTTCCGAACCTCAGTTTCTATGATCACATGAAGCAGAAATCACCTCCAATAGAGGTTGTATGAGTTGAATGCTTGCGTGTACAGTACCCCTGTTATGCTTCCCTAAGGCATCCCAGCATACATTGTCGCTGCTGCAACCTCCTTTTTCAAACTCGCCCCCCCCCAGCATCCAGGGAGACGCTATGTGACTCAAGCGGCACTCCACTGCTCCAATCAAGCACAGAAAAAAACCCAGCTTCAGGATTGGGAAAGCCCATTAAGTTCTCCATAGCCCTGTGCTGCACTGCAGGGAGAGCTGGGGGCTTAAAACCACAAGACCTAGGTCCCAAGGTCTGGACACAGATTCACACACCCAGACCTGAAGATACCAAAGACCCAGGACTCCCAGGCTCAGACCCAGAGATGAAACCTCAGAACCAAAGACTTGGGCCCAAGCACCACTCCTCTCAATATATACCCTGGTATGGCCCTACTCCCTGAAAGTGGGATCCAGTTCTGACATGTTGGTTCTGGAGTTGGCAAGGCATAGACTGGTGACCCCTGAAAGTTCAGGGAGGGGTGTGACTAGACAAGTTGTGGCTGGCTGGCAAGTGTCACTGGAAATGTCAAGGTTCAGGGGTGTGCACTTCTGCAAGAGGGGCAGGGATCCACTGTGAGGTGCAGATATGGAATTGATGCACTATCAGTTGACCAGAGAGGGGACAGGCATATCTTTTGGAAGCGTCTGGATAGAGAGGTAGAGGTTAGGCAGCCAGGGCTGTCCTGTGTACTAGGCTGCTCTCAGCAATCTCTATCAGCTTGAGGACCCTACAGAACAGTCTGAGATGCCTGCACAGGGCCGCTGGTGGCCCTCTGAGTGCCAAAAACTAGTACAATGCTTTACTGGTAGGGATTCCAACTTCTCAAACTAAACAGTTCAACTTCAGCCAGTTGATTTGAATTCTTGCATGAACCCTAAGGGAATTAATTGTTTGTTCCATGGGTGGAAGTTTGCATTGCAAATCCTGAATTCATTGCTGTCTGTACCTATGTGGCCATGGCTCATTACAAGAAGACATTAGAAAAGTTGCCAGACTTTGGCTTTTGACTTAGATACCTGAAGAGGAAATATGCATATGATATTGAGAATTACTTCAGCTTTGTGCACACAACCACACATTTTTATACTCGAGAAGAAAACTCAAACCCTTCAGAGGTTGAAACGTATTATTTTGTCAAGTCTTTACTCTGTCTTGTCAACAGGATATATGTTCTCAAAAGCTGAAATCATTCTGTCAAGAAAACTTATTTTGTTCAATAATCCTACTTGTTGATAAATGTTCAAAAGGGAAAAAGATCTTCAGTTATTCTGGGAATTTTGGCTGGTATCTTCAGGTGTATTTCTTTTGCTAAGAGAGAATGATTATTGCCTTGTAGATGAACTGTCCAGATTTGTGTCTAATGAAAAAAAAGGTAACTTTAAATCCCAAGTCATATTTATATGTGCATTGTTGCTGTTGCTGGGCTTGTTTTTATTTTTATTTTTTTGCTCAGAAATGAGAGATGTACATATTCTAAATGGCTCAACAGTAAAGGAATACTGATGGCACATGTTGAGTAACAGAAAAAGGAAAAGTCAGAAAAAGACAACACCTGCTAAATATCTGGCAGATGTTTCATAGCTGTTGTTCATATCAAGCAGCCATGTCAGTGAAATAAAGACATTCAGGTAACTAGATCTGTGTAAAAGTTACACATATAAAAGACAAACCCTTGAAATACTGTGTTTTTGCAGACATTGGAGGGAAAATGCTCTCATAGGGCAATTTTTGCTTATTTGTACTACAAATGGCAGGTCTTTTTCATCAGGTGAAACTGATTCTAACTTCAGAAAATATGGTTTTTACCAGTGGGGAAAAAGATTCAAGTCACTCATTTTGGTCCTGCCACTGAACTCAATGTGCAGTATGTCATTCCACTCTTGGGCACCTGAATGTCCAAATCTTAAATGTAGCCTCAATACTGGGCCTTTAAATAAGCTAGTATGAGGCTTTTAAATAATATTGGGAATATTTCATTTATTGTTTCTTCCTTCTTCACGTTGAAATCCATGATAAACTTGCAGGACTAGACTTCATTCCCAAGATCTAGCATTCTGTTTTCCCTAAAATTATTTAAGGGGCTAGAATTTAGGCTGCTTCAGATTTGAACATTTTCTAAACGCTGAAGGGTGTGAGGGGAAAGGTTTACATTGAGTTTTGGGTGTATTATCCATCCTCTGAAGAGCCACCAGTTGTCATCAGATGAGTTTTGCTGATCAGGCATGTGGTTGAATTCATGTATCCCTTTATGTAACATATTTGTAAATTATGGTGATGTATCTTTCAAATACTTTTGTTTTTGTGTACCTTCTATTATGCATCAAAGTAAGTAAAATACATGGTGGGAGCTGGTTTTGGATAGTGGCCGTATACAGTAAGTTATACCTACAAGTTTATTCTTTTAATTACAGACATCTTCCTATTGTACCGTAGCTTATAATATTCTACCCTATTATATGACTTTCTGCATTTGCCTTGGCAGTATAGTGAATTTTTTTTTTCCTCTCTCACATGTTTCATATGTATTCAATTGACAAGAACAGAACACAAAGGAATGGCAAATCAATTCACTTGATTCTTTTCATTCTAAACTATACAGTAGGTTGTCTCATGCATTTTTAAAAAAGTAATTTAACCTGATATTGCATTAAAAATTGTATCTTTTTAAACAATAAGCACTGTGCAATGAAGCATGTTTGTTTTATACCTTAAAATGAAAGTGCAAAACAAGAGGTTTTATAGTTTGTTTAAATAAAATTAATTCTGGAAGACAAGGAAAGAGTGAAACAGTTGCAGTAAAGGGGGCATGTCAGCATAAATTCTAAAGCATTCTTAAAATACATACCATCGAACCTTAGAACATTCATTCTCAACCCTGAAAACCTGAACATGATGAACAGAAGGTAAATTATGAAGATGTTCTGTACCTGATGTTTTTAGGGAAACTTTTACAGAATTAATTTATTTATGTAGTATCCATCACTATAGTATCTATATGACGTGGACTATTTCACACACCTTCAAAACTTTGAAGGCACAGGGGTAAGAACAGCATCTAAGTTCTGAGAGTTGACCAAACAAAAGCCTGGAATTTAACTGAAGTACTATATATACCCACTTATATCTACTCATTCAAATGAAAGATTTTCAGTTGGAAGGACAATGCAATGCAACCACAAATGCACAAATACACTTTTCCCAGAGCCTGCTGAAGGGACTTTGATCCCAAAAGCTTCTAGAAAAGGACAACGTTCTTGCCATTTTCCAGGTGGTCTGAGAACTAAGAGTTCATCTTGAAACTAAGAGTTCTAGTTTTTTGTATACCACAAATTCATGCACTTTGTTTTTTACTGCCCATACTGGCAACCACTTGTTAAAATGGCAACGGATCATTTTATAAATTCCTTAGAGCAACTTTCAGCATTATGAATTCAGATTAGTAACTTAACTAATAGTATACAATCTTTTTGGTTTTGAAAATGTGGCTCCTGTGGAAGCCTAAAATCATAGATATCAAGCACCTTTTTCCTTGGACTTAGCTTTCTAATCATATGTACCGAGCAAAATTATTTCTAACCATCTGAGAAACAGAAAACTGGATTCACAGATATTGATTGCTGGTTACAAGTTGTTATATGTTAACCAAACTGAGTATGAAACTACTAACACTCCCCTGATGGTACACTTATGGCGCTGCCCATTCTGTGACCCTGACTGGCAGTAGGTTTTGGAGTTAGGGGTAATAAAGCAGTTCACATCTCTTGGAACAACATGGTCAGGCTGTTTGCAGACATACACTGGTATCTGTCAAAAAGGGTTCACATTTTTAAATTTTGATTTCCATCTGTGATTTCTAGAAACCATAATTTTTTTTTTTAATGGAATTTATGATTTTATCAATTTGTCCCTGCTTCCAATGTTTTGTGCTGTAAGGGCCTGATTCAAGACTCACTGAAGTCAAAAGAGAGACTCCCGTGGGTTTAAAATGTATCTAGCAGCCTATTTCAGCACTAAAGCTCTTTGTAATGATACTCACATAAGACTCCATTTTCATCTCTCTTTCACATCAGATTCCCACCAGTATAACTTCCCTGAATTCTGTAGAAGCAGTCCTGATTTGTACCAATATAAATAAAATGAAAACAAAGCCCATGTTACAGATGTAATGGCAAGGGAGGGCAAATGAACCACAAAGAAAGCATCTGTTTGGTCTCAAGACAGAAGTTATTTATTGGGGAATCATAACAAGTGATTATAAAGGAAGGCTCAGAAGACTCCAAACAATGGGTAACTAGCGATGTGTGTTGAATAAAGTGTGTGTGTGTGTTGGGGGGAAATCAGTGTCTTGGTCAGATATATTTTATTAAAAATACAGTCTAGATTAATATGTTGTTGAAAAAACCCCACAAAATAATAAAAAGTAGGTTTCACTGTCTCCCTTTCCTTCTCTCAAATGTGATAGTGCTGTAAATAACTCTAAGATATCCACTTTTAAAGAGATCGGATGGTATAATTACTGGTCACAGTGCAAAAGGAAAAACCAAGAACATGACACTGAAATACAGACACTCTTTTCTTTAATAGATTTCAGTCAAATCTTTATTTACAACCTTGATTCATGTTAACTTTAGGTGGCTCAGATCCCCACTCACCTCTCCCCTACAGCTTACTTCTGGCTATCAATGTTGCTGCAGCCACTGTCTGGGCTGGGCTCTGCCTAGAGAAAAGCAGCAGCCTGCGAGAGGCAATGCCAGCAGTGGGGGATGGGCAGGTGCGTTCCTCTTCCCTGCCTGGCCCCCTGGGACAGCCTAGAAGGCAAAAGTAAGCTGGAGAGGTGGAAAGGAGAAGGGAGGGAACGGGGAGCTCTATGGGGCAAAAAGCAAGGAGACAGCCACCAGCCCAGATTGCCCCACCATCTCTTCCACCTCCTCAGGTTCAGGCCTGTCATCTCTTTCCCTACTGGATGGGCCCTGCATCCCCCAACATCCAGATCCCTTATCACTCCCATCTGCCCTCCCAGCTTAATTTTGGCTGCTAGTCCTGTCCCAGGGCAGCAGGGAGGGAAGGGGAACCTGCCTACCCAGCCCCTACCACCACCACTGTCTTGGCTGGGTGAGAAGCCACAAGTAAGCCAAGGAAGACCGAGGCACAGGTGAGCCATGAAAGCAAAGGGGGGGAGCCCCAGGGGTGAGAGGGGGTGTGGGGGGGGGTTGGAGGGGAACCCCAGGGATGGGGCAAGAACAGGAAGAGCCCTGTGGGACAGGGGGGAAGCCTGGAATGGGAGGAAGAGGAAGGGAAGGGAGAGGGATTCTTACTTTTCAGTCCTCGAGGCCTTTGCTGGCTTGAACACGTGACTGTTTCAAACTCAAGCTAACACTCATCGGCATTTGAGCAGTTCAAAGTACAACACGTACCAAGCCCCTTAGGTTTAGTTTTGGTTACATATGGTCATGGTCAGATTCTGCTTAAGCTGCTGTGCCTTTCTTGTGTCTCTTCTATCAAGACATTGGATTTTGTCTGCTTAAAAATCTCTTTAGTGGAATACAGTGGAAGGTCATAATCATAATGAGCAAATGAATTGTATAAAGGGAATTTATATGAAGAATTACACAAGAACTAAACTAAATGCTGGTGAACATTTACTATCATCTTATTTACTTATCTATGCTTGTATTTACCAGAACGCACTCATATCTTGTGACAATAGATATTGAAGTGATTCAGGGCCTGATTCCATTTAATCTATTATCTATTTAAAGCAATGTATGTAAATAGAAGAGACAGAGAATAAACAAAAACCCATAGTCTTTCCACATATATCCAACTCACATGCCATGAACCACCAAAGTCTATAGGCAATTATTAACAAACCATTGGGAACAAGGAAATAGTGTATGCTTTGGGAAGGAATCAGAAGTAGTGGAATCCTGTATAATCTGAGAAGCCACCCTCTGTAATAATAGTACTGTTCCATTTTCTTTAGTATGAATTTTTAAATTTGACTGTGTTTTACAGAGTGGTAGTTAGCTGTGTCAGTCTGAAGTGAGTTAGAAGGCAGGGTAGATGTGTACCTTTATAGTTTATAATAAGATATATATGAACACAAGCTTTTTTGAACACAAGTTCAGTTCCTCAAATGCTAGGAAACCACAGACCACAGTATAAAGTTGAGTGAGTGTGATTACCATAGCTAAGAAAGCAGGAGGGAGAGGAAGGAAGGGAATGGAGAAGAAGGTATGCTGTGAGAAGCATAGAAGCAAAGAACCTGCAAGAAAAAAAAGGGTGGGGGTGTCACAAAACCTAATCCAAGTAATGAGAGAAGAATCCATAGTTCCTGTTAAATCATATTTAACACAGTCTAATTTGTAGATGTTTTCTTGTTCCACAAGTTCCCATTCAGACAGGTTTTTAATTTTTTTCTGCTTGAAACAAGCAATTCTGAGATCAGCAGCAGTGTCCAGGGAGGTTGAAGATTTCTGCTACAAGCTTTTGCGTCTTTCTGTAGCTGATGTTAGTTTGGTGTTCATTCATTCTTATACAGAGATATTGCTCTGTCTAATGTAGACACCAGATGGGCATTGTACACTGGTGATAGCATATATTATGTTGGTAGATTTGCAAGTGAATGAACCTTGGATGTTACACACCTTATTAGGTCCAGTAATTATTTTCAGCAGGTCCACCAAGTACCCGCTCTATCCTCATAAGTCCCTCCTGCCATGACTTGGATCTTAAAGAAATGGAATAGGGAGGAAGTGGTTGTTATAGAAGGAAGTACCTGCAGGAAGTACCATGCTGAATAAAACTTACTTTTAGTGCTTTTATTCAATGGCTCTCTGTTGTTAATGTGGCGGAATGCCGGGCTAACAGTTCCGGCATTGCTTAGGGGAGCCGCGGGCTTTGTGAAGCTGTGCGAGCGCACGGCTTGTGGGGCGGGATTGGAGGTAGCTTTATAGCCTCCCTCGAGGTTCGCTGAGTTGGCACAAGTAGACGGCTTAGAGTAAGTTGTTAGTTTTCTTTGTAATAAGTCTATAGGATGTCCATTGGTTCACGAGGTTCCAGAGCCAGCCCTTGTGTTCCAACACTGGAACTAGTCCAATGCTAGGTGCGGCTGCCGGCTCCTTAAGTCCCAGAACTGGTCAACAGCTCATTGAGATGGGATGTTAGTAGTAGAAGTTATTACAGAGTAGATATAAGGTAAAGCAAAAAGATTTTATTCACTCACCTGGCCTCACCCTCTTACGAATAAGAGGGGAGGCCAGTTGGAACAAAGCTGCAGTAAATACAAATATAGCGAGCGTAGATATGCTGTCTAAGCTACGATGAGAGGCAGTCGAGAAGTGGAGTCTCCGATGTTTCTCCAGTTACAGTATGCTGGATACAAAGGGGGTCTGTTGGTTCAAGGGGTTCCAGAGCCAGCCCTTGCGTTCCAACACTGGAGCTAGTCCAATGCTAGGTGCGGCTGCCAGCTCCTTAAGTCCCAGAACTGGTCAACAGCTCATGAATGGGATGTAGAGTACAAAACTGTAACATGGTGAGTCGTTGTCAATTGTTGGGTTTTCGAGGCCTTTGTCTTCACTGGGATACGCCCAGGCGGGGAGGCTGAGAACCGGTCTGCAGGGTGATTGGGCCTACAGAGTTTTCCAGTTGTCGTCTCTGCTGCTTCCTGCTTTTTTGCCTCTTTTATAGATGTTGGTTGGACTGCCTCTATGACACTAACTATGATATAAGCTAAGCATACAGGGATAGGATAATTTCTTTTACATAATAGTTACTAGGCAGATTCTCTACATAAGTTTCGTTTCTGCAAAATTGACACTTTTTAGATAAGAAGTAAAAGTTACGGAGTACAGGTGTGTGGCTTACTGCCAACAGAGAATAGTACCAGGCACTTGTTTAGATTAACAGTGAAGATTTCAAGGCAGCAGAAAGTAGTACCAGGCACTTGTTTTGGCTAACAGTAAAGGCTTCAAGGTTACATCAATGTGATAGTGCTGCACGGCAGTTATACAGAAAAGAAAATAATATAAAAAGAAAATAACATAAAACACTTACAGTTAACAGGAAACTCCCCTTGTGGGAGATCGCAGTCCAATGAGTTAATCTCAGGGTCTCCAGTTTCCTGGCCAGCCCCCATTCTAATGCTACAGTCAATGGATGCCACGTTGTATTTCACTATTTAACCTATTAGCCGCTCATTACAGACACTGTCAGTCCTGTCATTGCCACTAATTAGTCAATTAGTGGCTTGTTACAGCTGCTGCCTGCAGCTTTCCTCGGCAGAGCAGGAGTATAGGCACTGCAGCTTCTTCCAGCTCAGGCTGTCCCCCTCTCTCTTCAGGGTTTCCTCCCCTTTCTTCAGGGCAGGACAGAAGTCATTGCTCCCACCATTGTCAACCTTATGTAATCGGCTTGTTTCTTCGCTAACTAGGGCTTCAGCCCATGGCTCAGCTCCCCTTTTCCCAGCACTCACCATCATCCTGGTGACCTCTGGTTAAGTTCAAGCAGGGTTGGGTCCCAAGCTTTCTTCTCCCTGATCCTCCTTTCCAGAGCCTTGCTCCTTCCACTTTATTTTCCTCTTTTCCTTGTGATGTCCACAGGCGTCCCTCCTCCTCTTTCTCTTCTTCTTATCCCCTGGAGTCTTGTCGCCATTGGCTCCTTAAGGGCCGGGGCCCACCCTCCTCGTGGGGTAACTATTTCCAGCTGCCCCCATTCCCTTAGCAAGAGGGCCTCAATGAAGACTCTGTTACAATTATGTAGCCTGTATTGCTGAGGAGACACAGAAGGCATTGAGTCCATTGCAAGACCTGGTGCCTCAGTGAGGCTGGGAGTTCATTAGTTTGTTGTTTGAGAGATACCATTTGAAGTTGAAGCCAGAACAGGTTTGTTCCCAGAACATAGGCAATGTTTAGGGGGTGTATGGGGGGGAGTATTTGTCCCCCCCCAAATTTGGCTGCCACTGCTTCCCCCACTACCTGCAGTTGGTTGCTTGCTCCCTCCCACCACCAATGCTGCTACTGCCGCCTGCAGGCTGTCTCCACTGGCTCCTCCACCAATGTCACTTCTGATTGCCATGCCCCCCACCCCCAATCCTTGGGGGCACCAGTCACTTATGCCCCAGAGGCTCCCTGAGGATAGTCATCCTTTGTGAGCTTATGAATGATGTGTTTTAGATGTTCTAGCTGGGGGGCTGTAAGTGACAAGCAGAGAGATTCTGTTGTCCTTGTCCCAGGGTTGGTGTTGTACCACAATGGTGTGAGGTCTGAGTATGGCTTTAATTTGAGTGATTACAGTTTTGTGATTATATTGTGATCAGATCCCCAAGGTATGTATGCCAGTCTCTGAGATCAGAGCTGATCTGGTTGCAATGTGGATCTTGGCTGTACACAATGGATCTAGTGGTGTGCTTAGGATGAAAGCTGGTGGTGTGATCAGAGCTGTGGTGATCTATCGGTTTCTGGTACAATGTGGTGGCAATGTAGCCACTTCAAATGTTCGCTGTAGTGTCTAGGAAGTGAATCTGTGGCTATATAGATAATAATGGGGGAGGCAGTCATAGTATGAAGGAGAGATCTCATGCAAGTCAGCATAATGAAATCTGTCAATGTACTTCAAATGGTCTTAGAGGTTGTAAGTCAGTTAATCTTCATGCAGTCAGACTATGGATGACAGATATTTTTTTGAACAGAGACAAGTACATAGTGGTACATTCTCCACAATATACTTTGAGCCAAGTTTTGCAGTATCAACGAGGTTTTGACGCATTTTTTCCCTAAGGTTATTTTCAATCATATAATTCCTGAAGCTGATCTTCTCTGAACTTTGATTGCTAGTTTCTTTGTACCCACTTTTTGGTGTGTTCTTTCTTTTTCATTCCAAGGTGCTCCAGGCAGAAAATGAAAACTTCATGAGGGGAAAATAATTTTAGTGTCAAAAGCATAAATATACATGTTGGGTCATTTAGAGGGCCACCTAATAAGTTGAGACCTTTTCCATTCCACCGTGTTCTCCAAAGTAATGAAACATTAAGGCCAAATGAACTGTTACAAGTGATTGTTGTTGGTTTGTCTGACTATCCACTGCATAAACAGTGGTAGTTTTTCATTACACTCTTATCTTGCAACAAAACAGAACATCCCTGAATAATGAATTTATATGCATTTTCAAAAGTGAAAACTGATAAGAAAAATTTCTGAAGTCTTCCTGTTTTATAAACTTACTAAAGTACAAAGCTGTAATTCCATCACAATGATGTGAAATCTAAAGTGTAGGTTTCTCTCCTTGATAGGTATATAGTCCTTTTAGTTCAATAAATGCAATGTTAGGCTGTACTTACTTTCTTTCTCTTTACTATTTCTTTCTCCATGAAAGAAGTAATAATAATAAATATTATTTAATATTAATTCCTCATACAAATTCATCTTATACAAGCATGACAAGAATAGTATGAGCTTATTTACCACACTGCTCTTGAAAATATACCTCTGATATTCTTGCCTATGCTTATTTTCACTTTCTGATGTACCTCTTGAACTAAAGCTTTGGCTAAGTTTCATTTTTTGTCTTATGTCTATGACGTTATCTTATCCCCTGTTCAGTTTAAAAATATGCTACTGAATGGGGAACATATTGATTATACTGTAGAAATGAAGAGTTCTAGAGTATAATGTTATTTGAAATGTAGATATTGCAAAATCACATTCTTTGTTAACATGGCGCATATAAACCATGAAATAAATAGGTGTTATTGTTTTAAATGTTTCATAGATTTCATAGACATTAGGGCTTAAATGGACCTCAGAAGGTCATTGAGTCCAGCCCCCTGCCCCAGGGGCAGGAAGTCAGCTAGTGTCAAAGGATCCGAGCAAGATAAAATTCTAAATGTTTCTTAAAAGAGTCCAAAGTAGGTGCTTGCACCACCTCTGGAAGGAGTATATTCCAGGCCCAGGGGGGCTTGGACAGTAAAGAAGTTTTTCCTTATGTTTATCCTAAAACCATCTTGGAGGAGTTTGTAACTGTTGGCCGTTGTCATCCTTTGGGGTGCTCTGGTGAACAGGCATTCCCCCAGATCCTGATGCACACCCCTTATGTACTTATAAACTTCCACCAGGGCACCAGGTCACCCGTTGAGCCTGCACTTTTCCAGGCCGATGACTCCCATGGCTCTCACCCTGTCTTCATAAGGTCTGTTCTCATGCCCTCTGATCATGCACATGGCTCTCCTCTGGACTCTCTCAAGATTCCCCACATCCTTTTGGAATTGTGGAACCCAGAACTAGATGCTGTGGCCTCACCAAGGCCAAGTACAGCAGGAGGATGACATCCTGAGATTTGCTTGAGAAGCATCTACAGATGTAAGCCAGAGTTTTGTTCACTTTACCAGTTGTGACATCACATTGGTGGCTCATGTTCATCTTGTGGTCAGTCATGACCCCAAAGTCCCTTTTGGCTATGGTATTAGCAAGTGTAGCACTGCCAAGCCTATAAAAGCGATGAGGGTTTTTTTTCCCTTGAGATGGAGTACCTTGTTTTCTGTATTGAACATCATCAGGCTTTTATCCACTCACTTTCTAAGCCTATCAAGGTCAGCCTGTATCACCAGCCTATCCTCGGGTGTGGATGCGCTCCCACAAACTTTAGTGTCATCAATGAACTTGACCAGTCCACCTCTGACACCAAAGTCCACATTGTTAATAAAGACATTAAAGAATACAGGTCCAAGGACAGAAACTTGGGAGACACCACTGGTTATGGAATGCCATGATGATTCACTTCCATCAACTACCACTCTCTGATTCTGAGCATGGAGCCAGTTCCCCAGCTATTGGACTGTGATGTACCCAAGGCCACAGTTGGCCAATTTTTTCATGAGGAGATCACCAGCTCAAAGGCTTTTTTAAGGTCCAGATATATGATATTAATCTCTTCTCCCTTGCCCAGGTGATATGTCACCTAGTCATAGAAGGAAATGAGATTGGTCAGGCAAGACCTACCCACTACAAACCTGTGCTGGCTGTCCCTCAAGATGTTGCCATCAGCCAGCTTGTTAAGAATGGTCTCTTTGAGAATTTTTTACAAAATCTTTCCAAGGATTGAGGTCAAGCTGATTGGCCTGTAGTGCTCCAAATCTACTTTCCTGCCTTTCTTGAAGATGGACATCACATTGGCCTCATTTCAATCTTCAGGTACTTCACCTGAGAGCCATGTGTTTTTGAATATCTTTGTCAGTGGCTGGGCTATGATGCCTGCCAGCTTCTTAAGTACTTTGGAGTACAGTCTGTCAGGACCAGCTGACTTGAATGTGTCTAGCCTATCAAGGTATTACTTTACAAGGTCTACACTGATTCTGGGTATAAATTCACCTTCACCCTGGCCACCCCGCATCATGCTAGGCAGGGTGGTTCCTTTGGGCTGATGAAAAACTGAAGTTAAGCAGGTATGTTTTTCCTGAGTGTTGGTTGTCAGATGTCCCATTTGGTATAGCAGGGGTCCAATGTTACCCTTGCTTTTTTTCTGACTCCCCACATATCTGAAAAAGGACTTTTTATTGTCTTTGCTTTGTGAAGCCAGTTGGAGTTTGATTGCAGCCTTGGCTTTCCTGGCTCGCTCCCTACAGGTACAGGCCAGTGCTGAATACTCCTCCTTAGTGGTGATTCCTGTCTTCCAGCCTTTATAAGCCTCTCTTTTTAGGTGTTGGAGGTCCATGAGTTCCCTGATGAGCCAAGGGGGTTGTTGTGCCCTTTTGCTACCTTTCCAAGTCAGCTTTCCTAAAATCAAGGACTTCTGCATTGCTGACTGAATTGTAAGCTTTGAGATGGATAGTAAAAGTGATCAGCTCATAGTCACTATCTCCCAACTTTCCTTTGATTCTTAGGTTTTCTACAATCATAATCCATCAATTATAATCCATCACACTTACTCTTTCACAGTAGTTTGTTACTACAGAAATCAAAGAATTACATTGACCTAACACTAGACTATCACAATGGTAAATCTGGGTCCATAAATGTATCATTTAGCAGCGTCCAAAGCCATGTGGGAGTGGAGTGGGTGGGAGGGATTTTTCTACATTCAGAATTTCATAAACTAATTTAGAAGAAAAATTTTGTAGTGGGAGAAATATATTTTAAAATTAACCTTTGACAATAATAACTCAAAAGTCTTGAACATTGGGATGGAAGTATTTATTAATAAAAAAAGAGAAATAAATAGTGTTATAGTCCACAACTCCTGAAGATTTAAAAGGGGCAAGAGCTTAAATTTAAAATCTTTGTGGACTGTTTTTTACATGTGGTTGCTCTATTGTTTCCATTGCTTCTGCTTTCATTTCTTTCAATACTATTCAACATGAACGTGGGTATAAAAGGTCTTTCATTGGTCTTTTTTCTTTAAAAAAAAAGTTATATTTTTTAAATTCTGACATGAAGACTGCTATTATCATCTAAGTCAAAGCTATATATGATCCTTTGAAACATCTAATACCTATTTTATTAGGTGCCTAAATAAGAATGAGAGGTACTTTATTTTCTATATATTCCTTTTTAGCAATATAGACATCCATTCCTTAGTTCTGTAATCTTTTCTTAACCTCTTGAGCTACATCATGCTATTTAGTGTTTCTACTAGGTACTTTGTAAAAACAGTAGTTAACTAAGGAGGCAATTAATGCAATTAGATTATTGCCCCTTCACTGGAATGGTAACAACTACTCCAGTTGTGGCTGCCTAACATGCAGACATACTAACGCATAATTGTCATTTATCATACAGTTGCTTTAATGGCAGCCAGAATTCACGTAACTAAACAGAATGCTTTTTACATGGAAAAAATGGCTGCTAGGAAATGATGCATCATTGGTTTTCATGCCTGGTCTTGAATAAAAACAGCCAGATTCATGGCTGGTATAAATTGGTGTAGCTGTATTGAAGACGGTGTCAGTTTAAAATCACTGAAGCTGAAAAGTTTCAGAGTCTTGAGAAAGCATAAAGAATCTGTATTATTTCTGTTGCCCTCTGAGACCATTTGAAATAAGAAAAGTTGAATTTTAATTAAACTGTTATTTTTGTACCAAAGCAGTAACCCAAGAATCTACCTATCTTGGCTGCTTGGACCCCAGTATGGAAGAACTGTGCAGCTGGCACAACAGAAAACTCTTATTTTAAAATATGCAATTGGTAACTAGCAGGAAAAAGGTTATATGCATCTTCAAGATAGCAATAGCCAGGCAGTAGAATATAAGACCTGATATAATCTTGGTCAATAAATCATAAACTTAAAAGGCTCATCAATAATTTTCTAAGGATCTGTTGCTTTAGATCTTCATTCAAGTGCTTTTCAGAGGTAGAGACCAAAGTCTGATTAGGCTTGTCTAAGAAACTGGGGGTCATATCTATCTGAGGAAGCTATATCTAGGACGAAGCATGCTACTCCCCTGTAAATTTTATGATTTAAGGAATGTGTGGGAAAAAGGAAATTAAGTTGCAGTGGTTTTATCACAAGCACCAGATGCAGAAAATATGAAGTTTTACTCTGAACCCCTCTGATTAGTAGTGAATGATGTCACCATCTTGACACAATCCTAAGATATTACCAGTCTTGAGTGCAAGGGCAGAGTACAATATATTATATCACCAACTCTGAGGCATTTTATGGAAGCCTCCTATCAAGGTATTGTCCCAACTGATCCTCCCTTAGATTGATAATTCTTATAGCATTGCAGTGGATGGCAGTAGAGCTGGAGATTAAATATATAAAATACTAAACTCTAATTCTGCATTCTACTGTGTATGTGACTGTTACAAGATCCCTTCTGCGGATGCAAGTGCAGTAGCTGAACTTGCAAGATATATTAAGATAAGTACCTGTGGGGTTTAACTGAAAAGATAAACAGTTCCATACACAAGCCTAACAATTTGTAGGAAACAAGTGTTCCAACTTTTTAACTGAAGTGAATAGATATTGATTTGTTAAAAGAAAAAGGTTTCTTAGCCATATTGGGTGCATCCAGATGAGCCCACATGCGCCTCTTGCAGCATCTCAAACCCCTTTGAGATACTGCAAGAGGCACATGCAGGAACTGGAAAATGTTCCCCCCACAGGGGCAAAATTAGACATATGGATATCCAGGGGTCAAAGAAAAACAAATGAGCTAAAATCAGTGGAGCAGGGCACAGTCCTGGACCATGCCCTGAGGCAACTGGAGGCTTGGTTCTCCACAGAGACTCTCTGGCTTCCAGAGCATCTCTGTGGTTGGCCTTTGCCCTGGAGCTGAAGCAGGGCCCTAGGGTCAGTAAGTAAGAGGTCAGGGGGTCTGGAGGAGGGGGGAGGGGACCATGTGGGGATCCCTGCTGGCCCCACCCACTTCTACATCTCGTAATCTCTGCCCTGCTTACCCACACCTCTGCCCGCTCACCCAGTCCCCCCGATCCCTTCCCCATTTGGCCCCATCCCCTGCCCACTCCCCCCTGATCCATTCCCTGTCTGGCCCCATGCCCCACCTGTCCCCTGAGTCTTCCTGATCCCTTCCATGCTTGGCCCCACCCCTCACCTGCCCCCAAGTCCCCCTCATCCCTGCTGTGCCTGGCCCCATTCTCCCCTATCCCCCCAAGGCCTCCCAATCCCTGCCTTCCCAGCATCCCCACAATTAAAAACAAACAAGCAAACAAAAACAAGCACTTACTGGGAATTCTAGCTGCCCACCTGGGTCACTGGGCCCCCACCCGCACACTGCAGGGCAGGGTGACAGCCCCAGAAGCCCCAGACCAGACCCTGCTGCCCCACAGTGCCCTGTGCTGCTCAGAGAGGCTCTGCCAGGAAGCCCTGGAGCCTCCACAGCCCCTGCTTCTACGGTGAGTACAGGCTTTTATTTTCCTTTTCTTTTTTTTTTTTTTTTTAGAGTGCTGGTGCCTGGGGTTGGGGGGCACCCACCAGGGGGATGAGGGTACAAGCAGGGGATGAGGCCAGGCAGAGCAGCCACTGGGGGGTTTGGGGGAATGGAGTGTGGGACAGCCATCAGGGGGACTGAAGGAGCTGGAGGGGGATGGGGCCAGGTGGGGCAGCAATTGGAGGGCTGGGATAAGGCATGTGGGCCCTGCAGAGGGCCATTGGGCCCCTGTTGGGGGAGCAACAAAACATAGGTATTTAGAATTGATTTTATGATGATGACAGAGACACTGCTAGGCATCCAGATTGCTTTAACACTGGAGAGATATAAATAAAACATGCCCATGTGATCATTATCTCTCTGTCTTTCACTCTCTGTTTATATGTATACAGTGGTCTTTTGTTTTAATTGTGGAGGACCATGAATTTTGGGGTATTTTAAAGAGAGACTTTGGTATTTTTTTCAATCAGGGATTTTTCAGTTTTCCAGTTGGGAACACCAGAATTCCTGCTAGGGAGGACAGTGGCAGGATCCTGCCTGCTCAGAGCTGGCACCTTGGACCCAGCTGGCTGTGGCTGACCTCCTGGGTGACTGGGGCCAGGCATACATGCTTTGACAGTTCAAAACAGGCCACGACACTGGGAAAATCTTCCAGGCAATAGCTGCCCAGATGGCCGGGCAGGGGCATACATGACAGTAGTGCCACATAAAGGCCAACCCTGCAGCTGCAGTCCACTGGCAGATGGCCCAGAGGGGAAGATGCCTCCACTGGCTGTGCAGTCCCCATCCAAGTCTGGCAGGTGCACAGCAGGTTACAGCCAGGAAGCAGCCTCCACTGCCAGACTGCTGCAGTGTGTAAAGGATGCAGGGAACTCTCAGGGCTGCTTCAGCAGTCCAGCTTATCCCAGGGGTAGTGCCCCCAGGTACCAATTGGCTGGCCTCCAGAAGCTCCTGTCTATTTATATCCTTCAAGTATTGTGGGCTCTAAGGCCCACCTGGCTAACAGCCTCTACTCTGTGGGGCCAATGAGTAAAAGATGCAACAAAATATTTGGGACAACAAAGGCAAAAAACAAGATAAGAGTGTTGTGTGGATAAAAGGGTCAAAACATGAAAATAAGTGTGCTTGAGTGGGACACAGAGCAGAGCACCCCAGGCTGCACCCACTGGTCCTCAAAGGCATCCATGGAGTGAGTGCACTCCATTTACTGGTGTTCCACCCAGAAATGTGCATGGGCAAGTGAGAGGAAAGCAGACCACAGTGTCTGGGCACCTTCCTGGCCACAGCCTCCTTCCTGGTCAAGTAAAGGGCCCACTTGGCCAGGGCCAGGAGGAGGTTGACCAGAAGGTGCCAGGACTTGGGGGAGCCATAGATGGGGTGAGCATTACCAAAAAGGTGGCAGGCGAAATTCAACCACAACCTCAAGAGAAGGTTCTGGAGATGGAGATGGAGGGGCTGCAGCCTGGGTCACATGAGGTTCATGTGCATCAGGGTCTCCTCCACAGAAGGGGCAGGAGCTCACCACATACATGCCTATGATGACTGTTCCATGGAGGAGCCGCCAGTGGAGGTCCCCAGTGTCTTGTGGGATAAGGAGTACAGACTCATCCACTGGGGTGCCCCATCCATGGCCTTGATGAGCAGGTTCCGCCACTTGGTGTCTGGGTGAGACATGTGGCTGGCATGATGGACAGTGTGGCACATGAATGTGTAGAGGTGGTGGTAATGAATGGTGGAAAAGTGGACCAATTTGTGCCATCCACCCATCTCAGGTGGTGGAGTGGGGAGTGCCATGAGGTTGGGTGAGGCGTTGGCCCCACAACAAACTCCACTGGTCTGGAGGACATGGCAGGGTGGGGTGGGGACCACTGCTGCACAGGACCTGATAAACAAAGGTCATTGAGAGGTAGGGCAGATTTCACCTCCTGGACCAAACAGCAGGTTGCACATGTTGTGGGTAGACCCATGTACTGGGCCAGCACAGCAGGATCCACCCACTCCCACCTATCGTAGTCCAGGAGGTCTCCAATACTGCTGGCACCATCCAGGATCAACCTCTATTTCAACCATGGTGCCTCTGCAGTTGGCACCTCCAGCTGGGAGTTTCAGAGGAGGCACTCATCGAACAGGTTGGCACTCTGGGTAACTGTTGTGGGGGACCTGGAGGTGGAGACCAACTTCCAGGCCAAGAGGATGTCCTGGCAGAAATATGGTAGCCCTTGCAGGTCCTGTAGAGAGAAGCCCCACAGGCTGAGGAGCTGCCAGTCCTATCAGAGCCCCCAGAAGTGGTGGTGGAAAGCATGCCCCAGGTGGTCCCACAGCAGGTGGCCACTGACAACATATAGCAGTCACTGCAGGGTCTGAAGGTGGAAAGCCAGGACCTGGCTGTGCAGGCAAACCAGACTCTGGCCACCCTCCCATAAGGGGAGGCTTAAGACTTCTTCAGAGACCCGGTGCCATTCTGGCCAGAAAAACTCGAGTGCCCATCTCTGGAGGCCCACCAGGACCTCAGGGGGCACAGGCAGGGTGTGTAAGACCCTTGCCAGAGCATGGGCAGGACCAGCTGGTTCAGCATCAGCACTCTCCCTTGCAAGGAGAGACATCTCAGGAGCCCTGCCCATGCCTGGAGCTGCTCCACCACCCTTGACTCCAGCTGGTGCCAGTTCTCTGGCAAGGAGGGGTCTGTGGGGGACAGGTAGACCCCCAAGTAGAGCAGCAAGCCCACAGTCCAGAGGATCCCGTGGAGCATGGGTGGGAGTGAGCCCACCTGCCGCCCATCATCCACCACCAGACCAAATCTCTTGACCCTGTTGATCTGAGCAGAGGAGGCTGCTGAGTACAACACTTGACAAGCCTCCACCCTTGCCACGTCACCTGGGTCCTGCACCATGAAGAGTATGTCAGCAGCATACACCGACAGGACCAGCCATACTGCTGGGTCCCGGAGCTTTGACTCCACCACCCGCTTCCAAAGGAGAATGAGAAAGTGCTCCAGGACCAAGGTATACAACTGGCCTGACAATGGGCAGCTTTGATGCACCTCTCTCCTGAATGTGATGGGCTCCATCAAGGTCCAGTTGAGCTTGATCAAACACTCTGCAGAGGCGTACAGCACCTGGAGAGGACACACAGAGTGGGGCCTGAAACCAAATTGCAGCAGTGTGCCTGTGAGCTACCCATGATCCATCTGTCAAATGCCTTCCCCTAGTCCAAGGATAGTCCAGGCAAAAGACAAGCCCTCCCAGCATGCTAGCTGCAGGAAGCCCCGAACCAGGGACAGGTTGTCGAAGATGGAACATCTGGGAGCCATGCATATCTGGTTGAGATGGATTGTGTCCATCAGCATGGATTCCAGGCACAGTGAGATGTCCTTCACTGCCACCTTGTAGTCTGTGCAAAGGAGGGACATGGGATGCCAGTTCCTCAGGTCCTGGGGATCCCTGTGTGTAGGCAGGAGGGTCAGAATGGCTCTATGGCATGACAGGGGGAGTTCCCCACTTCCCTTGGATTCAGCCCACAGCACAGCAAGTTCCGGGCTGAGAATGTCCCAGAAAGCCCAGTAGAACTCCAAGGTCAGCTCATTGATGCCTGGTGCCTCATTGCCAAACATCAGGTGGAAGGTGGCTAAAAGTTCAGCCAGAGTGAGAGGAGCTTTCCGCTTGTCCTTGTTGCCCAGGCTGACCTGTAGGAGTCCCTACCATGGGATCTGACAGGCCTCAGCATCAGGCATATCTAGGGAGAAGAGCTCTTCATAGAAGGCCAGCGTGCACTGGTGCATTTCACCTGGATTGAGGGGGTGCTGTCACCTACCAGAAGGCAGGTGGTGTACTTCTTGGCCCCCTGCTCCAGGGCATAAAAGAAGCAGGATCCATGGTCCATCTCCTGAAGGACAAATGCACCATGGGCATGAAGCTCTTCCCGCCTCTCCACACAGGGATGGGTTGGTTGGGTCAGTGGCCAGGCATCTCTCCAGGTCTAGCACTTCTCACTTGAGCTGCTTCCAGATTGCCTCCCTCTTCCAGGTGTGCCCCCAAGTGTCGCTGCAGCAAAAAAAGCCAGATGCACACCTTCCCCACATCCCACCATCTCTGAGCCCGTTGTTCCAAGGGGAGCTGCCTGTTGCTCCCACCAGGCCAGCCAAAACACCTGGAAGGCCTCCCTGAAGCCAACATCCTCCAGAAGACTATCATGGATATGCCAATAGGTTGACCTCAGACATGCAGGCCCTAGTGTGGCCTGGACCCAGACAAGGTGGAGATCACTGAAAGGGGAAGGCTGGATGGCAGAGGGGTGGGCCCAGGCAAAGTACAGCAAAGAGATATAAACCTGGTCCAAAAAGGAGTGGCATGCCTGCTCTTCCCTCATCCTCACATAGGTGAAGGCAGGGGGATTGGTAACATGATAGGCATGCCTGACATCCACCAGGGAGTAGTCCATCTGGAACTCCCCCCGAGGACACCCACAGCCATGGCTCTACTCCTTGCCTGGCTGGTCTCATGCATCTAGGGTGAGGTTAAAGTCCCCATCAAAGACCAGGCAATCCTGAGGGTTGAGGGTGCCAATGTATGTGGCCACCTGATGGAAGCCCCTGCACCTGGACCTGGAGGTGCCACAGGTGTTCTGGAACAACCTCAACATCCTGGAGAACTTCCAGCTGCAGGCCTGGAGTGAACAGGGTAGCCACCCCTCAAGAGATGCCCAAGAGATGACTAAAGAAGACCCTGCATCCCCGTTTCAGCCACCAATTTGATTCATCAGCTGAAGTCATCAGGGTCTCCTGCAAGAATACCATGGGGTAACTCCCCTTCTGAAAAAAGAAGAGGAACTGGCACCTCCAGAGACCCTTCCTGCAGCTGTGAATGTTGAAGGTTGTGATCTTAAATGACCTCATGGCTCAGGGTGTTGAGTAGATGGTTTAACAGGGGTCTCATGCATCTCAACACCCAATGTGGGGCCCACTGGTTCATGCATCACCCTCCCATATGTAGAGGGAAGCTGTGAAACTGTAGGCCTGCCCATAGATTTGGGATTTGCAGGTTTTGGGCCCCTTGCCTTTCCCCGCCACCACCCTCGCTATGACGAGGACAGTCAAAATCTCCCCAGCAGTCTGAGGTGAACTGTACCTTGCTGGTAGACTGGTGGTTATAGTCATGGTCAAGAAATGCAAGTAGCTTATCCCTGGGGACAGCTGAGACCAAGAGGTATACAGGCTCCATGGAGTCTGCTGCTTCTCAGCCATTCTCCTCCTTGTCCTGGGGCTCAGTGGGCTCCTCAGGCACCATCTGAATCCCCCAGTCCTCTATAACCTCAGACTCTGACTGGGATTGGGAGAGCTCTGCAACCCTTTGGGACAGGGGTGGGGTAAGTGTGGGTGTGGGGCTACTTCACAAGTTGGTGGGGTAGAGCTGGGGTCCCAGGGGGTCTGTGCAGGGTCCCTGAGAAGATTGGCCTGTTGATTAGGGGATCCCACAATGACCACCTTTGGTGTGGGATTTCAGATTAGCCTGGAGGTGAGGTTTTCTGAGACGGGAAGGGAAGAGACCCATCAGAGTGGCTCCGGCTTCTGCCTTGGCATCCTGGAAAAGGGGAACTTCTTCCTCAGAACTCACTTGGATGAGCCACAGGGCCTCTGTATCCTCCAGTTCAGCAGAAGAAGGCTCCACTGGGTAGGCCTCAGCCTTGATGCCCCTGGTTTCAGCAGGTAGATCCTACCCAGCAGAATGAGGGGCTTCCTCCATGGGCTTCTGTTCAGGACTATCTAGCAGCACTGAAACCACCTCCATGGGGATCACCCATTTGATCTTCCCCAGGGGTGGGTTGTCAGGTACAGCTGGGAAAGTCCCTGGAGGCTGGGCCACTCCTTCCACCCATGTGGTCATCTTGGGAGGGGGAGAGGAGTCTACCATATCAGAGGGCTCCAGCTGTGCCCGGGCCTTCCTTTTGCCTTTACAAAGGGACCTGCACCCACTCAGCCATGGGGTACTCTGCAGGGACAAGCTCCAGTAGAAGAAGGTGAGGGTTGGTGGGATGGAGCAGCCATGATAGGGGTATGACTAGGGGCTGCTGTCTTCCCCAGGACTCTGCCAAACTTGGTTGGGGGCAGGGTCCCTTGAGTTCATGGGTGGGCTTGTAGTTGCATCTGGGGTGCCAGGGAGGCCTAAGGAGGGAGGGGTGACAGTTGTAGGGGAAACTCTTTTGCCAGTGGGACCCATGGATGCCCTTCCTGCCTGGTCCATGGGGCACTCATGATGCAAGTGCCCCAGTGCACATCACTGGAATCACTGCAGGTCCTGCAGTGTATAGAAAATCCTCACCAAGGCCCCTTGATAAGGAATTGTCAGGTACCTCTCAGCCTTCAGCCATGTTCCCACACCCAGCTGGATCATAACCTGGTAACAGAAGAAGCACACGTGGCAGAGGCTGGGGTCTTGGCACCCGAGTGAGAGGGCCACCACTGGGGAGATAACTCTCCCCAGGGTTTGAAGCCGGGGGAGCAGGGCCCAACTGGGGATATATGGAATGATGAAGCTGAGGACCACCCTGGTCCCCAGCTCTTCTAGAGTGTCAAGGGGGATATTCATCCTCCACCATGAACCCCCTCTCCACTGCCTTTTCCTTCCTCCAAGGAAAGGAAAAAGACCCCTTTGCCATGAAAGCAGGAGAACACCACAATCTTGGGGGCCCACCATTACCCAAGCTAGGGCCTGCACCCAGATCTCAAAATGCAGGTTCTCCCACTTTCACCGTTGCCACTTCAACCCATGCTTGCAGGTAAGTGCTGGAAAGGGGGCCATGCTACCAGAGCTGGAAGGGCTGGCAGTGGAGGGTTCAGCCTCCCCCCAGCTTTGGGTCTCTCCACAGCTGCCTGAGCATAGCTGTGGTTCCCCCCCCAGGGGGCTGTGTTGGTGAAGCCAGGGATAGGAACAGGCTGAGTAGGTGTGCTGGCTGGTGTAATGCACCTGGTCCTCTCTGGTACTGGTGGGCTCAGTATGGGGGCAGGGTCCTTGCCTTTTCCACCCCCAGGTTTGGAGAAGGCTGAAGAGGAGCCCTTCCCACTGCCCTTGCCCTTGGTTCCTGATGATGGGAGAGAGGGCTTGGGAAAACCCTCTGAGGTGGGCCTGGTCAGGGGAGAAACCCTGACCCTGTTGGCTCCCTACCAGAGTCCCACTTGCTCCTGCAGTGGAGGTTGCAGGCTTCTCCACCCTTGGAGGAGTTTGGTCAGACTCTGGCTCTGGGGTGGAGGCTGCAGGGGTATGCATCCCCTTGGGAGCTTGGCTGGGATCTGTACCCATAGTGGGGGCTGCAGGAAGCTCTGTGCGGGTATCTGCCCCCCCCCCCAAGTTTCCTGTCCTGCCATTGTTTCACATAAGGGCAGGGAAGACAACAAAAGAAAACAAAATATTTTGTGGGGCTGGTGGTTCCAGTAGGGGTGGGCTGGGGTTGTGGGGCAGAAGAGGGATAGGCAAGAATGGGACTGAAACTCACTGAGCTTCAGCCCCAGAAGAAAAAAACAAAACAGGAGGCCTATGCTTTGAGAATGTAGGGAGGGAGGGGAAACACACACACAAGGGCTGGGAAAACTCAAGCTGGCTTACTCAGCCACACAACAAACACCAGGTCAGGGGGAGTGGACCACAGGACTTACCACACAAGGGCAAAAAACACAGAGGGAAGGCTGCTGAGGCAGGTGTAAAATATGGTTGGAACAGTGGAGGGGCTTTGTTTGTGGAAGATCTGGAAGCCCCTCAGGCCTTCAGTCAGTCACTCAGAAGCAGAGCAGTAGGCAGAAAGAGAAATCAGGATCAGATGCAGTGAGGTAGCTGTCAGGGAGGGTAGGAGCAGTCAGTCAATTAGGAAGTGATCCAGTGCAGGTGTGGTGTCAGGTGGTGCAGCAGGGAATCTCTCTCTATCCCCTGAGACGGGGCAGCAGCAGTAGTAGTAGTAGTGATGGTAGGAGTTGTCCAGTTCAGCCACTCAGGGTGTCCTTCTGGTGAAAGTGGAGGTGAAGGTGGGGGTGGCCTGCCAAGGCAGCTGGAGCACGCAAGGTTCCTTTAGGCTCCAGTAGTGATGGTGAGAAAGGGTCCCGGCGGGTGGAGGGCAGCAGCAGCAACCACTCCCAAGACAGGAAGGAGTGAAGCCAACTTACTCCAAAAGGTCTGAAACCAAGCCAGCAACTAATAGCCAGAGGCAGGAATAGGTCTGACTATCTTCTCCCCAGAAGTACCTGAGACCAAGCTTGCAACAACCACCACCACTGCTGCTTAGGACAGAAAGGGGCATGGCCAACTTCCTCCCAGAGGCTCCTTCCCCAGAAGCAACATTTTAAACTGATGGAGACAGCACAGGTGCTGGCCCTGGGCTCCAGCTCCCCCTGGCTGCTGTTCCAGGAAGCACCAGACAGGGTTATTTTGCAAAGTGGCACAATTCGCTCCACAACAAAGTGCATGTCTGGGAATCATGGTGAGGCAAAAAGCCCCAGCTTAAATTTGCACCACTTTTATTTGAGCTGCTCTCTCCTGAGAGGGGGCAGCAGCAGCAGCAGTAGTAGCAGTAGTGATGGTAGGAGTTGCTTGCATGTGTGGACGCACCCCATGTGATCTCTCCTAAGAAATTGTGTATAAAAGCTAAGATAGTGGCCATTTTATGTATAATTGTTCAATTTAAATTACTATAGCATTTGGAAGTCAAGATTAGGGCCTAGATGGGCACATACAGAAGAGCGCACACATGCCTCTTCTCCCGGCTCAAACCCCTTTGAGGTGGGGCAACAGGTATGTGCAGGAACAAAAAATGTTCCCTGCACTGCAAACTTGCAGCACGGGGAGAAAATTAGACCCCTGAATATCCAGGGGTCTAAAAAAGTGAAGTATAAAAAAGCAGGGTAGTCCCTGACCATGCCCTGAGGCAACCAGAGGCTGGGTCCTCCATAGAAATGTTCTGGTTGCCAGAACATCTTTATGGTTGCCCTTCACCCTTGTGATGGTGAGTAAGGGGTCAGGGGGGCTGGAGGAGGGGTGATGGGACTGTGGGAGGGACCCCTGATGGCTCTGCCCACTCATCCAGCCTCCCTGCCAGCCCCCCCCCAAGGTCTCTGACCCCTGCCTGAGCTGGCCCCTCCTGCTGCCAGCCTCCCAAAACCCCCTGACCCCTGCTGGAGCTGTCCCCTCCCCCACCAGCCCCCCAAACCCTGCCCTTTCTGGCCCTATCCCCCCAAAACCCCCTCTGTGCCCCCCCATACTTAAAGAACAGACAAACAAAAAACCCTGACACTTACCGGCAGCTGCAGCTGCCATCTGGCTACCTGGGGCCTTGCCTGCACAGTAGGCTGAGAGCCCCAGCAACCCCACCCCAGGACCTCTTGTCCCTCTGGTGTCCTGTGTTGCCGTGAGGGCTCTGCCAGGAGCCCCTCCCCCCACTTCTAAGGTAAGTAGAGGCTTTTTTTTTCATTTTCTTTTTCTGGGTTTTTCTTTAAGTGATGGTGTCTGGGGTTGTGGGGGTAGCCTTGGTGCCATGGGGGTGCAAGTTGTGAGGCGGGGCTGGGTGAGGTAGCCATTGGGGGGTCTGGGGGGGTGGGGGGTGGGTCTGGGTGGGACAGCCATTGGGGGGCTGCAGCAGCTTGTGGGGGATTGGCCCAGGGGGACAGCAATCAGGGGGGCTGGAGTGGAACATGTGGACCTTGCAGGGGGGATGATAGCCCCTGCAGGGGCCATTTGTCCCCTCAATGAACCCCCTGATGGGGGGCTAGGACCCCATGTGAGAGTGCTGAACACTGTTGGTGTCTGAACCCCTTTTCAGGGGCTGAACTTCCTTTTGGGGGGGAAGCCCTTTGTGTGGGGGACAAACTCCCTGTTGGGGGGCTGAACCCCCTGTTGGGGGGATTAGCCCTTGTGTGGGAGTTCAACCTCTTGCGTGGGGTCCATTGCCCTGTGGGAGGGCAGCAAAATATGTATTCATGAATTCACAAAACCTGTATTTAGAGTTCACTTTATTATTATGATAACGAACTTGCTTTAACATTGTAGATATATCAGTAAAAAATGTCCAACTGATCGCAGTCTCTGTCTCTGTTTCTCTCTCTCTCTTTATAGTGGTCTTTTGTTTTACTTGTAGAGGAACATATATTTGGGGGTACTTTAGAGAGTGACTTGGGGATTTTTTTTATCAGGGATTTTTCAGTTTTCCAGTAGGGAACACCAGAATTCATGCTAGGGAGGCAAGTGACAGGACCCTGGCTGCTCAGAGCTGGCACCTTGGACTCATCTGGCTGTGGCTGACCTCCTGGCCAACTGGGGCCAAGAGGACATGCTTTAAAAGGTCAAAGCAGGCCACCACACCCGGAACATCTTCCAGGTGATAGTTTTCCAGATGGCTGGGCAGAGGGTACAAATGGCAGTAGTGCCACACAAATGCCAATCCTGCAACTATAGTCCACTGGCAACTGGCTCAGAGGGGCAAATGCCTCCACTGGCTCTACAGTCCTCATCCAAGTCTGGCAGGTGCACAGCAGGTCACAGCCAGGGAGCAGCCCCCACTGCCAGACTGCTGGCATAAGGGTAGTGTCCCCAGGTACCAATTGACTGGTCCCCAGAAGCTTCTGAGAGCTAGTAGCCCTGAACTACTTGCCAGGGTGGCTTTTTATACTGCTGCAGCCAGGACAGGTCAGCTTTTTATACTGCTGGGGACAGCACAGGTGCTGGCCCTGGGCTCTAGCTTCCCCTGGCTGAAGATTTGAGAGGTGCTAGGCAGGGTTATTTTGTCCCAAGTGACACAATTTGCTCCACAACAAAGTACATATCTGAGCACATGTGCTGAGGCAAAAAGCCCCGGCTCAAATTTGCACCGCTTCTATTTGAACTGCTGCAAGTGCATATGCTTGAATGTGTGGACATGCCCAATGTGTTTATATATTCTGCAAACAGTCCCCTTGAACCCCTATCCCAGTCTTAATTGGACAGACCATTTTTCAGCAAATGTTTTTTTTCTATTGTATGATACTTTAGTATAGTATTAAACAGTTGCTACATTTCATAAATTAATATATTTCCATAGTGACCAGAGTACTTCCAGCATATCTGTATATCAGTATGGTAATAAAATATTATTCTGATATAACTGATGAAAAGTTAGTATTCATCTGTAGAAAAAATATATTTTACCAGGATCATTTGGATACAGACTGTGTAGTCAAACCTCTTGGATATTATAAAAAATGATTTAGAAGTATTTCAGGAAGTTTAGTCCTAACAATAGTATTTCATCCATTTGCTAATGCGCTATTTCCTTGTGTCCTAGATAAGCAGAATTCTGACAAAAGCTTACAACTAACAAAGCAGTTCTCAATAACAGTTAGTCAGCCCCTTCCCTTTTTTGTGAAGTAGTTATGTAAGTATTGTTTCCTTGTTGTAGGGTTTACAAAGCTTCATATTTTTAAAGCCTTCTTTCAAAGAGTCTTTCCAGCCTTTTTACATACTGGGTGTGTCTATATGTGATCCCAACTGTATAGTTAGTACTGAGCAGTCATTTAGTACTTGCTTTAATATATACTAAATGACTGCGCGTTACCCACCAGTAGTACACAGTCCCAGCAGTACATGGGTAATTTTTTACCCTGCAGTGCAGCAATGAGCTACTGCACATTAGCAGCAGCATCACAGTTATTGATGTTGATGCTACGTCATCATAATCTCTCATGTAAAAATGTCCATTCTATACAATCATCCATCTGCAAAATCACTCTAGTACAGTATTTTAATTGTTGTTTCATAACACTGTTAAGCTGAACCATATCCCTTCCTTCTTCTCTGGCTACTTCGGTTGATCTCAGGCTCCTACTATTCTCAGATAAAATCTTACTACCATCTTAGAGTCTTTCTTTTCTGACAAAGTCAAGTCATCATCTTGGCAGATGATTGTATTGCTTGGCAAACTGGTTGGGACTGTAATATTTCTGACCAATACTATTCGGGCATTTTGGGCCATTTTTCAGGAAATCCTTTATTTCATAAGAAGTTATGTTAGTAGGTCTGCTCCCTTTCATATTCTACAGTCACAGTAGTTCTGAGAAATTCTCAGTTTGGTGGTTTGAATAGTGGTAATAAGGAAATGAACAGCACCTAAAGTTTTGTTTTGTTTGGGTTTTTTTTTTGTAATTTTGTTTTTAAATTTATGACTAGATAATACAAGGTGCTTGAGTGTTTTTGGGTGCTTAGTACCTGTAGTAAGACTTGGAAATATTGGCCCCTATCTACAAAGCACTTAATATAGTCAGTCCAACAAAATGAAAATTCTTGATGAAATTGGTTTATAAAATAATAGCGTACAAATAGATTAGTAATGCTAATTGGTTATTTCATCAATAATAAAAATATAAAAGTGTTTTATCCAAGATTACTTATCTTAACTTGACACTTTCTATTCAGTGTTCTAAATCAAGTTCTTTTGGATGGATGTTGTTGTTGTTGTTTTGTTTCTTAGCTCCTGCGGTGTCTCTTGGAGAAAGCAGGACAAGCAGAGTAAACCTCTTTGAATGAAAGATTGTACCACGCAATTTTTAAAACTATTTTTATCTTCAGACAAATGTCAATCTCTTTTCACATCACAACATTACATTAAAATTGTGTTAAGGTTCTGAAGTAAAACTGTAAGAGCAAGTATATTCAATGCTAAGAATTAAATTTATGCTACCAAGTGACAGTCCTGCAGAACAGACTATTAGTAAGGTAGCATAATCCCCTGTCCATGCACTGTAGATTAAATTCTTATTGAAACTAGCTATTTTGTTGCTTGTATGCAATTATATCATGGTCTTTACACAATGATATCATTATTATGGAAGCATGAAGTATTTTTGATAGTTTATAGATTACTTGGTCATGTTAAATCATTCTTACAGGTTATTTTCTGTAAATATTGAAAAGATGTAAATTGTCATTGAAGACACATACCACTTTCTTGAAATGGTATTGTACCTGTATCTGTGTAATCTCAAATGTAGATAATAATCATAGCTATAATAATAGATTAAATGTCCTGAAAATGTAGTAATGTAAAGTTATGTTTGCTCTGTGATGTCTCATATCCTTTTAGCATAACACGTTTGAGTACACTAAAATACATAACACCTTTGTTTGTATGTCTGTGTCATATATCTGGCATTCCTGTCCACAGCTATTCACACTTGTCTTTACATTATATAATTCTGCCAAGCATGAAGAAAGTCTAGTTAGTTTCACATGTCATGTTCATTCTGTTGGGCACATTTAGGTAGAACTAAAATACAGCTATGGGAATGAGGAAGCTTCTAATGGATGGGGATTAATATGAACTACATTTCTCAATGCATAGCTCCAATTTTCTTTTAACTGGGAAAGCTCAAGTTCAATAGTATCCTTCTGAGGTGCCTGGCTTCTTTGGAAACGAACTGTCTAAAAAATCCCTGGCTTCAGCACAGTCCCAGTTCTCCTGAATATGTGTATTTCTTCTGGTGCTTCAATTTATCTCATAACTGAACTCTAATTCAATAAGTTATTTCTTTCAAAGACAAACAATGAGTACTATCCACCAAATCAGAGGTCTCCCCAGTGGTTGAGGTCAATTTGGGGAGGATCAGAGGCATATAAGGCCTAGGTTGTACAAATGAAATACAAGCTGATTTTGTAAAAACATGATTTGTTGGGGTTCAGTTTTATCTCAGACAATTCCAGCTCCAATGACCCCAGATTTGGAATAATAATTCTTCCTCCCTATCTAAAGGAACAAGAAATATCAATCCATATATATCCTCAACGGCAAGAAAAAATCACTTCAACTTTAGGGTATAGGTAGATGTAACACTTCATATTGCCATTCTTCAATATTGATTGGATACACAATTCTGTAGTGAAACAAGCGTAGATAGCCATGCCAGCTTTAACCCCACTTCATTCAGAAACAGAGCTGTCTAACTTGTATCATTACAGATCCTGGAGACCTAACAATTAGATCCCAACTTCTGCCCCTCCCCTAAGTGGCAACTCCTCTTCCCTTTTTAAAGTGGCTAAATGTACATTTCTTCATGCCCTTAGACTGAAAAAGCATGTCAGTGGGACATGATTATCAAACAACTTTTAAAGACTGTCAGCACCTCTCAACACATCATTGTGAGTGTGAATTTTGAATGATGTGCTCTCTGGTAATATTTATTATTTCTATTACACTAGCACCTGCAGGTACCAGCTATGATCAGATGTTGTACAAATGTTTCTGAGAGAGTCCCTAACCTGGGCAAAGGTGAGAGACTACTTTTGTTAGAGATGGGGAAAAATTGTGGTTATGTGAGTCAGCATATGGCATCCTGTGGCATGTAGCATGGTCATCTTGAACAGAAGTAGTTCTCAACCTTAACTGTAATAGAATTGCTGCTTATCTATAGTATAAGAAAACAAGTAAAAGTACTTTTGTGCAATATCTATGATGAACTTTGAACTGAAGTGTCTTGCATAGGTTGACAGAATATGACTGTGAGAGAAGTCATGTTTCCTAGGTCAAGTCCTGGATTGTTTCCAGAAAAACATCCTTCATTGCTAAATGTTAGAAGTCCATTGATGCTGTGATACTTTCCAGATATCGGGATGATTCAGATATCCTTAAGGTCAATGATATTCTTTCATTTACTTAACTGGATTTTGGGTCAGATAACTAATTTTGTGCTTTTTTATATTTTTATTTTCACATTTCCAGATTGACTTGCTGGTATTTAAGCATTGACAAACTTCATGTAAACTCACTCTCTTGAATGAAGTTGTTCTTTTATTAATATTTTTTTAAATACTCAGGTTCTTTTAAATATATTTCTAAGGTCCTTTAATAGACACCACATTCTAGCCATCTTCTGTATGTCCATCTAAGCAGTTATTTATTCATAAACATTACATGCTCATTATAGTAGTCATCTGCAGTTTAAATATCCATCAGTGAATCTTTGATTTGCTTATATGTGAGGCAACTTGAAAACATACTTTTAAACTGGGAACTAGATTCAGTTTTAAGATAACTGTTGTTAGGGTAACAATAATAGGATTATTGAGGAGCATTGGACTGACCACAAGGCAAAATGGTGTATTAAAATAACCTTGCAGATGCTTAAGCAAGTAGTTTAAACCATATAATAGAATTGTTGTGCTATATCTATCTGTCTATCTATCTACCTCTTTTATATATAAGATTTTGCTTATGTTAAGTAACCATTTTAATTGTGTAAACCATGTTTCTGGAAAAAGCAGCAGTTAGGTCTGTGTGCTATGAACTAGCTACAGTAAGGAATTAAATAAGATAAAGGGACCCAAAAAAGGTGGAAGATAGTACAACATGGAACAGAAAAACAGATTGGAATGTAAAAGATAACACATAACCGAGATGAACATATGCAAAAGGTTGGATGGTGATTGGTAAATAAACCTCCAGAGTCCACGCATTGACCAAAAGAAGACGCAGAGAGTGAGATGGGAGGAGAAATGGATGCAACAGAAGGAAGAATGGAGGTGAAGTGAATGTTAATGAGTAAAAACCAAAGTGTATAAATGTAGGAAGAACCCATTGTTCATGGCAGGTCCCCTAGTTCATGGGTTGTGTATCTGCGTGGGACCCTTGTCCGAAGCTGTCTCCATTCTGAATAAAGCTGTTGTGAGCAATGTGTGCTGGTGTTTGCTCCCTGCTTGCTCTGACTAATGAGTAACAGGACCCATGAGCAATTGAATCATCATCTCCCTAGTCGTTGGGCGCCGCATGGAGTTGAGGTCTAACAACTATAGGTAGGCTGCCTTGGTCAAGTTTGCTTTTACTATTGGTATAAATCCTTACAAGTTAATTCCTTTATTAGATTAGCCAGTTCATCTCTAAGGGATGTAGTGATTCATTTCCTCTTAACAGAATTAGCTCTAGAGCCTTTTGTATGTTAGGTAAAACGAATAGTTCAGGAGTTAAGATTCTTGTTAGTATTTCATGATGGCTATCACAAGATAGGTTTCATTTTATCTATAGTGCCTGAGCTTGTTCAGAATATAAAAATAAAGCTAATATTACAAATATCATTATGTCACTATATGTGAGTCAAAATTTTAAGTCCTCCTGTCTGATAAAACCAGGTAATATAGTGACCAGAAGTGCCAAAATAGTGACTAACAAGTGAAGAATCACTTGTTTATTTTAACAGGTTATTTTTAATTGATGCAATCATGCCTTCAGGAGCATTTATTAGAGGAATTAAATATAAATATTTTGAAAAGAGTATTTGTTTTTTTTCCCTTATGGCACAGGTTTAAAAAATAACCCTTACACAGAGTATTTGCTTGAAGTCCTTTAAAATCCTCAGCCAGTATGTTATCCTCCAAAATAAATTAATTCACCAGGTCCAAAAACAACAGTAGCGGAGCCACAGACTGTAATGGAAGCAATTACATGGCAACCTCTTAATAATTTAACAAACTAAGAAGGATGCTGATTCTGATGGGAAGACACTGAGCTGGGACTCAGGAGATACGTTTTAAATTCCTGAGATATGAACAATGCCTTTAAAGCTAGTATGATTGGGCATGTGCCTAAGTTGCTTGCTGAATCATGTTGTCCACAAGTTGCCTCTGCCCAGTCTCTAGTTTCTATATTGTATTATTTTGTTTTTTTTTTTTTACCTATCTTATCTATTTTGATTGTAAACTCCCAGGGGCCCTGAACTTTATTACTGTCCTTGATGGGAACTTGATTTCAGATAATGGTTCTAGGAGGTCCTGTAATGAAGTAATAATGTTAAATCAGTACTATCTATATGCAGCTTAGGGAGCATGATGTGAGTGACAATTTTTCCAAAGATATTCAACAGGGAGATACCTCTATAGCTTTTACAGTCACTTGTATCTACTTAGTATTTGTACAATTGCATAAATCAAGGATCTTTGAAATCTTGGTATGGCTTCCTCTATCCAACAGGGCAGTATAACTTCATGAAGCTTTAAAAGTAAATTGTCTTTGGCACATTTTTAGATTTCAACAGGTAAACAGTCATTGCTGGATGCCTTGTTCCCAGGAATTGATTTAATGGCAATTTCTAGATTTCAGCTAGATTTCTGCAAATCTTCTAATGTAGGCTCATTTTCCAAATCCATCATATCTTTGAATTATGGTAATTCTTTGAGCTCTTCATGTTTGATTTCTGTCTCACTGGAGTATATAATTCCATAGTATTCAATCTAGTACACAAGTTGATATTGTTATCAGTAATAACTTTTTAAATTTAAATCTTTCATCTGAGCTGTTTTCTTCTTCATTGGACCAGTTTGATGCCTTCATACATTCAACAGGTTTTACATGCGTCAGTTGTTTTCTGAATATCATCACAGAATTTCAGGCAAAAATCTTGGGCACACCTCTTAGCGTCCTTCTGCATTTATCTTCAAGCCTCTATCAGATTTTCTAGGGTTATCTATAGGGGGGATTTCTTATAGTTGGCTAGGGCTGTCCTTTTGTTCTCAACCACTGGAAGGAGGCTTTCAGACTGCTCTTCTTGATGAAAGAGTCTATCCTAAAAGTCAATATAGTTTTCAGTCAGGATGCTCCACCATTGATATGATATTTTTGGTCAACTGCAACTTGCAACTGCAAGGGTAGTGTAGAGAAAAACAAATACTGCTGTACATAGTCTTCACTGATCTGACAAATGCCTTTGATACAATCAACAGACAAGGGCTTTTTACTGTTCTAACAAAACTGGGTTGTCCCTCACCAAATACTGAACATCAATCATCAAGGTATGAGGGCAACTGTAATATATGAAAACAAAAAATCAAATACCTATGACATCAACAAGGGAGTGAAACAGGGGTGTGCCCTAGCCCCTGTGCTCTTTAACATCTACTTTTCATTCCTGATTTTTCATTTATTTATGATGACATTTATATTTGAATCAAACTAGATGGAGACTTGTTCAACAACATACGGATTAGAGTGAAAACCAAGGTGAAAGAACTGGTTCTGAGAGATTTCCTGTTTGCAGATGGTGTGGACTTGGTTGCCTGCAGTTAATCTTCCCTGCAAAATCTCTTGGGCAGATTTTTGGAATCAGTATCTGACATTGCTCTGGAGGATAAATATATTGGTGTCTGTAATGAGGCCTTAACCTCCATTATTAGAAGAAAGGCTGAAGCGGGGTGACCCAGGCATCCTCAACCCTTCATCAGGGCTTTCTTGTCCCTTCCTGTCCCCTCCCCTCATCCCATGCCCCCTCTCCCTTGGCTGTGGTGCCATCCCTAGTTTGGAGCCAGCTTCTTCCCTCCCCAGTACACAGCTTACCTGATGGGCGAGGAGCTGGGTTGCCAAGCAACACCATGCTACTGGGTCAGATGACTAAAGATGCCTGAGGGAATAAGAGGGAAAGGAAGAAGAGCAGAAGGGTGGCCAGAGAGGAGAGAGCCAGAGTTGCTGTGGCTATCCCCGGGTGAACCCCTGAGGAAGAAGGGGGAACCAGAGGAGCAGCTGCCTCATGATGGCTGAGTGACTTATGAGATAAATTCATCTTTCTGTTCACATTTCTTTTAGGCTCTGAACAAGCCCCATTAGCAGCCCAGGCAGGGCCCCTTCTGCCAGCTGGGGATTTCTGTTCTAGCTGAGTAGGGAGAGTCCAGGAGCAGGGTGCCTGAGGTCTAAGTAGTTTCATCACTATGCTGCAAGGGCAGCTTGGATTCTCATACTGTGGACCTGGAGTAGGCTCTAGGCGGCTACAGCAAAAGTTTCCAGGAGCAGAGGTACCTGGCCAGACATGCATCTGAGAATGTGCCCACCTTTCAGGTGCACCCCAGGGTCATTGACTGTTTTTGCTACTTGGGTTCTATAATCAGCAGGAGTCTTGACTCTCAGACTGAATTGACTAACATAATTGGAAAAAACAGCTAAGAACTTTGGGCTAGGTAACACTAAAATACCAGCTAAGGTAAAGATATGAATCTACAAAAAATGTGTGCTGTCATCCCTGCTTTATGGTTCAGACACATGGACTATGTATGCTAGACATATTAAGAGACTGAACAACTTCAACATGAGATATCTGCATAGGATCCTGAAAATAAAGTAGGAAGACAGCACACCAAACATAGAAGTACTGGAGCACACAGGACTGACATATTAGAAACCACTATCAAAAATAAAATGTTGCAATGTCAGAAGAATGGGAGAAAGCTGTACAGTGAAATTCAAGACAGCTCTAGAAGGTGATGTTGCCCTCTATGGGAGTACCACAGTGTGTGTAAAAATAATATGAAGTTGTTCAACATAAACATAGAAAGCTAGGAGGAGCATGCAGAGTCCCATCCAATCTGGAGGGAACATCCAGCACTAGCTGCAGCTCAGCATGAAGTGGCTTTGATCCAGAAGATGGAAGCAAAGAGAAAAAGAAGAAACCAGCATGCTGTAAATTTGGACTCCAACTTAGACAACTAGTGGATCTGTGAAACTTGTAACAACTGTGTCACTGTTAAACTGGGCTTGTCAGCCAGAAACTGATTCATTAGGTATCTGCCTAGACCTCTTATGCATACACCATGATCCACAGGATTGACAGTTGCCTACTAGTATCTGTCTGAACATATTTTTTGAAACATATTTCATAAGTCAAATGAATTTCTGCAGTCCCTTCTACCCACTGACTGCAAAGTATCTATGTATATATCTAAACATCCCTTTCATTTTCTTTCCCTCCCTTGGCAGATCCATTCATATAGTGTGTCTATCATTAAAAGGGGAAACAAAACTACAAAAATGTCTTGATATATATATGTATGTATATATAATAACCTGTCAATAGGTTTCCAAAATGTTCCCCTCAAATGTAAAAGAAAAATTTATTCCTCCTGTAGAATTTTATATGATGGTATAAACTTATAGGAAAATCATAATTAATTAAATTATTTTGCATAATTTATATAAATTTTTCCCTTATGAATTCATTAGTGCCTCTTGGGATTCAATTTCTACCAATCTATGAACCAGAGATAAATACTTTCAATTTACAAGGAAGTTTTAAGGTTTCTTTTATAGTAAAATCCCCAGACAATTTATTTTTCTCACTCTAACCATGAAAGCAATTTAAAAATAAATTAGGCATATTTATTATCCCCACTTCAATGATTTTTCAGGATAAAATTGTCCAAAGTGAGGTATATGGGGAAGAGTTTAATGAGTGTCTAGATTTTCCCAACACTTAGATAATGTGGTTGTTGTTATCATGCCTTTGGAAAACAGGTTTTTTCACAGGTGTACTCTTTTCTGTCATATAACAAGAAAACATGTTTACAAAGTAAGCATTCTTTTATATGAAACACTGCATATTAGACATAATTTGGGGGTTTCTGAGGAAGGTAAGCCTCAATTTGGTCTAACATCTGGATCTTGTTATTTCAATAGCTTTCCTTCAATGACATCTAATATGCACCTCATGCCATTTGATTGGTTTAGTGGCTTGCTGGAAAGCAGAAGGTGTGTGTGTGTGTGCAGGGGGGCACCCTGGTACTGTTCTTCTTTGGCATGAATCTTTAAAATCTGTCAACACCACACAGGCTAGGAAAGTTTCACGTTTCTGAAAGTCCTTAGGAACAGATGGTTGTCTAAACAGCCAACCTTAAGGCAATATGCTTCCTATATCAAATTAAACCAAATGCAACTATTTATGTTTGATATTGCAGAAGAATTTGAATCAAAGGTAGAACAACATTTAAAAATTAGAACATTCTCTGAAGAATTTCGTTAGCATGAGCGTGGTGTGATTATTACTTTGTTTCCCCAGAAGCTTATCCAGTTACTTTTTTGCCAGGTTTAGGAAGATTTATTCTCTAAGTTATGAAGTGCCACTTCTGATTTTAACTTCATTGCATTCCTCTTCAGGATCCTTGCTTCAAGGAGTTTACATTTGAAGATGATACATGGCATGTCACAGATTTTGCATTAAGCTGCCAAAATATGATTAGCCATGGCTTGTACTTTAAGTGTTACTGTAAGAATATTTACACCATTTTGAAATGATCAGCATAATTACATGTATAAATAATATGGTGAAAATGATAGGGGGAGAGACAGAGACAGAATATGGAGCTGCAAAAGTAACCTGATAGATAAAGCTAAGTATTAACTTACTAAGTAATAATTGACTAAAAGTAAAAAGACGTATTTTAGAGAAGACCATAGTACTTATTTCAAGTAATATGCTTGATTTTTTTGAAGAAGTAGAACAAGGAATGATGCCTTGCTAAGAATAGGATAGTTCATTGTAGTTTTTGTTATACATGATCATTTTTATTAGTCACTGATTTATATAACACTTTTTGTAAGCCTCAAAGTTCTTCTCAGAATTACAAACGCTTACTTTCTTTCTCTCTTTCTCTCTCTCTAGGGTTCACTTCACTTCAGCCACCACTGAAATATATGCACTTCAGGGAAGGCATACAGCAGACAAAAACCTCATGAACAACATCACAAAACTCTTTCAGTAAGAGGAAGTAAAACAGAATACTTGTGGGCAGGTAAATCAGTGAGGGAGGTTAAGTAGACAGGATACTGTTGTTGTTACAATATAATCCTGTTAAATGTCAACAATTATTTATGTCCAAAATGCTTGAAATGTTAAAAACTGATACGCAAGAAAATGGGGCAGAAGAAGTGGGTCAGGTGACCCAGAGGGAGGCATATAATCCCAGGGCCTGCAGCAAAGGGGTCAGTTTGGTTTTGCAGGTTGCAAGAAGCAGAGATCTGTGGATGTGGAGGGAGTCTCACTGGCTGAGAAGGGAGGATTCCAGATTCCAGGGAAGCTGTAAGGAGGCCCCTGCACCACCATGCAGCAGAAGAGAAGTATTTTGGGGTGTTGTGTTGTAGCTCATTGCCACAGTGTGTTGTTGATGCAACACTACAACCCATATATGATGTGCAGTTTTGCACTTAGACTTGGAAACTTAGCAGAACAAACAAACAACAGGCAAGGGAAAAAGTCAGGTCAAGAGATCCTAGTAAAAGGATAACAAGAAGAACCCAACCTTGGGGAATTAAGAGCAACAGGTTTGCAGTATACAAGCTGGAGACTGTAATTGCAAACATTGCTTAGAAAGATAGTACTATTTAGAAAAATAAAATAGGGTAACAACTGCCTAACAGTGATGTCATCACACCAAGTCATAAAAGAAACAGCAAAGGACAATAAAGTGGTGTCTTTGCTGGACTGCATCCCAAGAAACATCAGGTGATCAACACAGACACAGGAACCCAGGAACCTCACTTCAGCATGGCCAGCTGATTGAGAACTCTTGTTGAACTCCACCCAAAACTGTTGCAGCATGGTGAGATGCACAGTAATGCATTGTAGCATTGCTGCTTAGCTATGTGTCTGTTAGGGGTCGGGGTGGGGAGGGGGGCAACCAATAAAATTATGCTTGATCTTTAACCAGGCAGGTGTGCCATAGTGCAATCCATATAACCTCTCTGGCCCACTCCCACCTCTGAGGTAAATTCTATTCCAACCACTAGTCAAGAGGTAGGGATTGGGAAGAGGGTGATGGGAGAAAAGCGTGTTCGGAAGTCAGAGGACTGTGCTGCAGCTTCTCTCAAAAGATACTGACCACTACATTATGGTCCTTATCTATGTGGACATGAATGACACAACTCAGAGAAATCCCAGCCAGGTCATGAGTGGCTACACTGGGGAGGAAGCTCTTCTCAGCCAGAATAACTGACTTGCTTTAAACTAAGCCAGCCAGGGGATGGCTGAACAACCACAAAAGAAAGTGCACTAGGCAACTATTATAAAATAAACAGGTTAAGGCACCCAAGGGAATCAGTTCCTACCCCTGACCTAGAACAGTGTTCTCCTGGGAATGCAAGGAAGCCTAGGGTTTCCAATGGGATGTTTACATGTCTGTACACCAATGCCAGGAGCTTGGGGAAAAAACAGAAGGAAAAGGTCCTCCTACTAAACAGAATGAATGAAAAGAATGAATGAATGAAAAGAATGACTATGATCCTATAGGGATAATTGAGACCTGGTGGGACTCCACATATGACTGGGCCACAGGCATAGACAGCTATACCCTGTACAGGAGAGATCATGTGGAAAAAAGGGGTGGAGGGTATAGCTTTCTTTGTCAAGAAAAGCATACATCTCTGCTAGTTGACATTGGCACCAATGAAGGATGACTGGAAACCCTCTGGGTTAAAAAATATGTGGAGAATGTGGCACAGGAGACACAATGAGAGGAGTCTACTACAGATCTCCTAACCAGGAACAAGACCTCGACCAGAAACTCACCAGGGACCTGGCTGAGGCTCCATGCTCTCGGTGCATGGTTGTCATGAGAGATTTCAACTACTTGGGCATCTCATGGGAAGGGCACTCAGCCAAATCTGAATGGTCACAAAGCTTCCTCTCATGCATGGATGAGCTTTACCTGACTCAAGAAGTCTAAGGACTGACAAGAGGTAAAGGGCTATGGGATCTGGTACTGTCTAAAGGGGAAGATCTAGTCAGCAACCTAAGAATTGAAGGAAAGCTGGGATACAGTGACCATGAGCATTACAAAGCTGGCAAGTCAGTCAGCAATGCAGAAATCCTTGATTTTAGGAAAGCTGACTTTGATAATTTCAGGAGGCTTGTTGTTGAAGCCCTAAGGGGCCAGGACTCAGCAGGGAGGGGAGTCCAAGAGGAGTGGTTGCTCCTTAAGGGAGTAATCCTGAGAGCACAAGGGATAGTTTCATAGTTGTATAGTTGGTAGGGTCAGAAGGGACCTAATCAGAACATCAAGTCTGACCCCCTGCCATGGACAGGAAAGAATGCTGGGGACAAACGACCCCGGCTAGATGAGTATATAGCCTCCTTTTGAAGACCCCCAGGGTAGAAGTGTGCACCACTTCCCTTGGAAGATGGTACCACCTCCTAGCCACCCTGAATGTGAAGTAGTGCCTCCTCATGTCTAACCTGAATCTACTCTCAGTCAACTGATGGCCGTTATTCCTTGTTACTCCTGGCAGTGCTTGGGGGAACAGGGACTCACCTATTGCCTGCTGGTCCCCCTTGGCAAGTTTAAAGATGACCACCAAATCCCCTTTCAGCCTTCTCTTGTGGAGGCTGAACAGATTCAGGTCCTGTAGCCTCTCCTCATAGGGCCTAACTTGCTGCTTCCCGATCATGCAAGTGGCCCTCCTCTGGACCCTCTTGAATGTGTCCACATCCCCCCTGAAGTGTGGCATCCAGAAGTGGACACGGTACCCCAACTGTGGCCTGACCAATGTTGCATAGAGGGGGAAGATCACCTCCTTGGACCTGCATGTGATCACGGTTCCACATTGGTGGCCCATGTTCATTTTCAAATCAATAGTGACTCCAAGATCCTTTTCTGCCTCTGTGCTGACACGAAGGGAGTTCCCCAGCCTGTAGGTATGCTGCTGGTTCTTCCGCCGCAGGTGAAGTACCTTGCACTGGTCAGCATTGAAACCCATCCTATTCTCATCTGCTTACCTCTGTAACCTGTCCAGATATAGTTGTAGTCTGTCCCTCTCTCCTAGCATGCCCACTTCTCCCCACATCTTAGCGTCATCCGTGAATTTGAACAAGGTGCTTTTCACCCCCTTGTCCAAGTCACTGATGAAGATGTTGAACTGTGTGGGCCCAAGGACCGAGCTCTGGTGAACCCCACTGTCCACATCCCTCCAAGTCAAAAATGACTTATCCACCGCCACTCTCTGGGTGTGGCACTCCAGCTGCACCTCCCCTAGGTCCATCAGGGATCCCAGTGGGGGGGATGTCTCTGTCCATGCTCAGAAAAATGGAAGCAAAGAATCTGTTAAAGAGGTTAGATTTGTCATCTGGTGCGACAACCAGATTTCCAAGCATGTCCTGCAGAGGCCCCATGTTACTCAGTACCTTCTTTTTACCTCCTAGGTATTTAAAAAAGGACTTGTTATATTTGATCCAGGTCGCTAGTCCCGGTTCCATCTCTGCCTTAGCCTTCCTTACAGCCCCCCTAGAATCTTGAGCAATGGAGATATAATCCTTCTTGGTGATGACCCCTCCCTTCCATTGGGTGTATGCCTCCTTTTTGGTTTTCAGTTGTTCCTGTTTGCCTTTGGTAAGCCATGGAGGCTTTTGAGCACTCTTGCCCCTTCTGATCTGCATGGGGATTGTCACCCTTTGGGATTGGAGGACCATCTCCTTCAGGAATGACCACTCTTCTTGGACTCCCAAATCTCCTCCCTCTGGGACTAGTCTCCTTACCTCATTGAAATCTGCCCTCCTGAAGTCGAGGGCTGCTGCCTTGCTTGAGATTGATTTCCATCTCATCTCAAAGGAAAGATGGGAGAACAACCACCTTGGCTTAGAAGGGAACTCATGGACCTCCCATGCCTAAAAAGAGAGGTTTAAAAAGGATGGAAGACAGGAATCACCACTGAGGAGGAGGATTCAGCTCTGGTGTACCTGTAGGGAGTGAACCAGGAAAGCCAAGCCTGCACCAAACTCCAACTGGCTACACATATCAAGGGCAATAAAAAGTCCTTTTCAGATGTGTGGGGAGTCAGAAGAAAAGCAAAGGTACCATTGGGACAACTGACAGCCAACACCCAGGAAAAAGCAAACCTGCTGAATGGGTACTTCACGTCAGTTTTTCATCAGCCAAGAGGGACCACCCTACCTAGCATGATGTGGAATGGCCAGGGTGAGGGTGAATTTATACCCATAATCAGTGTAGACCTTGTAGCCCCAAGGGATGATAATGTTGAACCATCACAAACTCCTCCATGACCAGTTCAGGCTGGACATAAGGAAGAACTTCTTTACTGTCTGAGCCCTCAAGGTTTGGAATAGACTGCTGATGCAGGTGGTTCAAGAACTTACTTTGAATGCCTTCAAGAGACATTTGGATATTTATCTTGCTGGGATCCTATAATCCCTGCTGACCTCCTGCCCCTGGGGCAGGGGGATGGACTCGATGATCTTCCAAGGTCCCTTCCAGCCCTAGTGTCTATGAATCTTTGAATCTATTTAAAGGAATACCTTGCAGGGATGGACATATTCAAGTCAGCTGGTCCTGATAGATTGCATCCCAGAGTACTTAAGGAGCTGGCAGGCATTAGACCTGTGCTAGTAGGCAGCTATTCAATCTGGCTTCTGATCTGACCGCTTCAGATGCTAAGGATCCAATTTGGAGCTCCAGACTGGGTTCCCACTTCAATTCAGCTCTAGCATCTCCAAAGCTTCAGAGCCACCTCTGAGATCCAGCCATAGGGTATAATGGGGAATCAATCAAATATCTATACCTTTGTTGTTCTTTGTCTGATTTGGATGAAACTTGCAGGGGTGGTAGTCTATGCTAAGAGCATGAAGCTTGACAAGTTCCAAGATCAGTGCAGAGATTCAGGGGGAACTGCACCCAAAATTATGGAAGCAAAACTCCTGCCACATGTATATGTTACACCATGGGGGAGGGCGGTGAAAGCTGCAGGAGTTGTAACCAATGCTGAGAGTATGAAGCCTGCCAAGTTTGAAGAAGTTCAGTGCAGGGGTTTAGGGGTTCCTAATACTTGAAAGCAAAACTCGTGTCACGTGTATGTGTTATACCACAGGGGGTTTGAAAACTGCAGGGGTGGTGGCCCCTGGTGAGGCCACAAAGCCTGCCAAGTTTCAAGAAGATTGGTGCAGAGGTTTGGGGGGAAATGCACCTCAAGCTGTGGACAGGTAAAACTTGTGACATAGATGACCTGTGTGTGTTAAGACCCAGCAGGCTGAAAACTGCAAGCATGGCTCCTACAGACAAAGAACAACAAAGTTATAGATATTTAATTGGCTTCTCTTTATACCTTAGGCCAGATCTCTGAGCTGGCTCGGAAGCTTTTCTGAAGTGGTTTGGAAACTCTGAACCACTTTGGAAAGCCTAACAAAGGCAGTGCTCCAATCCAAACCATGGTCCGAAGCCTCATGCAGCCCAGCCATTGACCAAGATATTAAAAAAGACGTGGCACTCAGGTGAAGTACCTGAAGATTGGAACAAGGCCAATGTGAGGTCCATCTTCAAGAAAGGCAGGGAAGTAGATCCAGGAACTACAGGCCAATCAGCTTGACCTGAATGTCTGGAAAGATTCTGGAAAAATTATCAAAAAAAGTTCTTGACAAGCCAGCAGATGGCAACAGCCTGAGGGACAGTCAGCATGGGATTGTTGTGGGTAGGTCTTGGGTGACCAATATCATCTCCTTTTATGACCAGGTGACATATCACCTGGACAAGGGAGAAGAGATTAACATCATATATCTGAAGTTTAAAAATCCTTTGATCTGGTATCCTATGATCTCCTCATAGAAAAACTGTCCAACTGTAGCCTCGTCTACATCACAGTCTGATGACTGGGGAATTGGCTCCAAGGCTGGACCCAGAGAATGGTAGTCAATGGAAGTAAATCATCATGGTGTCCCAGGACCAGCGATGTTGCTCAAGGTTCCATCCTTGCACCTGTTCTCTTAAACATCTTTATTAATGATATGGACACTTGTCAAAAGTGGACTGGCCAAGTTCACCAATGACACTAAACTTTGGGGTAGAGCATCCACACCTGAGGGTAGGCTGGTGATTCAGGCTGACCTTGATAGGCTTAGAATGTTGTTGGATAAAAACCTCATGTCATTCAATATGGGAAAATGAAAGGTAATCCATCTCAGGGGAAAACAACAACAACCCTGTATCACGCTTATAAGCTGAGAAGTGCTACACTCACTAGCATCATGGCCGAAAGGGTATTGGGGGTCAGGACTGACCACAAGATGAACATGAGCCACCAATGTGATGTCACAACTAGTAAAGTGAACAAAACTCTGGCTTACATCCATAGATGCTTCTCAAGCAAATCTCAGGATGTCATCCTCCTGCTGTACTTGGCCTTGGTGAGGCCACAGCATCCAGTTTTGGGTTCTACAATTCCAAAATGATGTGGGGAAGCTTGAGAGAGTCCAGAGGACAGCCATGTGCATGATCAGAGGACATGAGAACAGACCTTATGAAGACAGGGTGAGAGCCATGGGACTCATCAGCCTGGAAAAGCGCAGGTTCAGGGGTGCCCTGGTGGCAGCCTTTAAGTACATAAGGGGTGTGCATCAGGATCTGGGGGAATGCCTGTTCACCAGAGATCCCCAAGGGTTGACAAAGTCCAGTGGTTTCAAACTCCTCCAAGACTGTTTTAGGCTGGACATAAGCAAAAACTTCTTTACTGTCCAAGCTCCCCAGACCTAGAAAAGACTCCCTCCAGAGGTGGTGCAAGTACTTATTCTCGACTCTTTAAAGAAACATTTAGCTTCTTATCTTGCTGGGATCCTTTGACCCTAGCTGACTTCCTGCCTTTGGGGCAGCGGCCTGGACTCAGTGATCTCCCAAGGTCCCTTCCAGCCCTAATGTCTATGAAGTCCATGAAAAAGAGCCTTTGATTTAAAAGGGTCCACCAGCGCCAGTAGCCACAGTTTGGGGCCGGCTCTGGAGTGAAATGTATAGACAGAAGCCCATCACACCCCCATGAGCCAGGATCCCCAGGACCCCCCCAGCAGGACATGCAGCAGACCCTGACCCAGCCCCTGCAGCACAGCCAGGAGGTAAGTGGGGCCCGTGGTGGGAAGTAAGTAGCCAGCTGTGGGAGGCAGAGGAGTTTAGGAGTGTCTGGGAGAAAATTTTTGTCCTGGGAGAAAATTCCTGAAAATCTATTCACTTGTGACTTCTGCTGTGGGAAGAAATGACTCTCCCAGTGAAAACTGAATGTCGGGATCTCTCAGTGAACAGAGTTTCTAGGACACCACATTCATGTATTATCCCCAAAATGATACCACAGTCTACCCCACTAACCTGATGCAGGGACACAACTTAAGGTTAATTTTTTTCAGTACTTTTTTATATACTTAATATAATACTTAGAAATTTCCCATGTAATAACTAATTAGACCTGAGCCTCATCTTATGATATCTTAGATGATTGCAGCCTAGAACATCCATTCAGGAAGATATTAAACACACGCCTAATTAAGTATATTATCAGTCCCACTGAAGTTACTAGGACTACCATCCTTAAAATTAGGTGTATGTGCAAAAGGCAAGGATATCTTAGGATGATATCTTTTACTTGACCAACTATGTAGTTGGGGACAAAGTTAGAGAAGCTTTCAAATTCAAAACATTTTTCCTCATTCTGTTCTCAGGAGACCTGAGGAAGAATGTTTCGAATTTAAAAGCTTTTTTAACTTTATTGCAACTGCTTTTTTTAACTTTATTGCGACTCCTGGCAAGGCTTTACAAGCATGGCTTTATGAGCACTTGTGGTGCTCTGGTGTGGGGCCAGAGGACTGGAAGAGGGCCAATGTGGTTCCCATTTTCAAAAAAGGGAGGAAGGAGGACCCAGGAAACTACAGGTCAGTTAGCCTTACCTCGATCTTGGGGAAGCTTTTTGAGAGAATTATGTTGGCACATGTTCACGAGGGGCCTGTGGGGGAGGTATGCTTAGGGGCAACCAACATGGGTTCATTAGAGGCAGGTCCTGTCAGACAAACTTGGTTGCCTTCTATGACCAGGTCACACAATCCTTAGATGCAGGGGTAGCAGTGGACGTAGTCTCTCCGGACTTTAGGAAGGCCTTCAACACTGTCTCTCATCCCATTCTCATTAAAAAACTAGGGGACTGTGGTGTCAACACCTACACAGTCAAATGGGTCGCTAACTGGATGGAGGGTTGCACTCAGAGAGTGGTGGTGGATGGGTCATTTTCGACTTGGAAGGATGTGAGCAGTGCGGTCCTCCAGCACTCGGTCCTCGGTCCTGCACTGTTCAACATCATCAGTGACTTGAATGAGGGGGTAAAAAGCACCCTGTTCAAATTTGCTGATAACACTAAGATGTGGGGGGATGTGGGTATGCTAGAAAGGAGGAATAGGCTGCAATCAGACCTAGACAGGTTGCAGGGGTGGGTGGATGAGAACAGGTTGGGTTTCAACAGTGACAAGGGCAAGGTGCTGCGCCTGGGGAGGAAGAACTAGCACCATACCTACAGGCTGGGGAACTCCCTTCTTATCAGTGCAGGGGCAGAAAAGTATCTTGGTGTCATTATTGATGCCAAGATGAACATGGGCCGGCAGTGTGGGGATGCAGTCAGGAAGGCCAACCATACCTTGTTATGCATCCACAGATGCATCTCGAGCAGGTCCAAGGAGGTGATCCTCCCCCTCTATGCAACACTGGTCAGGCCACATTTGGAGTACTGCATCTAGTTCTGGGTGCCACACTTCAAGAGGGATGTGGACAACATGGAGAGGGTCCAGAGGAGAGCCACTTGCATGATCAGGGGCAGCAGAGCAGGCACTACGAGGAGAGGCTAAGGGACCTGAACCAGTTTAGCCTCAAGAAGAGAAGGCTGAGGGGGGGGATCTAGTGGCCTGTTACAAACTACTCAGAGGGGACCAGCAGGCATTAGGGGAGCCCCTGTTCCCCCGAGCACTCCCAGGAGTGACTAAAAATAACAGTCACAATCTGGCAGGGGGTAGATTCAGACTAGACATCAGGAGGTGCTACTTCACTGTCAGGGCAGCTAGGATCTAGAACCAACTTCCAAGCAAAGTGGTACTGAGTCCTACCCTAGGGGTCTTTAAGAGGAGGCTAGACAAATACCTTGTTGGGGTTGTTTGACCCCAGTACTTTTTTCTGCCATTTCAGGGGGTCGGACTTGATGATCTGCTCTGGTCCCTTCCAACCCTACTAGCTATGAAACTATGAAACTATGCATAATTGGTCCAATAAAAGATGTCACCGTAAGAAACCCTGGCCACTCACATATTTTCTGGACCATCACAACTACAACTTCACTCTTACACTACTGCACATGTGTAAGTATTTTGTTGAATTGTGGCTTTTAATTGAGTGGCTGAATCAATAAATATTCCCTCTGTTGAAGATGTGGATATATGATCTACTTATGTAGAAAAGCTTTCTGTTTCAAAATGTATTTTAATTTAAATTAACTCACATGAGAGCAACCCAAAGGTTCCTGGTCAGTGTAATCTTTAAACAACTTCCAGTCAAAGAGAAATCTGTTAAATATTAATAGCAGTGCATTCCAAATGGAGAAGATGAAGCAGCATAATATCTGAAAATGGCATGGAGAAACACCAAGTGTAATTAGGTCTAGGAATCAAACTCATACTGCCAGAAATACTTTTAATATGAATTTTTCCTTTAGTTTTGAAAAATTTATTTTTCATTTTAAGAAAATGAAAATTAAAGTGCAATGAGAAACTGTCTGACTTCAAGATAGCTTTACTGGTATTTTATCTGTCATGTCAACAAAATGATCAGTGGCATTTTTAATGAAAGAAGGAAACACATAAGACCAAATGAAGACATGAATCCTGCAGTACAAATAAGTTCAGAAAATATTAAACTTTTAATAAGAGATACTTTATCTTATGAAAAGTTCTTTCCTAAACTGAAATACAGCTGTAACCAAAGTTTTTTTTAAGTCAGTTGTAATGCAGGCAGAAAGTAACTGTGAATCTTTTTTTTTTTAAAGAAAACAAATATGTTTAAAGTTGTGTTTTCTGTTGTAGCTAGCTGCAACTTTTCCTTGTTTTTTTTTCCTTAAGTGAGATAAACTTGTCTGGTGCCAGGAGTTCTGGTTTTGAAGACTTTAGGAGCAAATTCAAACTATTTTTATAAGCTTCTAGATGGAACTTGGATCCATCAGATGCACCTCAATGAAGCAGTTGCAAAACTGCTTGGGTAGCTTAGATGACAGAAAAGATGGCATTTCGAATTTGCTTCTGAGGTGAGTCTATCTAGTTTGGACAACTAGAAGCCTAACTCCTGCCTAAAACATAATTGCAGCTCAGACTGGAGTTAGGAGGCTCCTAATCCCTGTTGTTCACCCACAGAACATGCCTACATGTTCAACAGCTCTGAGTTCAGTACAAGAAGAAGTATCCTTGTTCTACCACATGCAAGCTATAGGTAGTAGTAGTGGTACCCAACTTTTACAGAATACCTAATGACAAGAATTCTCACCAAGTAAGTGGGACACTTTTTGTTCTTGGCCTTAGTGGATTCAGATTCACATTTCCTATTTTCCAGAACAATACTGTAAGCACCAGGTTATGGAATTAACTGGGTGAAGTTACCTCCTCTTGAAGCTGGGCTTCTGGGCAGACAGGAGGGAAAGATTTATGGAGCATGGAAGAGAAAAACCCAAGAGGGGGCGCTAATGTGATCAGAACCAGAATGATGAGGGCACAATCTGAAGGACAGTGAGGTAGGGACCTTGTTCCCTACTGCAAGGATTATTTCTGGTTTTAATCAATGATTATCAAATATATAAAAAAAAGAAAAACAAAACCACACAAAGGGCATGTCTACACATGCATTAATGTGCCTTTTCTAATGCACATTAAATGTCCTACCTCCAGAGTGGGGTACTAAATTAATGCACATTAGGTTGCACTAATGTGCAGTAGCACATCAGCACACTTTTTTAGTGGTGTTTAATGTGCACTAGACTATTTTACTGTGGATTAGCATAATGTCATGGTTTTTTACATGATGCTTTATTGCATAATAAAATAACCTGCTGTGCATTGAAGTGCACATTCAAACAGCCCTGAAAGCAGGAACGGGAGTTTTGATTTGATATCTTTTTCTAATTTTCCCTCCAAAATGCATATGGTTTAATTCAAGATTTTTTAGTCATCAGAGTACAATAATGTCACATATTATCTATCCCAGATTCCCTGGACACTAAGGAAAACTTCCCTGTGGGAAACGTTTTATAGGTGTACTTTTGAAGTATTTATTGCCCAAAGAAATCCCATCTTTATGTAGCTGGTAAGAAATTCACAGTCTAATATAAGTATGACCTGTCTTTCCTACCCACAGCAGGGGTGGCTAGACTGGATGATCTCACGAGGTCCCTTCCAATCCTAAACTTCTGATGGCACATGTCTTCACAGATCTGCAATGTATGATGTCTCCCTAAAGTTTACCATGTATTAGCAGTTCTATTATACTGTCTGACAGAATGTTAGTGAACATAAAATCACTACTGAAAGAAAGGATTTGTTCACCTATACATATGCATTTTAAACAACTTCAGTCTAACAAGTCTTTATGCTGAATTTAATTGGAACTGACAGATTATCATCACAGGTGAGACACCTGTGATAGAGAAACACTTTTATACAGGAAAGCAGTTTGGAACTTATATGTGCTACAGTAGATAGCATGGTTCATTGCAGACTAAATAATAAATAGCTCTTAAAATATCCTTCAAATGATGTTCTTTTCGTTTTATGGTTGCCTGTCAAATTAGATTAGACATTTTTTTAGATCATTGACTCCATTTTTAGATCTCTTTTATAGTATTCATATATTGCTTTTTAACGTTCTATTTCGAATTATACACTGGTATCTAGTTTTCTTCCATTTTGAACTATTCACATGTAAAACAACACACAAACTCATTGAAATAATTCACCTAAAAAGCTCACTGCTTTTGCTACAGTAGTGAATCTATAGATTTGTATGTCATCATGTGCTATGTATAGCAGGAGCTGTGTGTTTGTCTGTATCTTTCTGTCACTTTGTCTCTTGTCCACAATGAATTGGTTTACTTTTTAGTTTGACTGAACATACCCTGAACTGGTATCTATTTGCTTCCTGTATGTAATTCATACTGTCACCTTTTATTACTATGTTTGTGTAAGTTTTCAATACCAATTAAAGCCAATAAAAGTAATCAATGTGCTTTTACTTATAGTTACATCATGATATAAATCAAGAATAAATACAGTAAAATTAATGTGTTTGCTCTGATGTAAGCAGTCTAATCATTCTTATCATTATAAGGGTAGAGAATCTATTCTGTACTATGGTAGGCTCTAATCCTGTAACTATATAATTGGATGTATTAACATTAAACTTAGATGATCTGACATCTAATACTAACTAAAGTAAATACACACACACGTGCGCACATACCCCCCTGAGATTGCCGGTAGTGATAGTTTGAGAATTGCCTTAAATCCTGGTGTAAACTGCTAAACTTGACCCCTGTTAGTAGCAAAATCAAAGAGCTCCAAAGTGGAATCTGGGATAGGTTTTACTACCATGCCCAAGAAATAATAATAATAATAAACAAACAGCTCAATGTGAACAGTTTTCATGCAGGGTACAAGGTACTACATAGATGGGACTGCTTCGTGTATCAGTGGCCACATCTACATGAGCAGTGGACTGCTCAGTAACTTCCATTACTGTGCAGTACTGTTGCCACATGGTTTTTATCAGACACTACTGTGCAGCGTTATGTCACTGCCATTGCTACTGTGTGGTAGTAATGAGCTAGTAATGAGCTGCAGCTACTGTGTAGATGCAGCCAGTAAGGATCATAAATAGCTCATGCACAGGCCTAACAATAAAACTGGTTGGGAAATTTTCATTAAAATGTTTTGGTGTTGCATTATGCAGTTTCTGCAAAGTCTAAATTTTCTCTCAAAAACACCCCAGACCAATAGATTCCATTTTGGGTAAAGATGATCTGAATAAAGGCATATTGAATTGCAATATTTTGCTATAGGTCAATTTGACATGTGTCTGCCTTGGCTACAACAGAAGTTAAAAGGGCTAGAAGAGAACCAGGTTTTCTGAGTCAGCAATATTTCTTGTGATAAACTGTTATCCACTTTTAGAGTAGAATATCTGCCTGTGCATCATGTGGGGTCATATGATGACAGTTTATCACAAGAGAACTGTAGTGTTACCAGTTTTATTTCAGCCAAACTTACAACAGTTATGAATTGAAATTATTCAGAACTTTCTAGTCAGGATAATTGCAAATATTGAAATGTCACTGTTCCCTTTGTGACCAGAAATGTTGGAATTTCCTGTTTGATTAAATTCCAATTTTTGACAAGTTCTAATTTACATGTTTATTGTGGATAAAAAGTTGAGGATAGTTAAACAAAACAAAACTAAACACCCCACCTCACCAAAAACATAAAAAAACTATTTTAGGTTGCCCCAAACCTATTAGTACTGAATAAGGTAATCCTGAAACTAGCTTTTTAATAAAGCTGAGATATCATATAAAGGAGAGAGATTTAGCCTTCTGGTACTTTTTCTTATGAGCTCAAATTTTAAAGGGCAATGTCTAGATAAATATGAAGAATCAAGAGTGCTTGTCAGTAAATCACATAATTTATTTCTTGAATTGAAAATTATAGAGGACTCCAAAACTGACTCTTTTTTTCCAACACAATGGTGGTCCAGGTTTGAAGATGATTAAAGAAACCACACAAGAAATATAAACATATAAAATAATACTTACTAGACAATTAAATACAGTCCTGTAGTTTCATCGAGGGGTCTGGGGATGTGCAGCCTATCACAGAGGCATCATATTAATGACCACACTAACCCATAACTGAATTACAACTTAATCATTCAGTTTTATTGTTTACCTGTTTTTTTTTTATGGCGAGACACCCAATACTAGCAATAAAGGGTAAAAGGGAGCTGAATATCTAAGAAGAAACACTGTGTTTGAAAAAAAAATACTTCGGTTTAATTTCTGTTGTTTTCGCTTCTTCTTTTTTTAAATCTCCAGATGTACAAGTTATCTTGTATGGAAGCTGCTTCTTAGGTTCAACTTTCAACACTATGACTGTGTAAGTGAAAATAATGGTAACAATGATCTGACCTTCTGGTTTCAGAATTGTGCAAAAGAAATTAGAAAGAGCTTCTAAAATGTTAAAGAATGTTTCAGTCTGGTTACTGTTTCGTGACTTCTTACTGTATCTAATCAATGCAGAGCTTTTTCCCCATGCAAGTGGGGAACCCAGATCTATAATTTAAATACTAGTTTTACCATTACATTGCTGAGCACTAACTTTGGATGTCTAAGGGGAACCCTTTATTGTTGTATTTTTGTATCACATTAATGTCTAAATAATCCATTTTGTTCCTTTAATTTCCCTTAAATGCATGTAAAAAGTTCCTGGTCCATTTAATGTACATACTATATCAGTGAAAACTATGGAATAAACAAATTGTATTAATGTCCAAGTAAATTTTTTTGACCATGAATCCTCTCTCGCTATGAAAGTCCTCTGTCAGACTTTTGCTGCTTTACAGGAAAGAGCAAGTAGCTTTCATAAAGGTTACTTAATTTTGTAGGCTGACCTAGCACAACAGCTAACAAAGTACTGTTTTAATAATTAATAATTAGAAGAGCTGCACAACTGGAAACACAACAATTTAAAATATATATTTAATGCTTGGAACTGCTCCGAAGCTTCTTGTAAAGTGTATTTACGGTTGGGGTATGCTATTTGCTCTAACAGAATTTTAAAGTTACAGGAATAATATAAAGCCTAGTACTGAATAATATGCTCCTTTTACTGGATAAGGAACAGCTTTGGTTTTTCCTTATCATACTGCAACAAGTCTAAAGTAAAACATGATTAGTGTTTGATTGCTAATGACAGAAAATGAAAATATCCTTATTTCAAAGGTAGTTTCTTATCCCTAACTGTGGATGTGCATGTCTTAGCAAGAACTGCAGGGCTCACCATAACCATTCTATGACCTACATTGAGGGGACAGGGGGCAGTGATCCCTCCCTCATGCTGCTCAGTACCTCTCAAGTACCATAACTTCAAGCCTGCATTTTTCATTAGCTTGTAATTTAAGCTATACATTCTGAACTGAAACACTGTTGAGATCATCTCACCCAATTTTTGGTCATTATTCTAAATTTAAGTATTTTCAAATGTTCTAATTGCAATAAAATTTTAAAAGTTAATTTTGTTCTATCTATTCTTTAAGACTTCACTTAGCGTTAGTGTGCCTTGTTGCACTACCATTTTGGATATTATCCTGCCACTCATTTTCTTGGCTATTTTGTCATTCTTTCTTTTGACTGAAAGACTGGAAGATTGTTCTTATGGTTTCTGTTTAAACACCAGGAGCCAAAACCTATCAAGTGACTATGCCATACCAGTCTTTGTTCAACATATCCAGTGCCTGTATTACATGCATCAAGCAGAAAGAGGTAGTCTTCTATCCCTTCCTAGATGAATGAGGAGAAAGAGGCCTCCTACCAGGAGGTTTCAGGGAGCCCCATTATTATGATGTGGGTGTTTCACATCCATAGACTGTTAATGAACATGCAAAATTCCAATTTTATATATGTTGATAGCAGGCATGGAGTGTTGTTGTAGAGGTGATGGTCAAGGAACTGGCTGAGAGACAGGGCTTTGCTGTAATAGCTTTCATTGAACAAACTGTATAGTTGGGAGAGCTATTGAGCAGGCTTTTAAGCATCAAGTTTCCTTCCTCAGTTCTGAAAGAGAAACAGATGTAGGCTGACTTAAATATCAGAGCAAAATCTTCATGCAAATTCTGGAGGAATGGAAGAAAGCTGTAAAGCAAGGAGTGTAGAGGTACAAACAAAAGCCATTATAAGACAAAAGAAGTCCAGTAGTGTTAGTGGCAGAGTGAGGTCATTCAGGATTGGGGTGGTTATTCCCTGTGAAATTCAGGAAAATCATTGGCAGCATTTGTAAGGCTGTAATAAGCAATAAAACCAATGTCTTTGTTAAGACCAGGGTTTTTTTAATTGTCCATCATATTTATGAATTTCTGTTCCCAGGCTCATCTTCTGGAGGTGTTTTGTATTTTTCCATTAAGCATGAGGGTTGTAAGCACAAAGATGGAATGGTTGTTTTGTGAAAAATGTGTTCCTCCTGCTGTTCATGCCTCTGTCCTATCTATAAATGGCAAGGTGGGAGGGGGGGGGAGCTAGGCCAGTGCAACCCCTGCTCCCTGCAGGCAGTGGTGATGGGGCGAATAGAGGTGGGGAGGGGCCATGTGATAGAGTGGGGGTAGGCAGGGCCAGCAGATAGAGGTGGGGGGGGCTGGCCCAGCTCCAGCCCCAAAGTGGCAGGGGTGGGAAAGAGGAAGTGGGCCCAGCCCTGAAGGTGCGGGGAGCTGAGGCCTGCGATATATATATATATATATATATATATATGTATATGACAGAGGCACCAAAAGCATGTTATATATATATAAAATATGTATAGTATATATAGCTACTCTGTGTGTGTGTGTGTGTGTGTGTGTGTGTGTGTGTGTGTACATATATATACTAGTCAATTGCTTGTCAAGAGTGATGGGTGTGGGGATGGGGGAAGAGAGCAATTGGGGACAGAGGGTTGTCCGCCCCCCACTTTATCTGCTGGCCCTGTCTTCCCCCACTCTGTGACATGGTCCCACCCCCCACCCCCCACCCCATCACTGTCACCTGCAGCGCTGGCCTTTTCCCCCCCTCCTGTCCATCTACTCCATCTACAGGAGTGGTGCTGGCTCCTACCCTTGGGGTCTTTAAGAGGAGGCTAGATGAACACCTTGCTGGAGTCGTTTGACCCCAGTACTTTTTTCTGCCATGGCAGGGGCTTGGATTTGATGATCTGCTCAGGTCCCTTCTGACCCTACCAACTATGAAACTATGAAGGCTTGAATTAACAAACAGCCCTGCAGGCAGGCCAGATGATCAGTCACCTGTCTATTTAGAATATTCAAATACCATGGGCCCTAAGGCCGATATGGCTAAGTAATAGCCCCTATTTTATGGGGGCTCATGGGTGAATGCTAAAGCAAAATACTTAGGACATCTAATGAAAAAAAGAGGATAGGATGGTTGTGTGAGTCAAAGGGTCAAAATATGAAAATAAGCACGCCTGAGGGGGACACCGAGTTGACCCCACCAGGCCGCACCCACCAGTCCTCAAAGGCATCCAAGGAGCCAATGGACACTGCCCACTGGTGCTCTGCCCAGAAAACATACAAAGACAAGTGAGAGAAAAGTGGCCCCCAGCCTCCAGGCACCTTCCCAGCCAGAGCCTCCTTCCTGGTCAAGTACAGGGCCTATTTGGTCAGGGCCAGAAGGAGGTTGGCCAGGACGTCCCAGGACTTGGTGGGATCACGGATGGGGTAACCAAAAACAAAAAGGTGGGGGATGGAATTCAATCAGAACCTCAGGAGGAGGTTATGGAGGAGGAGGAGCTGCAGCCTGGCACACTTGAGGGTCATGTACTCCAGGGTCTCCCTCTGCCTACAGAAGGGGCAGGAGCCCAGGGTGTCTGTGAAGCTAACCACATACACAGCTGTGGTGACAGCTCCATGCAGGAGATGCCTTGATAGGTCGCTTGACTGAATGTGGGCAGGGCTTAAGCAGCATATTAACCTGGGACTGAGCCAAGCCAGGTAGTCTAGCCCTGGAAGCAATTGGATGAAGACTTCCTGGCGAGAAAGACTCAAAAGGATCTGGACTGACTTCAGAACTGTTCTAAGGACTTTCTGCAGAATACTGATGCCTTATGGAGGATTATAACTTTGGGTAAGGGGAAGCCTTGCAGCAAGACTATGAGCTATTGTTGTGATTTGCTATACCTGGAGCAGGTTAAGTTTGTTACAGCCAGTGGGGTTTTTTTTCCTTTTGAGTTTTGGCTTGTGGTTTGGGTGCGACTAGAAATGGGTGGCTTGGAGGCTCCATTAGTGCAGGAGTGACACACAACTGCCTTAAGCCCTGCCAGAGAGGGACAGTGCTTGGTGCTAGAAGGCCCAAAGCCTGAAAGAGGCAGAGCTGGAGGGTCAGGGAGCCTGAGAAGGACAGAGAGAGCCCAGAGAGGAACAGAGTTTGGGGGCGGGGGAGGAGGATCAGGGGGACTAGAGCCCACAAAGGGCAGAAAGTGCCCCCTGCAGTGTCCTTGATAGGAAAGCCTTTTTCCAGGTTGGTGAGGTGGGTGGTGTGAATGTTCTCTTCAGAACAGATATGGTGGTATTTAGAGGCTGTTGGCTTAGAAAATTGTATTTAAAGGTTTGTTTTTTGGGAATTGGCTTATAAGTATATGTTTATGCATTACACATGTTCAAGATGGGCAGCAGGGGTTAATTGATTTCTAAGAAGCTTGGGTTTCACACACACGCAGAATTCCATACAGCCCTGGAAGCAGACAAGCCATCTAACATAACAAGGATGGAAACCAAGGGAGTTTGCACTGTACTGCCCATAACGTAAAATAAAGTGACACCAGCTAACAAGATTCCAGAGCAGGAGTGGCCTGTGTCCCAGTTTTAGGGGATCAGATCAAATTAGGAGAAGGCCTGAAAGGAAAAAATTCATGTGTGCATATGACACTTCCAGGTCTGCCAGGGAGCATGCTGCCCCCCCCCCCCCCGAGCTCAGTAATTGGCCATGGGGGGACCGGTGGCACCGGTTACTGAGCCGGGGGTGCAGGAGGACCCCCTGCATGCTCCCCAGTGGACCAAGACTTGGACCAGAAATGCTTCTGGTCCACTTTTGGGTCAGCTGCCAAGCAAGCTGGGGACATCCTCGTGCTCCTGTGGGATGCTCCATCTGCCCCAGCATCCCAGCATTCATGAGCTCCCCGATACCTTGAGGTATGTAGAATAAACATTTAAAGCTGTGTCTATGTCCAAATTACCAAATCTCTCTGAATCAATTTGGAGAATTCCAATTTGATTCAAATTCAGAGTTTTGGCATCAAATCTTGAGATTTGGACTCAGCTGAATTGAATCAGGGACAGTTATCTGAATCAAGTAATTGAATCACTGTCCCCATTCAGGCTGAATCCAGATCCGAACTGAATACAGCCCATTTCACACACCCGTACTGTGTATAAATAAATGTGCCTATTATTGAATAGGGGTTATGACCCCTGCCACTTCCTGGAACAAGGTATCTGGGTCCTAAATCCAGAGCAAAGAGAGGCCTGACTGTAGATTACAGCTTTCTTGTGTCTTAGATGATAGCTGACTTTGTAGATATACATGCAGTGCTTCATGGATTTCTGTATACAGGAATTTGTAGAATGTTGTCATTGGTGTGGATTGTTTTATACAAGAAGTTAAGGTTTCTGTAGGAGTATTTCAAAAAGAATATAATCAAAGGGTGATAGTTGTTGAATTTGTGGTGGAATTCAGTAAACAAATCCAACTGTTCAGTCCAGGTGTTGAAAATGTCACATATGTAGCACAGGCATAGTGTGGATTGGATACAGTGTTCTCAAAATTCTTCCAGGTAGCTCATAAAGAGTCTGTGATGTTAGAGAGAGAACAGGGGAACTTGACATTTTTGTATTCACAGAGTGTCTATGATTTGGAACAAAAGACAGTTGCCATGGGGGAGGATGAAATGCATGATTTGTGTAATGTATTGTAGTTATAAATCTGAATGTGTTCTGTGTTCTTGTAGATATTTCAGGGAGACAGTTGTGTCTTCATGTTGTGGGAAGATGGTGTATAGGCTGGTAACATCCATGATTAACAGTATGTCATTATTAGGGAGCAGTTGATATTCCACGCCTCGTTGGGAAAATCTGTTGTACCCTGTAGAAAAGTTTCTCTTTAAGTGACTAATGGTTTGAGGATAGTTTCTATGAATACTAATAGCTCTTCAGTGAGGGTACTGAAGAGCTTATACAGTTATATATAATGGGTCTGCAAGGATGACCTTCTTTGTGTATTTTTGGAAGCATAGGGAAATTTCCTCGGATAAGCGAGTGGGAAATTAAATATAAAAACTTTGCTCTGCAACTGGTATGAAAAGACCCAGTTAATGTTTTCTAGTTCACTGGTTAATATTGGTGTGAAGTCCTCCATAAGGACTTTATAGTAACTGGTGTTGAATAGTTCTCTAGTGCCCTCATTGATTTAGTTTTGATGGTTGACAATTTGCTGATGGAAAATTCTGAATGAATTCAATTGTATAGTCAACAAGAAGAGCACATCCTCCTCCAAACAAGGCTTTTTGTTATTAGGATTCCTTTTTCCAATGGCTTCTTCATTCCATAGTGAGGAACCTTTCTATATGCTTTTCCATTTTCTCTTATGACTCTATTGGTGCTCTGCAAGGTGAGGTGGGACACAGAACAGATGGCCATGCTGGCCTCTAAATAGCTTAGGCAGTTCATCTACCAGTACATTCTGCTGATGTCAGTAGAGGACCCCAGAGCATCTGACTCTACTGCCAGACCTTCTGACAGGGTAGAGGAAAAATACCTCCTTCAGATCCATGCTTCCAGTGCATTTCATACACTGTGTGCCAGATCGATCTCAGAGATTGGGGAGCTATTGTGCCTAAGAGACATCTCTTGCTTAAAAAAAATTCCACCACACACACACACATCCCTGGTTAAGTTCTCAGTTTTCTTGAGATTGTGTTTTGATACTAACTTTTGCACTGCCAAGTTCTCTACTTGGAGTACACTGGAATATCTTCATGACCTCATATATGCAGAATTGCCTATTTGCAATAACCCACCTACTCAGTGCCAACATCCACCATGTCCCGGCTGCAAGTTGACACAAGTTTTTTACTTGGCAGTCCTGAAGTTCCTGAAAAGTTTTGCTAAGGTCTCTGATGAGCAATCCCATCCCACAGTGGGAAATTACTGTTGGCCTCTTGGCTCTGATTTGATTGCCTTATGAATCAATAGCTATGTTCCTTCCTTCTCCTGCCCATTGAAACAGTTTTCCTGGTGGTTATTACCTTAGCAAGCATAATGAGTGAAATCTAAACCTTTTACTATCCAGGTAAAATGCATGAGGACTATAAGGCAGTCACTGAATTTTACCTCAGTGAGCACATTAACTTTACTCCTCAAGATCTCAGTCTGAAAAGAGCATTGTCCTTCTACCCACATCAGAGGACAGAATTTTGCACTGAAATAAGTTTGCTCCTTTTCTTTACCGTGGTAATTAAAAAAAAAATCAAGCTGGTGACTCTCCCAGTTTAAGGCAGAGTTCAGGCATCTTTGCCAGGAGAGGAACATTGATTCCACAGGAAAAAGTTTAGAGGATCTTAGATCATATCTAGCACAACATAAGAGACATGAGAGCCGTTGGCTCCAGACACAATGAGCCAGAGACAGATGAACAGAGGAAATGGTAGATCAAACAAGAAGCCAGGGAAGCAGAGCACCAGAGAAACATGAACAAGCAGCTTTTTTTGGAGGTGGCAGGGGAACAGGAAGCTGAAAGGGCACACCAGATCGAGCTTTAGAGATTGCAACACCTGACCTTTCCTGCGGAGAAGCAGCCCCAACTTTGCTAACTGTTTTTAGGAGATATACCCATATTGCATAAAATGGACCTGACCTTTAAGAGACTTTGCCAAATTTATCCCATCTAGGATGATTACAAATGACTTATTTTGATCCCCAGTTGGAGGAGGAAACCCTGTCTCTCTTTAACATGTTGAGGGCACGTCTACACAAGATAGTTTACTGCAAAGTTTACTGCATAGTTTACTGCAAAGTAAGCATGTGAGTCTATATGTGCACATGCTTACTTTGCACTAAACCCCCCTATTACTGAGTAAATTTACTACCTGCACATGTATGTACCTAGTTTACTTGGCATTAGTAATGGTGCTGTAGTGCTCATGTAGATGCCTGACTGGGAGCAAAATCTGCTCCCAGTCAGCTGTTTGCTAGGGGATGAGAGATAGCCCATGCCCAGGCTCCAGTACAAGCAACAGGCAGCTCATGGGGGCAAGGAGCTATGTCCCCCTGTCCCAGTGGAAGGGAGATCCAAGCCCCCTGCTCTGAGATCATGATTGGGGAGCAGGGGCTGGGAGATCCCTATTTCCCAGCCTCCGCTCTGCCATTGTGATTGGGCAGCAGGGGTCTGGGAGACACCACAGTCACAGAGTTAGCAGTGGGAGATAAGGGTCTCCCAGCACCAGCCCTGCGGTCATAGAGCTGGCACTGGGAGCTCCCTGCTGATGGGGGCAAGGGACCCTGTTCCTCACCCAGCTCTACAAGCATGGAGTCAGTCAGAAATGCTTAAATTCATGAGTTTAGGAAACCAGACATTTTCACAAGCTCAGGAGGTTGGTTATTGAGGCCATGAGAAACCAGGATCTGGCAGGGAGGGGCATCTATGATGAGTGGTGACTCCTTAAGGATGTGATCCTAAAAGCACAAGGGAAGTCCATACCAGCCCATAGGAAAGGTAGCAAAAGGGCTTGGAGACCCCCTTGACTCAATAGGGAACTCATAGACCTCCTGAATCTGAAAAGAGAAGCTCATAAGGGACAGAAGTTGGGGAATACCACTAAGAAGGATTATGCAGCACTGGCCCATACCTTTAGGGAATGGACCAGAAAAGCCAAGGCTGAAACTGAACTCAGACTGGCTACAGGAATGAAAGGCAATAAAAAGTCCTTCTTCAGATATGTGGGGAGCTGGAAAAAAAAAGAAAAACAAGGGCACCTTTGGACCCCTGCTAAACCAAATGGGCCAGCTGGCAACCAACACCCAGGAAAAAATCTAATCTCCTCAATGATTACTTTGTATCAGTTTTCCAGCATCCCAAGGGGATCACCCTGCCTGACAGGACACAGGATTACCAGGGTAAGAGCAAACATATGCCTATATTGGTGAAGATTTTGTGAGAAAACAGCTTGAGAGGCTGGACATCCACCAATCAGGTGGCCCAGATGGAATGCACCCAAGAGTGCTAAAAAAGTTGGCTGTCATCATAGCAGAACCAATGGTGAAGATATTTGAGAACTTATGGTGCTCAGGAGAGGTTCCAGAAGATTGTAAGAGGGCCAACCTAGTGTCTATCTTCAAGAAAGGAAGGAAGGAAGATCCAGGGAACTACAGGCCAATCAGTTTGTCCTCAATTCATGGAAAGATCTTGGGAAAAGTCACCAAAGAATCCATCAGAAACAGGATAACAGAAGGCAACATTCTGAGACATAGCCAACATGGTGTTGTGGTGGGTAGGTCTTGCCTGACCAACCTCATTTTCTTCTATGACCAAGTGATGCATAACCTGGACAAGGGAGAAGATTTCAAAAAAGCCTTTGACTTGGCCTCCCATGATGTCCTCAAGGAAAAATTGGAGAACTTCAGCCTCGACAACCTTATGGTTTGATGGCTGGGAAACTGACTCCATGGTCAGACCCAGAAAGTGATAGTCAATGGAACCAAGTCAACATGGCTCCTGGTGACCATTGGTGTCCCCCAGGGTTCAGTTTTTAGACCACTATTCTTTAATATATTCATCAATGATCTGGATTCGGGTGTCAGAGGCAGACTGGCTAAGTTCACAGAGTACACCAAATTATGGGGAAGTGCGGTCGTGTTAGAGGATAGGCTGGTGATTCAGGCCCACTTGGACAGGTTCGCAAGGTAGGCAGATCAAAACCTGATGACATTTGTGAGAGCCCAGAGGGCACTCACCAGGAATATGTCCCTGGCTAGGGACGCAGACTGTCTCATGCAGTAATCTCAACCCTGTGGTGGGAATTCCCAGTCCGCACCAGCACCACTTTACCTGCATGGCAGGTGAGATGAATTGGAGCCAATTGGTGGTGCAGGATATATCCGGGAACCAGGGGTGGTCCTGACAAGGAATCGCTGGATCAGAGGCAAGTAGCCACCGGAGGGGAAGCCTGGGCGAGTGCCCAGGCAGAGGCAGAGGGAGCAGTGACCCCCTCACCATGGGAACAAAGTTGAGGGCTGAAGAAACAGGGGGAGGAACCCGGGATAGCCCTGGGAGTGGCAGAGGTGGCAGATCCACCCAAACATAACCACCATGGAGTTCAGGGTGGCTCTCCATTCCTCTTTTGCTTTGGTGGTCTTCTCTAGACAGCCGGAGAAGCCAGGCTGAAGCTGGGTACCTGCCCAGGGAAAAAAAGCCAGAACTTGCCTCCAGGAGTCCTGGCAACAAGGGAGGGGTGGCCAGGACCTGACTAGGAAAATCCTGAGCTGAGGAGGCCAAAGGTCAAGGACTCTCTTTATTTCTTCCCTTTTCAAAAAAAAAATAATAAAAAAAAATATATATATATATAACCTGTAATAAAGAAAGTAGAAGGAATCAGAAAGTTGACTCCATGCTGGTTCTTTCCATCCTCCCAGAAGTCGGTCCCCCTGGGGTGCAGGGCAGCCACTTTGAGTAAGTTGGGCAGGAGACAAGCAGTCACCACCTCCCTCTCTCTCATTATCTCTTATATCATCAAAGTCATGGCAGGCAGGAAAAGAAGAGGCGTTGAATCCCCTCCCGCTCTGTCATAGGGGCACAGCCACCTGAGGGGCCAATGAATGTCAGCAGGATGCTGGGGGGTTTGCTCATACATGGTGACCCCCCAACAACATTCAGCACAGAGAAATTCAAGGAGCTCCACCTCAGGAGAAAGAATCCACATCATACTTATAGGCTTGGCAGTTTTACACTCACTAGCACCATGACTGAAAGAGATTTTGGGGTCATGATTCAGACTGGACATACGGAAAAAAACCTACTTTGCTGTCTGAGTCTCCAGAGTCTGGAATTAACTCCCCCCAGAAGTGGTGCAAGCACATACTCTGGATACCTTTTAAGAAATGCTTGGATGCTTATCATCCTGGGGTGATCTGACCCCAGCTAACTTCCTGTCCTTTGGGCAGGTGGCTGGAACTGGTGATCCTGAGAGGTCCCTTCTAGCCCTAATATCTATGAAATCTATAGTCCTGCAGGGAGGGAAACAGGCTGGGGAACTTGTTTGCTACCCCAGCTCCCCCAGCTCCACCCCACTAGCAGAGCGCTCCCAGCATCAGCTTGGCAGTATTGGTCTGGTTCTGGGAGATGCTTATCTCCCAGGCTGAGCTCTGTGGTTTTGAGACCTGTGACCCCTTCAGGGTCTGCCCACTGGTGACCCCGTCCACCTGTTATGGGCCAACCTCCTGCCTTCTCTCCTGCCATGCCTTGTTGGTAATTGCTTAATTAGAAGATGTTAATTAAGTGGGAGGCTACCCATTTTGCTACCCCGATGCAAGGGGGCACTATCTGTGGCTCCTTTCCTTCTCTACAACACAGCCCGAGCCTTGCAGATGGTACTCACATCATTTAGTCTGGGCCTTACTCTACTCTGGCCCCCCTCATCCTTCCTGGGCTCTCTGTGGCCCTGCTTCAGTGGGCGCCTCACTGGGCATTCATCAATGCTTCCCCCTCTCTGGGGCTTCTTGCTGTCCCCCCTTCTCTGGGGCTTCTATCTGCCCCACCCTGGGGCTTCTCGCTGCCCCCTCTCTCTGGGGCTGGGGTCTCCATGCAGCTGTGGCTCCCCTATCAGGCCTCCTCCAACCCCTGATAGCCTCACCCCACTCTGGGCCTAAATGGCAAACGCAAAACACAAGCCCCTGGGCTATAACATAAAATCTAGACCATCCGGCTAAACATCATTCAATCCCTACCAGGTAATTCTCCACCCCATAACAGCAATCAGGAGCTGCTTGTGCAGTCAAGCTTCTCCCCTTTGTTTGCTCCCCTTTGTTTGCTCCTTCTTTCTTGGGATCCCAAGCATCTCCCATCTGGGGCCCCAAGACCCTGGAGCTCAGGTTGGGAGATAAGCATCAGACGAATACTGCAGAGATATATATCCTGGCTAATCTTGGACCTTGGGCTGGGAGATAAGCATCTCCCAGCAGGGGCCCTGAGACCATGGAGCTTGGGCTGGGGAATAAGCATTTTCCAGCCATGGCCCTGTGGTCATGGTGCCTGTGTTGGAAGCTTCCTGCTAGTGGGGCTGGGGAAAAAGCTCCCCAGCCTGTTCCTCCCCCTCTTCCCCCCAGTTCTGTGCTCATGGACACAGGTGGGGAACAAGCTCCCCAGCCCCCACCCTGTGTGCCCAGGTAGGCTGGCAGGGAGCATGGAGCTAGAAGACAGCTGTCTCCTGACTAGAACTGGGATATTGCTCCCTGACCCCAGGAGCTGCCTGCTATGGAGCAGGCTCCACCACCGGAGCCTGGGCAGAGATAATGTTCCAGGTTACCTCCCAGCCTTGGCTCTGTGACCTTAGAGCCAGGGCTGGGAGATGAGAATCTCTCATCCCTGCTCCATAATTGTGATTCCAAAGCAAGGGCTGGGAACTCCCTGCTGCTGGGACAAGAGGAAATTCTCCCATCCAGGTGCTCTGGCAGCAATCAGTTCCTGGGACAGGGAGTAATTTCCTGCCTCCTGCTGCCTCACTGATTGGGAGAACATTTGCTCCCAGTTAGCTGTCTACATGTGCTATACTGTGCAGTAATTACTCCTGAGTAAATTTGCTACTTATATTTACAGGTAGCAAATTTGCTCAGGTTTAGAGCAAATTACTGCATACTAAGCATCTACACGTATAGACAGTGATGCTTACTGTGCAGTAATTTGCTCTAATCTCAAGTAAAGCATCTCACGTAGGCATACCCAAGTAGTGCTAACCTGGCTGGACATCAAGATAACTTAGTCCTAATTGTCACAGGTTTAAATCTAATCTTTCAATTGGGATTAAGCATTTTTAATGATTCTTGCTAGAATGTTGCAGTGCACAGCAGCTAAGGTAGATGACCCTAATTGTCTTAATAGATTTAACTTTTAAACCTTTCTTGGATGAGAAGATCTGTCTTAAATTCAAGTATTATAAAGCAAAAACTGGTTGAATTTCAGGTCAGAGAATAGCAATTTCCTAAGGGAAGCATGCCTCAAATTGGCTGTTTCCATATTTTCCAACCCCCTGAACTCTGCAAAGCTCAAACAAAAAACCCTGCTGAATGCTCCAAAACAATTCTCCAATAGCTGAGATCTTTCCCATCATTAGTGAAAACTATTTGTTTGCATTCCCTTCACATGAGAAATTTCTGACATATGGACCAAACTCAGTAATTGCTGAATAAAAAGGTGTCCCAAAGTTTAACACAGGTTGTGTTGTGTTAAAATTAGTCCCCCCACTGCCTTTTTTTAACCACATATATCTATGTCAATATGTTAGTTACTCATTGCAATATGTGGATTTGGAAAGATTTTGAGTTATATAATTATATTTCATAAAGAAAAGCTGTCTGTTTTATTACTTTACTCAAACATTGATTTCAGTGGTTTATTTTATGTGATTTCTTATGCACACCCAAAGAAGATATACAAATCTAGGGAAACTGACTTTGGGTATACATTGTTATTTGTACAAATCTCAGTCCTGCTGTTGAAAGTACCATGTGACATCAGTCCCAAGCAAATGGATTTTCACTTGTAAGTGCTTTATTTTTGGAAATAAGACAAGACTTCTCATGCTGGGAAAAATACCAGTGTTCTAAAGATTCATTGATTTATATTCAGAATTGGATGGTGTCTGGAGCAAAATAGAAATCATTCCATTGTTTGTATTGTTACATTTCAGAGAATGAACTTTCTTTCAGGGTATGGTAGTGTGATCCTGTAGTTTTTCAAACTTTTATTTAAATTTTACCTCATACATGTGTGAGACCTAACTTTCATGATTAATTACTATTAAACAGGATTTCTCAATTTCCCATCATAATCAGTTAACTGGCCACAGAGTAGCGAAATGGATCTTGCAACGGATGGCTGAATTTGCTAAAATACTCTTCAGAGATCTTTGCCACCTGCTGTAAATGGACATACAGGGACAATGTTAGCATTTAGGTCTCAAATAGGTCTACCATTCTGGAAAAATATTGCAGTCCATATAGCCCCTCATTTCTTTGTAATGCTAGAATTATTACCACAGGACGACAGATAAGAACAAGAGGAAGGACTAAACAAAGAAATGGTCAGGAAGAGAAATAGAAAATAATGATATGTTCTATGTAAGGAGACAAAGGGGTAAGATACAAGATACATTGGAAACAAGTAATCAAGCAAACAAATAGCAATCACTTCTGTGGTTTTTATACTGCATACCCAGCATAATTTTTTTTTTAATTTTTAATTTTAGGCCATTTATTGTCATTTGGATTATAATACTACCATGGGATAGATGTATTGATGTACTATGGGTGACATTGTGTCCTCTGAGTGACCTCAGTGCAGAGAAATATGTCTAATCATAATACTTTGGCAAGCAGAAAAGCAGTTTTTTTCAGGTACAACTGTCTGTAAGACACAATCCAGTTTCCTGAATACAGACTTTTAAACTGCAGAATCTAGACATGTTACATAACATTGTACCAAATGTGCAATAGGTGATTAGTTGTGCAGCCCGGGTACATCCAAGGGTGTGCCCCATCGACAAATGGAAGGTCAGGCGGTAGTGCTGTGAGAGGGACATGGTCATCTCTGTACCAGTTCCTCTATTCTTGATGTGACACATCAAGGACACATCAAGGATTCAGGAAGCCCATAAGCTGGTCCTATGGGCTTAACAAAACTCAATGAGGCTCAAAAGGGACAAATGCTGGGTCCTTCATCTGGGTAGGAAGAACCCTCACCATACCTATACAATGGATGGTGGTCCCCTGGCTAGCACTATATCCAAAAGAGACCTAGTGGTGTCAGTTGACCATAGAATGAATATGAGCCACCAGTGTGATGAAGTCTCCAGCAGAGCAACTAGAACTTTGGCGTGCATCAGCAGATGTTGCCAACAGATCCAGAGAGGTGCTCCTCCCCCTCTACTCAGCATTGGTGAGGCCACAGCTGGAGTACTGTGTCCATTTCTGGGCACCACACTTCAAGAAGGATGTGGACAAGCTCAAAAGGATGCAGAGAAGGGCCACCCACGTGATCAAGAGGGGGGGACAGGCCCTATGAGGAGAGACTTTAGGATCTGGGACTGTTCAGCCTGAGCAAAAGAGGGCTGAGAGGCAACTTGACAGCCACCTACAAATATGTTAAGGGAGAACACCAGGACCTAAATGAACAACTTTTCAGAGAAGCACCTCCCTCCCCTCCACCAGGAAGACACAGACCAATGGACAGAAGCTAGCTGAGGAAAAGTTTCAGCTGGGCATAAGGAAAAACTTCTTTTCTGTACAAGTAACTAGAATCTGGAACATGCTTCCAGCAGAGGTGGTGCAGTCACCATCTCTGGTGATCTTTAAGAGGAGGCTGGACAAATACCATTGAGCTCATTTGAGCCCAATTACCTCCTGCCCATGGCAGGGCACTGTCTTGATGATCTTATAGGTCCCTTCCAGTCTTCCTTCTGATGATTCTAGCTCTCTGGCATGCTTCAGGGGGCTTACTGACTTCCAGACCTGGAGTTCTACTACAAAGCCGCTCCCAGAAAAAGCGATGCTGGAAAAATAGTTTTCTGGATATGCACAAAAATTGGGCTTCTTGTTCACATTGAAGCAAAGTCAAGGTCTTCCAAACTGTTGTCACTGGAAAAACTAGAGGAGGAATAGCTAGTTACCTAGAGGTTAAGGGAACTTAAGATATAGGAGTCCAAATTCAAGTGTCTGCTCTAAGCAAGCCCATTAAAGATTCACTGAACCAGAGAGAGAAAGGAGGAGTGCCTGAATTTGGAACTCTGTCTCTCTCTCATACCCTGAATATAATAAATGGATACTTTTTTTTATTGTATCTTTTCTTTTTCTTAAGAGAAGAATGTTTTGGCAAAAGGTTCATGACCAGCCCTGCTGTTAGGGGTATGTGGGTAATAACCCCCTAAGTAGCTGTTGCTAATCTATAGTTACCTTAATACCTTCACATTCTAGACACTGTAACTCACTGGAATTTAAGTAAATGCTTAACACTAAGCAGTTTCTCACGTACTTAGCTGGAGTGAGATCAATTTGAAAGGTAAAAGTTAAGCACTCAAGTGTTTTGTTTGTTGAATAACTTGCTTGTTTTCTACATTCTTTGAAAAGGTGAGGTTCTCTTATTTCTTTTTTGTGAAAAACTCCCTATACTATAATGCAACATAGTGCACTAATTTTTCATTCTTAGGCCAGTGTTGTTACGCACCCATCACTATAGCTCCTGTGGTGAAATAACATTTCCTCTTTCTCTCTGTCTCTGTCTCTGTCATGCCTTTGGAACTCCTCATTCTGGTTGAGTCCAGATATGGAAGCAGTGAATTAAATTTTTCTGAGCCAGCTGGAAGAAAGGATTCTGATCCTAGGACAGAGCCTATCATTCTTGTTTTTTATTATTGTATTTAATTTTGTATGAAATGTAGGCTAAAAGCACAATTAATGCATACTGAATCTCACAAATAATGAACAAGAATGATCGCCTAGTATGCATGTCAAAGATTAGGCAGCATTCAATCAACATGGATATAAATACAAAACAACTTACTATAAACTTAAAAATAGTGCTGGCTTAAATAATGGATTCATCCAAAAAAATGCACCATGGAAAAAAGAAGACAAAAATATCATGGGAATTGTAGCACTGCTACTAGGAGCTCTATATTTAAGTGTTTGTCTGTTAGCCTTTCCATTATAGACTCTATTGTAAGTCAGGCTGATGCATTCACATTGGCTTAAACCTTGCCAGAAGTATTTCAGGCCACAAGTAAATTATTTTAACACATTTTAAAAGTTAAAGGAACATCTTAAAACACTTTCCCCTGACTTTTAGTAAAGATGTGTGAATCTGAAAACATCAAGGCTGAATGAGCAGTGAAGTTTGGTCATCTAAACCCCTGGGAAGCTTTTTCTGTAATGCATAAGGCCACATAATTATCCCTCATCTGTTAAAATGTTTTTCAAAGACCAGATTCTGGATCCCAACAGCTTATGCTGCCATTATTTTTTCCAAAAGAGAAAATCGCAATATCTGCATTATGAACTTCTCATTTTGTCTAGTTCAATTTGTCCTGTATGAGAGACATTTTATGGAGGGCAAGGAATGCAAGGAATATATTAGAAGATGATCTCTTTCTGTCAAATGCCATATCATAGTTTCATGCTTCACCTCTGCTTTTATTAATGCCACAAAATATGGATTAAGGGTTTTTTTCCACATGTAGGAGAAATAATATATATGACATATTCTTTCTTTCCAGAAAAAGAAAGGTTAATGACTGAATGCCAATGAAGACATGCTTCTTGTTGGTTACTATTACAATATGAACTTTTGGGTTGTAAGTGGCCAAATATGAAATTCTGGGTTGTAACTGGCCATGGTTTGGATTATCACATGATAATGATGTACGATGTTGTCTTGGCTTACAATCCATGCAAGTGGTCAATCATTAGAACAAGATACCTAGCAAAGTTATGGAAATGTGAGCAGCCCTACTTTTCATAGATCCTAATGCAAGCAAACTTGTGTGTCAGATCCACTAAGCCTTTAAGGAAGCAAAGTGATCAAGTACTGAAGACTGTTTCATAGATTTTTCTTGCACTGATGCAATCAAAAATGAGGTTGAAAAAAGAATCACTGTGACCTTTAGGGCCTTCTAAAAGACAGCTGTAGGAGTTGCCAGTCTTATAGTATTCATCATATAATTTTAACTGAAAGATCAGGTAAATTTTGAGAGCTGTTAACAATGACACAGCTAGGAAAAAACAGGTAAAGATGATCTTGCACTAGAGACAATCTTGACAAACAGGGCACATCTACACAAGATGCTGACTGTGCAATAGTACATCACAGCACGGACAGTGGTAATACACTGCTGGGCAGTATTATTAGGTTACTGTGCAGTAGCATCACTTAAAAGATGTTCGCTGGCACTACTAGGTAGTAACTCTGGTTACTCCGCATTTATTTAGTAATTGTTAATACAACTACTAAATAAATACACAGTAACAACTGTACAGTAGCATCTTGTGTAGATGCACCCACAGTCAAGTAAAAAAATATGTACCACCAGTATGGTCCGAGACAGCACCTATTTAGAGGAGTAATGGGCTAGATGGATGAACAAAGTCACAGTGGTAACTGTAGCAAGGGAATTATTGAAAGCAGTTCCATATCATCTACCACTATTCAAATGTAGGGAAGGGGCTGTTTGCTCCTCTGGGAGGGAAAAACTGAAGCATCAGGGGCTGGGCACAGAGGGAGAGAATACACATAAAGAGGAATAACTAGCACCTCCCCTACCTGGTTCCAGGGCTGTCTGTTAAATCTGGCCCCCAAAACACCCAATCCCCTGCATCCTAGCTTTTTCACCCGAAGGAGCAAACTGCTCCTCCCTCTGGGCTGGAAGAGAACTGCTTTTAATAATTCCCTTGCTACAGGATGTAGTTTCAGTTACCATGGTGACTTTGTTCATCCATCTAGCCCATTACTCCTCTAAATAGGTGCTGTCTCAGACCATACTGGTGGCACATATTTTTTTACTTGACTGTGGGTGCATCTACACAAGATGCTACTGTACAGTTGTTACTGTGTATTTATTTAGTAGTTGTATTAACAATTACTAAATAAATGCGGAGTAACCAGAGTTACTACCTAGTAGTGCCAGCGAACATCTTTTAAGTGATGCTACTGCACAGTAACCTAATAATACTGCCCAGCAGTGTATTACCACTGTCCGTGCTGTGATGTACTATTGCACAGTCAGCATCTTGTGTAGATGTGCCCTGTTTGTCAAGATTGTCTCTAGTGCAAGATCATCTTTACCTGTTTTTTCCTCCCTCTGTCCTCTTCCAGTCCTGCCCAGGGGCTTTTCAGAAGCAATGAGAGGTCTTGGAAGCAAGGCCTCTTCTGCTGCAATTAAATGTGGTCCTGAACTTGCCCTCTCATCCAATCAGGGGCATGGGGATGGGAGGCAGCCATGATCTGGGTGTGAAAATGGCAGCCCCTGGCACAATCAAGCCATGATATTAGTGAGCTGGGCCTGTGATTTAAACCAGGACCTTTTCATTGCACAATGTATTAAATAGAGCCTCTTCCTCCCTCCCTAGATCAGTCTCAGTACAGGAAAAAAGATTAATAAAAAAAACTTTTAAAAACCTTGTTTTGACAAGAAGGAAAAGAATTAAACCCGAGGCATTTTTTGCCAAGCATACTGTGAATCCCTTTGATTATTTCTCTGAGGTTCTATCCACAATCTCCCCCTCTGTCTCTAAGCTCTGTACCTGATGCTGCTGAGTATTGTTGCATCTCTCAGATATGCAGTCATTTCTTGAAAGAAGTGCAAGTGAATCACTCACTAGAAATGTATAAGACAGACAAGAAGACTGTGTTGGATTTTATTCCTGTTGGTGTATTCTAGTTACTTGTATTATGCAGAGAACTCTAGGCTTTGATCAATTTTGTGTAGGGCATATATGTAGTCCATAGAGGAACTGCAGTTTTTCTTTGAGTCTTTCCTGTATATGTATTTTAGCTTGAATGTGAAGTCTAGGAAAAGTATAGAATGAGCCACTCACTTGTGCTTTACTCTGGTTAGCCTTCAGGCAGAAGTTCTCATTTCCATAATATCTCCATGATTTCCTAGATGATGTCTCCATATAATCTGCTACATATTTATTTTTAAAGAATCTTTTGAAACAGCATCAATAGGTAAATTATACTTAAAAAGATATAAGGTGTCCACAGGGGATTAAATTTCTGTTATTCTGTAAGCTGCCTGAACCCATGTTTTTTCAACTGTATGGTCCAGATTTTGAGTCATGTGATATAAGTAAGCATAAATCTGCCGTAACAGGTGGGTACCAGTATGGGCGGCTAAAATTATTTATTAATGGGCACAGTTTTGGGAAAGAATGTGAAAATAGTTGTCTGACTCTATTTACCTGTATGAATAAAGGATAAGCTGTAAGCAATGTATAACTTCTATAGGTTTATGTAAAAAACCTTTTTGAATCAGTCAGTCTCAGTTAACTCACCCACACTGAAGTAATTATTGCATTACTGAGTCTAATGGTAGAATTTATCCCTTTCCACAGGCTTCTCTTCAATTATTACTTTTCCTCAGTGAATCTCAAAGCACTTTTCAAAGTACAAAAAAGATGAAACATCAAGATGAGCAATGACTGATACAAGATTATGCAGCAAGCCAGTGGAAGAGAAAGGTATAAAACCTAGCATCTAGACCCACAAACAGACCTAGTCTTCTAAATCCAAAATGAGGACCTTCAACATTCCTGCCCAGATATTGCCTAAGTGTCTTAGGTGGTTAATTTTTAACCACTAAATTTTTCTTGGTGCTTACCTGTCTGCTTCTGGACATGCCCAGAAATGCCTTAAATTTAGCTGTCCTAAGCAACTGAGCACTTAAGTCTTTTCAAAATTTCATCTTGCCTAATTTAGTAGGGGTTCCCAGGGCAAATGTAGTGCATTGGTCCCTAGACAAAACAAACTGGCTAGAGGAAACCTGGAAAAAGTACTCCCTACCCATATGCAGTAACCCAATGGCTAGAGCAGTGAGCCAGGATGTGAAAGATATAATACTCTTCTCTACCTGAAGGGACTTCAACTAGCATCTCTCATTTGAATGATCTAATGATCAAACTAGAGGGAATTCTGGGGTGGATTGCCTGCAATGCTTCCTGTTGAGGTTTCTACACTTAACGTGGAATAATTTCATTGGGCTAGAGTGAACTTGGCTGTCCAACCAATTCCTGTTGGGGATAAAATTATTTTCAGTTACTATTTTACCTGATGTTGACCACTGTGATGTCTAAGTCACACTGCTTCAGGGGTATAGGTTTTAGCTTTGTTGGTCTAAATGCATAGGCAGACAAAGTTATATGGGTAAAGCTGATATATTTTATTAGACCAACTCAAATATTTGAAAAAATTCTTCTTTGCAAGCTTTTGGATACAAATACCTTTTGTCAGGCTGAGGAAGTTGGTGTGTTCTCTTCCTGGAAGGGAAGAATAGTATAGAAGCCAGGGGCTGGTATGCATGCAAGAAAGCCAGTTGCTAACCTACTGGATACAAAAAATCATAGACTAAATATAGACATTGGATTTATGATGCATTATGATGCATTATATAACCTGCCTAACATCTGACTCCACTGGTACCTCTCCACCATTTACCAGCTACATTCATTCCCCTTCTTCCCTGCCTCTTACGCACCCCCACTTGCCTCTTACACACTGACTCCTCAATTTACATTTTCACTGACTGGCTTTCTTGCATGCATACCAGCCTCTGGCTTCCTTACTATTCTTTCCATCCAGGAAGAGCACACACCAACTGCAGATGCTTCCTCAGCCTGACAAACGGCATTTGTACCTGGAAGCTTGCAAAGAAGAAATTTTCCAAGTATTTCCGTTGGTCTAATAAAAGATATCAGATTTACCCAAAGAACCTTGTCTGCCTAAGTCACACAGCTTCACCCTGCCAAATCTATATATTTTTGAGAAGTCCACTCTCAGCAGGGTAAGCAGCAGTATAGTTCATTATCATTGCAGAGAACAGAGTAAGAAAAACAGCATTCAGAGATGATGATGTAAGTACTTCCTCAGTCAGGGTTCTCTTATAGAAATGATGACCAGTTCTTCAGTTGCAGCATCTTCTCTGATGTATATCAGCAGCCCCAAACCCTATGGTTTACCAGAATTGTGAGCTATAAGTTAATAGCCATGTACTCATCAATATTGCATAGATATTGGATAGCAATGCAAGCTTTTCTGAAATAGATTGAACCATATGAATTCTCCAGATTCTGCCCAGTCCATAAGATTGGTTAGTTTTTCTTCATCTCCCATTGTATCTGTATCTCATGTCGGCTGAAGCCCAACCTTCCACTGAGAACATCTGGGCAAATTCTTCAAAGAATCTTATCAGAGAGAGAGTTCTTTCCCAGAAATTTCTGTAAAAAGATATCATTGAAATGTTAAGACATTAAAGTCTCCATCAAAGGGCTTGCTTTCCTCCCACAACACTGGAAAACATACAGAAATAAATCCACTAGAAAACAATACAAGTAATATAGAAACAAATCTGAGATTTACCAAAGTCAAAAATCAAAATGCTTGGTAAAATGGCAATGGTGTTTTCCAGGGATGTATTTCTGTTTTTTGCTTGACAGCTGAAATGACCTGAAAAGACTTTATCTCTAAAAGCATTGGACAGACAGATGGATAGATAAATCCAATACAACTATAGATCTAAAGTATTAGAGGCCCACTCAACACTATAGAAATCTTTCTATTGATGTCAACATGCTTTGATCAATGGCTTAGCACTAATGTTTTAGGCAGCATCCAATTATCCCAGCATCAACTATTTATGGCAACATATTGTTCCTTCTCACCACAGAGGATGAATTCAGCACAGAGGGCCTAATCATCCTGTGTGTTTGACTTCTATGGGAGGCTTGTGTCTACATCTGATGAGATGACTGGGCTTCCAGTAGAACTTCATTTTCCAGGCAAGTTTTAAAGTCCGTTCATGCTTTGAGAATCTCTCTCTCAGCACCTGGAAGGCCACTTTTTTCTATTATTTCCAAATGGCCAAATATAACCTTTGGTGTATAAACAATGAACTCTGATGCATTAGGACATTTTGTTTTCATCAGCTGTGATCCTTTACCTTGCTGAGTCTGGGAGAGGGCATTCAATAATGCCTTTCTTCTGTTAAAAAAATTCCTTAATATATGCAATTTGTGTTTTAGTGAGGTACATAATTAATTCTGATACCTAGTTACCAACTAAAAACAAGAAATACATCAAACTCTGTCTCATTAGCATTCATTCAAAGTGCATTGCTCCTTTCAGGTCCCACTCATTATTATTTAACCATTAATCCCAAAAGCTTATAGGCCTGTATTACGAAGATGATTATTATATTTTTGGTTGGAGTCCAAAGGGTCATTTTGAAAGAGACTCATTTCAGAAAGGTTGCAGAGAATGTAGATTTGTAGCAACATTTAATGTGTTTTGCTTCCACTCCCTCTCTTCCTCTCTCTCTCACTCTCTTTTTCTCTCACTGGGCAATAAGCCAAGAACTATCTGAGGTTTGCTTTGTAAGTACTGAATCACTAATGCAAAGGCAGTGAAAGTATATAGCTATCATACCCATCTGTCCAATATTACTACACATGGAAGTGACCATATTGAACATATTGAATTAATTTCACTGCAGTATTGCCCATCAAATTACTCGACTCCTTACATCACCACTCGTTTTGCTTTCTAACACAAAACATTCATTTTACTTGACAAGCCCTTCTTTGGCTTTGGCTTTGGCCTAAACAGAACAGGGATGATCTTGGCTCACTTCACTCTAAATAATTATTCTTTAATTACACCAGAGGTGGTATCATCTGCAGTAATTACTGAAAAGATGTCAGCTTTCAGATAATGGAGTAAAGCATTAATGGTAATGGAGCTGGCCTAGACTTTTGTGCACAGAAACCAGCCACTTGTTTTGCAGTGGTTTGGCATCATTCTGAACATTGTGACATTTGCACCTAGGGTTTTCACTGTACTAGATGACTTTGAGTTTTTAGAAAGTTTCATATTCAGAAGGTTTCAACCACAGTTCTATTTGGATATTTTCTTTTCTTTTCTCTTAAAAGCCACCTTTTTGTTTCCTCTGCAAAACAATATACTTCCTGTTCCTCCACAAGGCTTCATGCGCTAGTTTTCTAAAGACAGCATGTAGGCTACATCTCTAGAACCTCTTCATGAATGTATTCATTCAAATCTCTCCATAGAGGCTATGACATCTGAGTAGGTGGGAAAACCTGACATGTAAAGGAATTCTCCAACTTGATTAATAGCAGCAGTAAAAGCCATGATATATTTGCATTTAAAAAGAGCTATCAGAACCTATCCTTAATGGAAGTCAGAGTAGAGTATAATCTTATAGACTTGTTAATTCAGAGAGGTATAAGCTTAATAAGCAACTGTTTATATTTCACCGGTTTATAGTGTCTAATGAAGGAGGCTTTTATGCCTCTCTGAATTAGTTAGTCTATAAGGTACCACTCTGCCTGACTAAAGACTAACATAACTAAATACCTCTGTATTGAAAAACTGCTCTTAGTCTTTCTGACTCCAGTATGTAATATGTGGTTTCTGTAAAGCTACACAAAAGGCTCCATTAGAAAGGCATAGCATAGATATGTCCAGCTAAGTTTTACCAGCATGGTCAATATAATGAATAAATTCCCAGGTTTGGAAGAATTTAATCCATTAAATACCATTAAATAGGTATCAGTGGGTATGTCTACATGAGACACTAAAGGCGCTGTAGACTAATTCTACTGCACATTAGCATCATTGAAGATGTGTGCTGGCACTATGTGCAGTAGTGCCAATTACCACACATTAAGTTGGTACCTGTTATTGCCATGCATTAAATTTGTATCTGCTATTACAGGTACCAAAATTAATGTGCCATAATTACAGTGCATTAATGCATGTGTAGACATGCCTAGTAGGTTTGATTTACTTACTGAGAAGAACTCTAATTTAAGTTAGTGCATAAGCTGGTGAGATATCTGTGAAGTAAAGAGAAAAACCTGGTTTGAACAGTTCTCAGAAACATGTGCCCATAGTTCCTGAGAGATGTAACTTCATTACTGTACCTGAAAATTTTCATGTTAATAGTTGCTGCTTTCTCTATTTGAGGCATAGGACTGGTTCCAGATATCATAGGCAAACAAGATGACACCCAAATTTCCTACAAGTCTAAAACTGACAATAACACTAAAGTTGCAACAGTCTGTTACAGTTAATGTGAAATGAGAAATTTGATATTAATGTAATTAAAAGAAAGTCGGATGAGATATACAAAATCACTTTTTAGGTATCTTTTTTGCATATGTTATTTTTCAGATAAAAAAGCAAGATATGTGGGGGGCTCTTCAATTCATATGGCATGTTCCCCTTGATATTTTTTCTATTAAAAATATCCATACCATGCAGATAAATAATCCTTTTATTGTAAACTGACCTATCCTTTGAACAGACTAGCACTGAAAGATTTTTTACAGACCCAGATATTACTATATTTAATGTAATTTCCTCCCCAGTCAAAATTTCAGTGCAATTACCATGGCTTCATGGACACTTTGATTGCAATGAACCTGAATGTTCACAGGGAATATAGTTAGGGGCCTACCCAAATTGAGGAGGCAGTCAGTAGATTTTACAGGCTTATCATAATGGGGCTTACATCTCTGGTTGAGGGGCCTCAGCGCCCACACCTCTGATGACTGGTTGAGAGGGCTGTCCATAATGTGACCCCAACCCTCACCACTGATTAGCCAAGAGGGCTGCTTGTTCTGTGGCTCCACCTCTTGCTGCTAATTAGTGAAGATTGAAAGAGCCACATGACAGGTAGACCTCCTAGTCAACTAGTGGCAAGGACAGAGGCAGCCACCATCTTGGTTGCTCCCCTTCATGCTGGAAATCCTCCTCCCTATCTCTTCTTCCACACTGGCTATGTGACTAGGCCACAGAAGCCATGAGGACTGCTGACTTGCATAAGTCATGTCCCCCAGCCCTCTTGCCATTTTTGTGGCCTCCTTGGCAACGAGGGCATATTGCTGTCTCATATTCAGCTTATTGTCCACTGTAACCCCCAGGTCCTTTTATGCAGAGCTGTTACTCAGCCAGTCAACCCCCACCCTGTACTGGTGCACAGGACTGTTCCATTCTAATTGCAGGATTTTGTACTTGTCCTCATTGACCTTCACAAGATTTAGGATCTTTGTCCAGTAGGTGTTGTCCAGAGGGGGGTCGCCGGCAGGGTCTCTGGGTAGATAGGTGGTGTGGCATGGTGCTGGTCCAGATGGAGAAGGCATCCCAGTGGGTCTGTCTTCACTGCCCTTTCTTATAGGGGCAGACCTTGTGTGACACTAGTGACAGGAGGCATGCCCATGCAAGGGTCGGCCCCTGGTATACTGAGCATGTGTGCTCCATGCAGAGATGTGCAGTTTTGGGTATCTGTAATGGTGGGGTACAATGGTAGAATTGCTGGTTCTGCATGGTCTTTTGTCTTTCAAATGCTGGGTTCTTGTCTCTGTTCCTGGGTGAGGTCCGTGGTTCCTGGATGAATCAATGTAAAGTGATGGCCTGGTCATTACAGACCATTCAGTAGAGGCCTGCTACCATAGTATTTCAGTCATTCCCAATCACTCTCATTCATCTGGAAACCAATTTGCGTGGGAGGGGTACATGAATCATACAGTTGCAACACAGGGGATGCCCGGGCAGAGGACACAAGATGGAGGTTTGACATACAAAATGGAAATTTGACATGAGTTACTTTAACTTACATACATATGCCTAAAACAGTAATCACACAATATAAAAGCATTACAAACATGATAATTATCACTTATAAAACTGTGGGTGTTGATATCAGAATATCAGGGAACTTTGAACTAGCAGAGACTTGAGCTGGTTTTCAATCACTTATACCAATTTATATGTAATTTCTGTTCCTAGCCTAGATGAACAGACTATTTCTTGAAGCTTCTTCAGAGTTCTTATACCAAACCCAGAAACAGCCAGCTGTGTTTCCTACAGTGTATTGCTACAAATAGGTTAAAGGCTGAGTGTACTACATTAGTAATACAATGACTGGCATATGCAGTATTGCAGGGGGGGCGGGGTTAATATAGAATCCTCTGATGGACGATGACAGCTTTGTTCAAACAGAGTCCACATGGAATTTGGTATGAGATTGATGAGAAGCAGCTTCAACTGGAGAGCTCCAAGAATCACTCTTAATAAAAGTGTCAGAAACTTATAATAAAGGGATATTTTTAAGGGCTCTCTGCGTAAGTGTTTTGGGTATAGAAGGCTTCTATAGGAAAAATTCCTGTCTTGATAAAGAAAACCTAGTTTTTTTCAGACTATTCCTCAGTTCTCTGTAAATTTGGGGACATGTTGTACCATCAGTTTATAAACAGAACTCCCCATTGACTTCATCGAGGAGTTCTACTTATAAATCAATGCCAGGATATAGCCTGTGGTTTTATACAGTATAGATCAAAAGACAGCACTGAGGAAATAAACAAGGGACTTAATAAAAGAAGCCTAAATGAGTAGTTTAATACAATGTTTTGTAAAGATGGCTTCTGGAATTCTACTTATGTTGCATTTGTAATTATACTTAATTCTGTATCAAATCCCTAGCAAGAAAAAATAAGGACAGTAAATGCCACAATTCTGCTTAAAGTTAGAAATATGCTTGTGTGAATGAATAATCCTACCAGTCTATTCAGATTTAACTAACGGTGCACATCTAATATTATGCTGAGTACTATAAATATACTGTGCCAAGCTTTATATATACAATATATATGTGCTTGTTATCATTGTTATAATCCAGTTAAATCTATGTAGGATGCACAGTCTGTGTTTATCCAATGACTGTAATCCTTTTGAGGATTATTATAACTATGACCTTTGAGAAATATTTCAGAATGACATTGGAGTATTCTTACTTGGTGTACCTAGCAAAAAAGGCCTTAAGTGAGCTAAATGACAAAAAAACTAAATACACAATGGATTTATGTCTCCATGGATACCTTTTAAGTGCCCTATCATCCTACCTAACTCCAGGAATCCCAACTCAGGATTCATAGTTATGAACCCTGTCCTTGATTTAGGTGCATAAACCAGGTCAGCTTTTTCCCACAGCCCACAATCTCCCACCAACTCATTATAGTCTAGTGTGATGATTACAAACTTCTTCAAGTCATTAAACCCTTTCAAATTACTTCTTCTGATGCAGAATCCCATACCCCAGACTTTGCAGGCCAAGTTAGCAGACCTGGAGCCAGGGGATCTAGTTCAGCAATGGCACCACACTGTACCCTGGTCTCCTCTGCCATTACCGTGAATCTCTTTGTGGAACCCATGATGACTTATTATGGAACCACTGGGTTACACAGAACACAATTTGAAAATCACTGGTCTAGTGGGTAGGCAGTTTCCTGAGATACATGAGGCCTATCTTCATATAATCCTAGGGTCTTGAACCAAGGCCTTTCATATACTAGCAAGAGTTTATTCTCAGTATGATAATTATGGCAGTCAACTGAGAGAAATAGTGAATGAGCTAGGACATTGAACTTTGTGACACATCTAATCTAAATACTATTCATGTTCTGGATTTCTGAAATCCTATTCATATATTTCAGCTTTTATACTGTTTTCTGAGAGTATCTGTAATAAAGTCATAAAAAAATATGCCTACATTTGGCAAATGGGAAAAAAAGATTAAAGTTGGACTTGTTGCTTTGAGGTGTGTGATCATCGTAATATTCTTCCTGTTCCCTGGCTGTCTAATAGGTAGAGTTTACTTCTGATACATATAATATATTTGTGTTCACATGTGAACACCTTTGCTAGTATATGAAAATGAATATTTCTATAAAGAAAATATTTTCCAAAATATTTACATGGAAATAATTATTTGCATGAATATCTAACGTGAATTAAAAATGAGCATGAGCTTGACTGAATCTAAAACCAATATAATGTGTAATTTTTCTAGCAATCTAGCTTGTTCTAGTTTAGGTCATGTTAGGACATGATCTAGACAGCATTATGTTAATAATTTATCCTTTATTTTACTTTTAAATTATTATTTTGCATTTACAAACTGGTAATTTTCAGTTTAGGTTGTAATTGTTTCAAAGTTGTCTTGATATTAGACTTGTTATTTAGCAGCACCCATTTGAATCTTTAATGCAGCACTGTATGTCATAAAATAAGTTAATACAAAATTCTATTGAATTTCATTTTTGCAGGGTGGAGGGGGGATGTTGTGCTCTATAAAAGACAATCTATCTGCAGTAATTGTAGTAAATGTAATTTATAAGGCCAAAATGAAAAAGTACATAATCCTAACAGAAAAGCAAGCAATTCAGTTCTTCAGTGAAGACTTGCTTTTATGTTATGAGAACATTATTTTAGAAAGATATTTTGCTTACATTTACAAGGCTTTTCTCCAAATGTGGAACTTAACTCTGAGAGGAATATAAGGCAGTGATATGGGGAGGAGAAGAACTTACATGGCGTTAAAGTTATTAAATCTGTATAAGATTTTTGTTTACATAAGTGGTAAGGATTGATGCATAGTGAAACAATAATAGTGTTTTCTGAGACTTGATATACTTTAATACCAATTTTGAAGCTTCTAATGTAAAAAGTGACAATTTAAAAATGATTTAAAAATTATTGTATATTTAAAAAAAGTTTCTCAAAAGCTGTTTAGAATTACAGCCAGAAATAGCCAATGTTGTTATTATACTTTAGATCAGTATTTATACAGCATGGCAGTATTATGGTATTATAACATGCAAGGTACAATATACATTAAAAAGAAACATTTAATCAGTAATGGCCACCAGGCTTTGATTTCTCATTATCATTCAGGAAGGATAACGGTCATGGTAATGATCAAGGCCAACAGCCAGGATGTGATGGAGTATATGTTTTGTGTATGAAGAAGATTTAGGATTAGGATAAAAATCCAGACTTTATTGAACATTGGAAGATTTGCCATTAACTTAATTGGGGCTATGATTTCACTTTTAAACCACTATAGATATGTTTGTATTTATAAAACAACCTTTCTAGTTCCGTGCAATGTAAAGCAGACATGTTGTGTGGGAAGATCATTAAGGGGCAATGTGTTAGAAGCCACGGTGGGAAAGAAAATAAAAAATAATAAGATAGGTTGTCAGGAGTAGTAAAAAGGAGCCAAAAGTAAGCAAGTGGGACTAGTGCAAGGTCACTGAAAGAGTGCTGTGATCCTACTATTTATTTATTTCTTTTCACCTTTTTTCCACCCTTCTCTACAGAGATTTCTGAACTCAAGTGCTCTTCAGAAATACACTAAAAAAAATAAAAAATCAGCACAAAAATCTTGTGTTGATGCCACCTAGGTTTTGGTGTGCCTTTAAAGAATTTAGGAGTATGCTCTTATTTATTACAAAGTGGTACTTTTACAATGTTTTGAAAACAAAGTCATAAAATTATATTCTAATTTGCCCCATACAACCACCTCAATCTTTCTAAAACATTTAATGCCTCATGTTCAAAAGCAATTGAGTGCAACCACTGTGGGGGGTTATTCCATTTTATGCATAGATAGCACTTTAGTTTTGCCGTACTCAGCAACAAAACATGACTACTAACTTTTTGAAAATGATGGCCACCTTAGTGTGGTGGTGCTCAACCTTTTGGTCATGTGCGCCAGAGTAGGATAAGGCTGGATTAAGCCCTGCATACCATGATTTGGCCTTGGGGACCTGCACTGCACTTTCCCTGCCTCAACTGGGAGTGGGCCCAGTGGCCCAGCCCCACCCCTTACCACCACAGCCTGCCAGTATTGGGTCCTGGGGTCCTGGCACTTCCCCATCTTGGTCCTGGGTCACCACTACCCAATCCAGTTCACAGGGCCCAGGGCTTCCTACAGGTCCAGAAATTTGATAGTGAAGGAATGGTGTCATAAGTCTTCCACTCCTAACTTTCAGGACCCAGGGAGAGCCCTGCATTATCTGGCCTGCAGGCCAGATAATGCAGGGCTATGGGCCATATCTGTGGGCCGGGGTTCAGCAACCTTGGCATTAGTGGTTAAGGGCTCTTGCCCCATAGATAAGCTCACCTCCCCTTGAGGTAATTTGAACCCTGATCTCTTTTATGCTAGTATAGTGACCTACAGCAGGGTGAAAGCACCCTCATTTGGAGGCTAAGACTCTGGGAAGTCAAGAGGGAAAGATCAGATCATGCAGTGTACTTCAGTCCCGTCTCACTTATATTGACACGATGCCATTTGGCCAAATCAGCATTCTATTAAGTGTAACTCAGGATAATCCTATTACTTAAAATGGCATTACTTCAGTTTTACATCAGTGTAAATGATGCTTTTGGCATTATTCATCTGCTTTGGGAGCAGAGGTCAGAGCCCAGAACCTAAGGAACCCTCCTTGATACATGCCCACTTACATTGGGTTACTGAGAATTAGGCTCCTTGCTGATTACTAGCTCTCCTTTGGGTCTATGAATCCTTCTGTCTTGTCTGGCCAGTAGACTAGTTTATCTAGGAAGCAATGGAGGTGCTCCAAACCATGCTTGCATAGTTCAATGGGTAAAGCACTCTGGATGTAGGAAATGTGGACTCAGATCTCTTGAACCTCAGACAGCCTAAGCCAAGGATGTACAATTACTTTGGCTTGAGGGACACTTAATGATTTTGGTGAGCTGCCAAGGGCTGTGTATAGAATCTATTAGAAGATATCATTTAAAAAAATTATAGATAAAAAACAAATTGTATACTAAAAAATAAAGAAGCTACAATATTTTAATTTTATTTCAAACATTATTTTGTCCTGATTTATATTATTTTTAGTAGTATATATAGAGATAATCACATGATTCAAAATAAAGTCTTACTCTTGTTTATTGTGTGTGGAGGGTGTGGGAGATGGTGGTATGTGGGGGTGTGTGGTGGGGGAGAGCTGCCCATGTGCTAGGTCCCAGGAGCTGGGTAGAAGAGGGAGAGGGGGCAGGGGACAAGTGTAGCAGAGATGACCCAGGCAATGTGGTGCAGGTGTGGTTTGCTGTGCCTTCCCCCATCCATCCTGGGTTTGCCCCCACAGTACTCCGCATGGGGTCAAGCCCCACCAGCTCTCACCCAGGGAAGCCCAGACCACACTCCCACTGCCTATGTGTCTCTGGCTATTGTGCACAGATTCCTGCCAGGGCTGCTCCAGGATTTGTAAAATTGAGTTCAAATAAACTAAATTTAGTTAAATATAAACTCAGTTATCTTTAATGTAGTTAATTAAATTTAACTAAATAAGATTTAGTTAATATACTGTGCCTTAATATTAATGCATGTGTAGACTGTGGCACTTCACTGCAGAGCTAATTAGTTAACTCTGAAGTAAAGCTTATGTGGAGCCCAGCCTGTTCTCTGAAGTCTGGGCTATTGACTAGCCAAGCTTTAACTGTTCTGTGCATGCAGAACAGGATTCATAGGCTTCTGAGGCTTCAAACCTTCAAAATGCTCCACTGCCAGATGGGTCAACATGCAGAGTTGCCAAGTATGCTGGGAGCCTGACATATAAAACTTACCACACCCCTACAGTCTTAGCTCCCCACCTCCCTTCCCAGCAAAAAATAAGTTAGTGCCTATGTCAACACATATGCACAAATTAATCTTAGCTCTTAGGCAACATAAGGTTTTGGAGAGTACTTCCCTATATTTTGGGGAAATGTAAGGTTTTGGAGGGTACTTCCCCCATGGCTGAAAAAACATCTCAAAGCTAAAAAGGAAACATACACCCAATGGAAGGTAGGGGCCATAACGAAGGAGGATTATACCTCCATTGCATGGGACTGTAAGGGGACTGTTAGGAAGGCTAAGGTGGAGACAGAACTAGGACTAGTGACTAGGATCAAAGATAAGAAGAAGTCCTTTTTTAAATACATAGGGAGTAAAAATAGGGTAATGTGGGGTCCCTGCAGGACATGCTTGGCAATCTGGTGGTTGCACCAGACAATAAAGCTGACCTCTTTAACAAATTCTTTGCCTCCATTTTTCTGAGCAGGAACTGGGACATTCCCTGCACTGGGATCCTGGACAGACCCAGGAGAGGCACAGCCAAGCCTAGGGTCAGAAGGAACCTAGTTACAGAACTTCTGGTGAGGCTGGATGTGTTCAAGCACTCATGGTGCTCTGGCTAGGTGCCAAAGGACTGGAAAAGGGCCAATGTGGTCCCTATTTTCAAAAAGGGGAGGAAGGAGGACCCGGGAAACTATAGGCCTTTTAATCTTAGCTCAGTCCTGGTGAAGGTCTTTGAGAAAATTATCCAGGAGCACATCTGTGAGGGACCAGAAGGGGATATTATGCTTAGGGGCAACCAACATGGGTTCATTTGGGCCAGATCCTGTCAGACCAACCTAGTGGCCTTCTATGACCAGGTCACAAAATCCTTAGATGCAGGTGTTGTGGTGGATGTAATCTTCCTGTAATTTAGGAAGACCTTCAACACTGTCTCTCACACCATTCTTATTAAAAAATTAGGTGACTGTGGTGTCGATACCTACACAGTCAGATGTAGGCATCTCTAAGGGAACTCCAAGGGAAGTGGTGCTCGTTTCTACCCTGGGGGTCTTCTAAAGGAGGCTAGATAATCACCATTTGACCCCAGCATTCTTCCTGCACATGGCTGGGGGTCAGATTTGATAATCTGCTCAGGTCTGTTCTGACCCTACCAGCTATGAAACTATGAAACTATATTTTTGGCTGCAGGGGAAAACAGTAAAGGATATAATGCAAGCTGACCTTTTTCCAGTTGCAGGTTATTCTTTCTAAATGAACCTAAGACATTGTAGGAATACAACTGAAGGCAAGTGAACCCAAATATTATTAGAAGAAAGAGTGTAATTTACCCTGAAATTTAGGGTTAGGAAACAGGAAGTAAACAACTACATTTCCTGTCAAGACAAACTCTAGTTTCTCAATGTTGGGAAGTACAGATGCTTCCTGCAACCTATGATGATTTTATTTGTAGCAAGGGTAGTAGAAAAGCTCTATTGTGCAGTACCTATTTATTTTTGTTGTCATATCTTACCTAACAGATGAACAGAAGTGAAAATAGTCTCCTGGGGCCCTTCCATATGAACCCATATATTCCTTTTGCAGAATCTCAAACCCCTTTGAGATGCTGCAAGACACATGCAGAAAATGAAAAAAAAATGTTCCCCACACTGCATATCTGCAGTGCAGGGGCAAAATGTGATACCTGGATATTCAGGTACCAAAAAATAGCCCAGCGGGAAAAATCAGGGCAGAGAGCGTGCCCTGAGGCAACCGGAGGCTTGGTACTCCATAGATAGATAGGTAAGATATTAGACTTGTGCAAAGTGGCTAGTATTTGCTTTGGATTCAGATTCTGCTGATTTGGGGAACAGTGATTCGAATCACTGTCCCAAACCGATTTGCCCAAATCTGATTTGGAGATTCAGCTGCTGCCAAATCAACTGAATCTCTGAATCACACCCACTCTCTCAGCCCCAGCAAGGGCTGCACCACTGGCTACAGCTGCTGGCTCTTTGAAAAAAAAAGCCCTAATTCACAGGCTGTTGCCAGGTCGGGGGGGGGGGGTGATCCCCACTGCCCTACACCATGAGGAGGGCTCTGCCATGAGTCCCCCATCCCTGCTTGCTCCCCCAGCCCCACCGTGACTTCCCCACCAGCTCCAGATCCCAGTCATTTAAGAAAAAACAAACCCCTGACTCTCCAGGGCAGTGGGGATTGCACTCCCCCTCCCCACAACCAGGCAGCATCCAGTGAGTCCAGGATTTTCTTTAAAAATGCTGGAAGGTGGGGCTGGGTAAGGCAACCATAGTGGAGGGCTGGGAGAATGGGTGAGAGTCAGTGGGTGCTTGGGAGGGCTGGGGGAGCAGGCAGGGGATGAGGCCTGGCAGGGGTCCCTCCATGGTCCCCTCCTCCACCTCCAGACTCTCCTCCCCTGCCCACTACTAACCAGTTCAGAGTCTGGATCCAGGTCCTTGCTGCAGTGAGTGGGGACTACCCGAATCACCAAAGCTCTCTGAATCTTTCCATGTCAATTCAGAGAGATTCAAATCAATTTGAACTTTTTAATTGGTTCCCTGATTTGATTCAGATTTGGAGATTTGGCCACTGAATCAGGCTGAATCTCCTCCAAATCAAATCAGCACCTCAAGCCTTGCACAGCCCTAATAGATATATAGATCTATAGATATATATATAAAGACAGAGATCAAATCAACATGGCACAGGGGACACAATGGTGGGGGTCTACTACAGATCTCCTAGCCAGGATCAAGAGATTGATCAGGAATTCCCCAGGGAACCAGCTGAGGCTGCATCCTCCCAGTGCATGGTTGTTATGGGAGATTTCAACTACCCTGGCATCTCATGTGAAAAGCACTTGGCCACATCTGAATGGTCACAAAGCTTCATCGTGTGTGGATGAGCTCTATCTGACTCAAGAAGTCTATGGACCAATGAACAGCAAAGCACTGCTCAACCTGGTGCTGGCAATGGGGGATGACTTAATCAGTGACCCAATGATCAAAGGGAAGCTGGGAGACACCAGCCATGAGCTGATCACCTTCACCAACCACCGTAATGCAGGCAAGTCAGTCAGCAAAGCAGAAGTCCTCGACCTTGGGAAAGCTGACTTTGACAAGCTCAGGATGCTTGTTGGTGAGGTCCTAAGGGACTATGACTCAAACAGCAAGGGAGTTCAGGAACAGCGGTTGTTCCTCAAGGGAATGATCCTGAAAGCACAAGCAATGTCTATCCCGTATCAGAGGAAAGGCACCAAAAGAGCACAGCATCCCCCTTAGCTCTGCAGGGAACTAGTGGACCTCCTGCATCTAAAAAGAAAGGCCTATAATGGATGGAAGGCTGGATCCACCCCAAAGGAGTAATACTCTGCACTGGTCTGGACCTGTAGGGAGTGAACCAGGAAAGCCAAGGCTGTGACTGAACTCCAACTGGCTACACATATCAAGGACAACAAAAAGTCCTTTTTATTGACAGCCAGAGGAAAAGAAAAGGTAACAGTGGACCCCTGCTAAACCATATGGGTCAACTGACAACCGATACCCAGGAAAAAGCCAACCTGCTCAACAGGCATTTTGCATTGGTTTTTCTCCAGCCCCAAGTGACAGCCCTGCCCAATATGGTATGGGACTTCCAGGACAAGGGAGAACTATTACCCCATAGCAATGTTGACCATGTGAAGGAACACCTTGACAGGTTGGACACTTCATGTCAGCTGGCCTTGACAGCTTACACCCCAGGGTACTTAAGGAGCTGGCAAGCATCATAGCTCAGTCACTGGGACAGATCTGCAAGAGCTCATGGCACTCAGGCAAAGTTCCCAAGGATTGGAAGAAGGCCAACGTGGTGCCTATCTTCAAGAAAGGGAGGAAAGTAGATCCCGGAACTACAGGCTCATCAGCCTCACCTCCATCCCCGGGAAGATCTTGGAGAAAATCATCAAGGAGACCATTCTTGACAAACTGGCTGAAGGCAACTTCTTGAGGGATAGCCAGAACAGGTTTGTTGAGGGTAGGTCTTGCCTGACTAATCTCATCTCCTTCTACGACTAGGTGACATATCACCTGCTCAAGGGAGAAGATATTGACATCATATATCTCAACTTTAAAAAAGCTTTTTGTTAGACCCCAACTCCATGCAGTGCCCAATGACAGGGTAGATGACAATCCAATCGCTTATGGGTCCTGTTAGTCATTAGCCAGAGCAGGAAGGGAGCAAACGCTACTTGCACACATTGCTCGAAACAGCTTTATTTAGAATGGAGACAGCTTTGGGCCAGGTCCCAAAAAAACCAGCAAAACAAGGACATGCACTGAACAATAGTTTTTTTGTACATTTTAGACACCTTGATTCATACTTATTAATATTCACTCCATGCTTACTTCTCCTTCGGTTCCATCCATTTCTCCTCCCATCTCAAGCTCCACCTCCATTTGCTGTTTGCTTCATTAGCATGGAATTGCCTATGCATTTTACTCATTTACATGTGTTTTTGCTATAAGCACATGTCTAAGACCTTGACTCCTTTTCTTCGGTCAATGGGCAGACTTTGACTGAAATCTGGAAGCTTCTGAAGGCTTCTTCACCAATCACCATTCACCTTTTTGCATATGCTCTTCTAGGATTCTGTTACCAATTACATGTTGTTTTCTACATTCCAGTCTGTTTTTTTGTCTCAAGTTGTACCATCTCCCACATTCCAAAAATGTCACCTCATTCACAGCACGCAGATTCACACAGATTAACTTGCTGCTTTTTCCTCAGTAAATGGTTGACACAGTTAAGGTGGTTACTAAGCATAAGCAAATAGATGGCTTAGCATAAGCATTCATAAGCAAAATCTGCTTGCCTAAGTGTCTTGCAATATACTTTTAGTATATCATTCTGCCTTGTGGTTAGCAGATTTTGCTAGGTTACAGGTTAAAGCCTTGTTCCTGCTGCAGATTCAATGCTCCTCGAAAAAATCCACAGAGTGGTACCCTAAAATTTTCAATCTGGTATCCCACGATTGTCTTACAGAAAAACCGGCCAACTGCGGCTTCGGCTACATCGCAGTCCGCTGGCTGGGGAATTGGCTTTGAGGTTGGACCCAGAGAGTGGTAGTTGATGGAAATCAATCATCGTGGTGCGCCACGACAAGTAGGATCCCCCAAGGCTCTGTCCTTTTCAACATCTTCATTAATGATATGGGCACTGGTGTCAGGAGTGGATGGCCAAGTCTGCAGATGACACCAAACTTTGGGGTAAAGCGTCCATACCCAAGGACAGGATGGTGATCCAGGCCAAACTTGACAGGCTTGGAAAATGGGCAGATGAAAACCTGATTACCTTAAACTCCAAAAAATGTGACTTACTCCACCTTGGGGAGTAGGCTTATAAGCTCAGCATTGCTACACTTGCTAGCACCACAGCCGAAAGGGACTTGGGGGTCATGACTAACCACAACATGAATATGAGCCACCAATGTAATGTTGCAGCTGACAAAGTGAGCAAAACTCTGGCTTGCATCCATAGATGCTTCCCTAGCAAATCCCAGGATATCATCCCCACTATACTTGGCCTTGATGAGACCACAGCTGGAGTACTGTATCAAATTCTGGGCTCCACAATTTAAAAAGGATGTAGAGAAGCTTGAGAGAGTTCAGAGGAGAGTCACACACGTGATCAGAGGGCTGAAAATCAGACCTTATAATGAGAGGCTGAGAGCTACTGGACTCTTCAGCCTGGAAAAGCACAGGCTCAAGAGGGACCTGGTGGCTGCCTATAAGTATATAACGGATGTACATCAGGATCTGGGGGAATGCCTGTTCACCAGAGCTTCCCATGGGATGACAAGGTCAAACAGTCAAAAACTTCTCCAAGACCATTTCAGCTTGGACATAAGGAAGAACTTCTTTACAGTTTGAGCCCCCAAGACCTGGAACAGACTGCCACTAGAGGTCGTGCAAGCACCTACTCTAGATTCCTTTATCTTGCTGGGATCCTGTGAACCCAGCTGACTTTCTGCCCCTGGGGAAGGGGGCTGGACTCAATGATCTTCCAAAGTTCCTTCCAGCCCTAATGTCTATGAAATTATGAAATCAGTTGCTCAATGTTTTATTGATATATTTACAATTTTAAACAATTTGGAAGCCTACCAGTGCTTTTATCATCATAATAAAATGAATTGTAAATATCTGTACAGTTTGGCATTTACTTCGGCTTTTTTGTTATAGAAAAATCAGAGCTGCCCCTATCCCCTTCACTCACCAGAATTTGCATCACTGAACAGCACTGATATGCCAGTGCCCTGCCCCTGCCCTTGCCTCTCGCTATCAACCCACAGCCTGCATCCTGCCCCAGTCCCCTCACTACTGAACCACAGGGCCAGGTATGTGGGTGTGGGGTGGCTTGCATGTGTGGGGCTTATGGGTGGATTGTGGGGGAACTGTGAGTATGGGGGGCATATGGGAGGCTTCTCAGGAGGGGTGGGTCCCCTGCAGCCTGCAGGTTGTGGCCCGCCTGCACAACTTATTGACTGCTCCCCCCACAGGGACTACAGCTCCCCCCCCCGACATGGCCACAGCTCCTCCAACACAGGGCCACAGCTCCCCCTTTAGGGGCTACAGTCCCCCACTCCACAGGGCCCACTTACCCCCCACCTGCCTCATCACCCTGCCCACTTGCCTGCCCCGTGCCAGCTCCCTGTGCATCCCTAGCCCCATCTATATATATATAAGCAACCCTCACTAACACTGTATCACTCAGTACTATTTCACTATAAAGCTCATTTTAAATTGATACCCGATTGCACTTAGCACTCAGCAAGTTTCATTGTAATGCTCACAATCACAATCATGGGTCATTAAAAACAGTTGTGGTAGCCATCTTGGGTTGTCAAATACTTTTGGTTCCACTTAACGCTTGTTTCACTTAACACTCCATTTTTTCATGAACCAATTAAAAGCACTAACTAGGGGTTGCCATTGCCTAGATATAGGATAGATATAGATATATGTATGTAACAGCTGCTGCTGGATTTACAACAAGGCTAAAGATCTCTGCAAATGCAGAATGGGAAAGTTGCAGCCACAGCTGTTTGCAAAAATGTATGCATTTTTTTATTGGCTCCTGAGGCAGGTTAGGGGAGGGAACTCATCTCTGGGACACAGCCAGGGTCAGAGAAGGGAGAGGGGGTCTGAAGGCAAGGGACCCTGGAACTCAGAAGCTTGGGCAGGGACCATGCCGAGCCTGCCCTTGTTATGCTGTGAATAGAAGCTGTGATCAGTGATGGGAAAAAGACCTTTCTGGCATCCTTTCTCCCTCTGAGGTAGAGGGACCGATGGAGAGGTAAAGGGTTGTAAGGGAGACTTGCTTAGGAGGATAGGGTGTCAGTCTGGGAAGACTCTGGGGAGAGGTAGCAGAGAAAACAGCCTGGGGCTGTGTCAGTGATAAACCAAAGGTTGTTTCAGTTATCAACACAAGGGACTGTGTCTGGGAATTAGAGAGAGGGTTTTTTTGGGGAGGTTGGCAGTGTGTGTTTCTTTTGAAGATACCACAGACAGCCAGACCAGGGGAAAGTTTCTCTTCCCCATTCAGGCTCTAGTAGACAGCACCTCAGTGGAGCTGCACTAGCCAATGTTAGGTGTTGCTAATGTAGAGGAGTGTTGAAGTTTGTATTAACCCTGTGTGCTCCTGCTGAAATTCACTTGAGTTTCAAGGTTTAAGCTGGGAAGTTGTACTGAGGTTGTGTTTTATTCAATTGGTATAAAGTGTTTTTAGTTCATTGATACCTGGCTTTGATGACTAGGTTATTGATATTCTGTTTTGCTATGAACCTCATTCATATGTTGGCTATTTTGTAAATAAACAACTGTATAAATAGACTGTATGTACTCCAGTGTGTGGGGAAACAACAAGAAAGCACTCCACAGAGAGGTGGCACCACCCATAGGTACTGGGTGGTTAACTGAGGATATTTGACAACCCAGGAACCTGAATCTAGACATAGCCTCAGGTTGCACCTTGGCTAGAGTTACATAGATATATAGATATCTATTGGCCTTTTGTTTTAATTGTGGAAGAAGATGGATTGGGGGGTATTTTAAAGAGTGACATTGGGATTTTTTTATCAGGAATTTTGCAGTTTTTAAATAAGGAACACCAGAATTTCTGCTAGGGAGGCAAGTAGTGGGACTCAGAGAGAGAATCCTTGTCATGAAGAGAGAGAGCTGGTGATGGCATGAACCGATCACTGGCAAGAACCAAAAAAGGAAAAGAGGGAACCACACTTCTGGAGCAGCTGCTCAATGAAGCTAGATTAACCCAGGAGAGAGGGAGAGGAAAGGAGACTCCCAGATTAAAACAAGGAGGGAGGAGTGGCATGGCAGAATGAGAAGAGAGCCAAGTGGAAAAGTGGGGATAAAGAGGAGTCAGGTGTCAGCTGGCTGGGAAAGATGGACAACTCCATTGAGCTGGGAGATACTGACTGAAGAATGATTGCTGGGAATGTAATCCCGGAAACGTAGTGACTTCAGGGAGTGGAGACTCAGCCGAGGGGAGGTGGCAGAGCTGTACAGTGTCAAGTAAAACTTTTCTTAAATATTTTGTATACAAGGTTGGGTCAGGCTGACCGGGGAGCAATTGTAAAGAAGAAACATAAATACAATAAGCCTAACACAGTTTAGGATACTTAGAGGGGAAGGTACCCTGTTTTGTGAGACTCATACTCTTTTAGAAAATAAGGGAAATTAGGCTAGATGAGCCCACTAGACAAGATCTTATCTTTGCTTGATACTACCTAAGTTTATTTTTTCGATGTTTAAAGAAGGTAATGGACATGATATTTACCTCCATTGAAGAAAGCGTTAATCATTAGCTTGGGGAACAGGCTTCTGTAATTTCTTTCAGCCCAGGAGATGGTGATACCTAAGAAACAATGTAAGAAAAATAGATAGATATCTAACAAAAGAACCTTATCATAAAGAACACACTGTGAATCTTCATTTTTCTGGTCAACCAGATCACTCTATGGGAAAATTCAAAACTTCAGAGGAATAGATCAGTACCTCATTGTACCTCATGGTGTTTAAGTTGCATCCTCCCAGTAAAAATCCTTTAACAACGAGGCATGGCAAGTGAGATCTGGGGTCACCATTGAAAAGAGAGAAAAAAAAAGGAATGAGGAATAATCTGGTAATTTGAGACCTAATCTGGGTGACTGTGATTTACAAACAACAAGAGACTAGACACAATCTACCACAGTGGTGCATTGGCTGGGAATTTGTTGACAGCTGCCCAGAGGTTCAGAATGCATCTATCGGGGGCATAATGGAAAACCCTGATCCACTTCAGCAGACTCTACACCTGGTAGGTCAGTGTCTACAACAACAACAACAACAAGCAGCAAAACAAATTGCATTAGAAGAAAAATGGTTATAGCCTGGGCTCAGAAGAATCAGATAGAGCTCAAAGTACCTAAGCTGATACCCCAAGATGGTACAGAAACCTTCTTAGAAAGTTTTGACCAAATAGCATTAGCTTCTGGATTGGACTGGAGCCACTGGGTGGTACAGTTAGGCATGCTTGTAACTGGGAAGGGTTTGTAAGGCTTAGGCCCCTTCTTGGTTGGTGCCTTGTTCCCCAGCAACATCAGGGTGAAATCTGAGTTCAGCACCACTGCAGTGGTTCAGGTGCTGGTCCTACTCTCCTACCACATCTTTGATGTTCCTTTGATCTTGGGATCCTCTTGGGAGGCAGTTTCCTGTAGGTGGCCCGAGGGGACCTCAGCCCTAGGTTTCTTCTTGGGGCTCCAACCTCTCCTTTTTCCCACCTTTACCATGTCCACGGCCTGGGAGGACACTGCTCAGGTCTTCTCCTGGATGATCTCCTCTCATCCATGCCACCCACCTTGAAGGATCGGGCCATCCTGGCTGTTAGTCTTCCTGAGTCCATCCCTTATCTTCAGAACGGCTCTCAGGCAACTAAACCTGCCCCATCCAGATTTAACTGCAACTAAGAAAACTAACTGAAAATGGTCAGCATCTGCCAATGGGCTCCTGGGATTCCATCTCCTAGGATCCTTGGTCATGTGAGGAACTTATCCATTCCCTTCTACCCTGGTAGGCATGGGAATGAGCAGCCACACTGTGCTCAGCCTCCATTGGCCCTCTTGGCACAACCTCCCTGGGGCCCAGCTAACTTCTGGCTGGGCTGTCCTGGTCCCACTATCTGGCATTGTTTGCTCCACCCTCCTGTGATCCTCCACACCTCTCTAGGCATGGCACTGACCAGGATTGTCCATGGTACCTCAGAGCCATCCCTTGCCATGGCACCTGAGCTCCCAGTCAGAGCATTGCTGTTCCCTTGTGGGATCCCTGGGGCTGCTGCTCCTCAGTGGGGCTTCCTTGTTCCTGTCTGCTCCTGGGGCTTAAGTTCTCTGCCCCATCCATCCAGGTCTTCTGGCAGATACCTGGACTCTTCCACTGGCATCCGGGGCTTGTGCTCCCTGGCTCCACAGCAGCCTCCTCTCCGCCAACACTCCCCCTTTATTCTTCCCAGTGTAGGCTCATCTGTGTCCCCAGTTGCTTCTTGAGTCCCCATGCTTTGCTGAGTCCATACCCCCTGCCTCAGTTGATTTGCAGGTTCAGGAAGCTCTGGTATTGCTGAGCCTCCCTGGTGCCTCTCCGCAGCTGTCGTTCTTTGTCGCCCCTGTGGTGAGTATCAGGGCACACTGGGGGGTGTCTGGGGTGACTCTGGGGGTGCTTTCACCTCCTCTCTCACAGAAAGACTCAGGCAGCATATCACACAATGAACCAGGGAGAAGCTACTGATTATGATAAGGTAAAGAAATAAATCTTATACTGTTTGGACTTTAACTGAGAGAGATGCCGCCAGATGTTTAGGGTGAAAAAAAAGAAAGAAGATAAATCCCCAAGAATATTGTTACAACATTTAGCTGATCTGCTTGAGAAGTGGCTTAGACTATAGGAACTATCCAAGGTTGAGATATGTGATCAGATATTGTTAGAGCAGTTCCTCCTTGACTTAGAGGAAAACACACAAAGACAGGTAAGATGTCACTGAACAAAATTATCCTCTGAAGCCTTGAGGGTGGAAGAAGATATTGACAGTGCCCAAATTGATAACACCAGGGAAAAAATTCCAACATCGAAACCAGGGCTAGACAATGTACAAAGAGAACCAGAATGTGAGGAAACTCGGGAAACTCGTTGGAACCAGGGAAGTCACCTGGTATGCTTTTGTTGTGGCCAGCTTGGACATGTGGCAAGAGAATGCAACAGCTTGCCTAGAACAGGATTTCATTCAGGAGACTCTCATGTGGAACTGCGGACTCATAAGCACAACCAGAAGGATAATGAGCACACTGAGATGATGGACTGTAGCATAGGAAAGAGTAACCAAGATGAAAAGAAGGAAAAACCCACAGTATGGGCACAAGTCAGAGATAAGAGATTGCAAGCCATCATTGAGACGGGGTGTGCATAGACTTTAATGCGGGCTGATCTGGCTCCCAAGCATCAGGCCCCAGATGTGAAGTTAGTCAAAATTATGTGTATGCATGGACAGATTTCCACATATCCCAGAAAGATATATCGGGTCAAAGTACTTGATGTTACCTGAGAGATGTCCATGGGATTCTTGAGAGACCTACCCTACCAAATAGTATTAGGTCAGGACTGGGATGAAATTTACCAGGTCTTGGATGTGGTAAGGGCATGGGGAGAACACCAAATTGGCATGGTAGGAGTAGAAGCTGAGGACGTGATTGATTTAGAGGGACTGGACCTCAAGAGTTTTGCTAGCAACCTTCACATCAGGGAAGCACAACAAAGAGAAGATGCTTTCCAAGCTGTTGTCCAGATATAATTCCCATTCTGTGCCTTTCTCTCAGTCACATTGGCTTGAATTATCACTCAGCCCCATATGGTTGTTTGAATGTATTATTCATCTTTTAGGCTTATGCTTTCTACTAATATCTATTTTGAAACAGAAGAAACCTTGAGAAGCAGCCCATGTAACATGTTTAGAAATATAGCAGTTAGCCTCCAGTGTGATTAAAATGTTTTACTAATTCAGCACCTTCATGTTCATGTTAGCATTGTTCTGTTTGAAGTTTTAAATTGGATTCATATTCTATAGCTGAAGTTTTATGGAATGTATTTGGTACTTTTCAATGTGGATAAGTTTACAGAGGTCTGTCACATTAGGGCACCGAAGTGCCATGTTTGAAACAGCTGAAGGTTCATGAAGAATAATGAAGTAGGTATTATACGGTCAAATTATGCTTTGGGAAAGTAGGGACCAACATTTTTGGCAGATGTACCACAAAGTAATCATGCACCCTCCCTGAATGCCATTCTGATCCCTTTCACCTACCTAATCTACTGCACTGCTTTTTGCTCCCTGCCTGATATGATGATTGCTGCTCTACCTGCCACTGTGCTGCCTGCCCCTTCCCCAATCTGCTGCATGCTCAGAGGCTGCCCATGTCACTTATGACACCCATGCTTTAGAATGACACATTATTATGGGGATTAATGTTCAGACTTACTTCAGACACCAAAATTAAAAGTGGGGCAAAGTCAGAGATAACTGCAAATTGTGAGTACCTTTGCTGAAACAAGTTTGAGTTGTGGCTAATCTGAGCCTTGAGTATGGAGCTCAGCTCAATCCCATCATCCATGGAGGAGTGAAAGTAGGAATAGTAATTTGAAAACTGAAACCTCCAGCCCAATGTCCTTTCTGCTCGTCAGGATATGGAATCTAATGAAGCCAAGATAAAGGAGTAGGTTATGTTTTTCTTTGGTTCCAGCAAACTCTGGTGGCCAACGGATTTGGCAGATAGAACTAAATCATAAATGGAGGCTAAATCTGTTTCCTTCCTTTGCTCCCAACAGAACATGGAGCTGTGATGTGGGCAGCTGCTACAGGAAGGTATGTAGGACACGATTCAATTGGAAGGTGTCAAACTTCGCCCTTATTTAAACATGAACTCCAGTTTTAGGTGCATGACTGAGTAAAAAATATTTTAGACTTCCTTGTCTTAAATCTGAGAGACAAAAAATAGAGTAGCTTGCTGTAACGTATGAATGCTGAACAATGAAAACTGTGTGCTGTTGTGTACAAAATCAGACACAACAGGGATTTGTTTAGAATACAAAGATAACAGAATTAATGCTGCAAAAAATAAAATGTAAAGAAAAAAGTTGAAGAGCCATAATGCATTTTTATAATGGAAACTTGGATACCATCCTGATGAATGGACATTTTCCCACTTCATGATCCTGAAAGAATGAGTAAACATCCCCTTTACTGCTTTCTATCAAGTTTCTTCTGCCTTGCACAGTGAATTCCAAGCAGTTTTGTGTGTGGACATATGCCAAAAAAATCTGTAGGACATTTCCCCCATATTAAACATAAATATCAATTCTTTCAAGAATATAGAAGCCAAGTATAGAAATTCTCATGGAGTTTGTCACTGTTTTTTGGTGTGAAGCTGGTTCTGTCACCTTTTTATTTGTATGCCAAATAACTGGAAACCACTTAGACTATATGTGGGAGCTATAAAAATAAAACTCCAAAAAACAAAAAACAAAACCAAACAAACCAAACAAAACCCCTACCTGCTGAGGAATTCAACATGGAATTAAATTCCAAAAGCCCCCAGGCACTGATTTCAATAGGTCTTTTGAAATGTGTATGAAATGTAAAGGCATCAGTGACTGGTGGCTAATAGTGAAGGCTGGAGCATGATAGCCACAGCTCCAGCTAAGGAGGATGAAGATAACATGCCTACTCAGTAGTAATTCTTGGAAGTATGGCATTTGACTGACTGGGACAGCCTCTATACTCTCTATAAGGAAGTGTGATGTTACCTGGACTGGCTTGGTCATGATGAGATAAGTGAAGTGATCATGATCCCATTTTTTCTCACTCCTTTTAAGGAGTCCAGTCTAGCTACCAGTACCAGTCTCTTCAGTATTGTCACTGAAAAAGCAGAAGGACTAGAACTGTGGCTTGAAGGTTTAAAGGGGTGAGCTCTTTTTATCTTGTCCCCTCCCAATGTCCTTCAAGCTTTGTACATTTATTTGGGGCTACTTACAGTCCAGTATAAAAAGGTGCTTGCTGAAATGCCCTGATGAAAACACTGGCTCCCAGAATACATGCATTGTCCTCTAGAGTCTCGACTATGGGCACATATACCCAAGATGCTAGCTGCACAGTAGTCTAATAACACTGCACACTAACACATCACAGTATGTACAGTGCTAATATACTACTGCACAGTATTATTAAGCTACTGAATAATGGTGTCACTAGAAAGCTGTTCACCAGCACTACTGTACAGTAACTGGTTACTGCACATTTATTTAGTACTTGATTATACAAGTACTAAATTAAATGAAGTACTAAACTAAATGTGCAGTAACCACTGTGCATTAATGAACATGTAGATGTGCACTGCGTGGTTACTTTAAGGCTCTCACCTGAAACTTCTTTCTTCCAGCGTTACTTTTGCCCTCTTCTTGGTCCCTTCCTATCCTCCACTGATTCACATTGCACTTCATACATCAAAGTAAAAAAACCCAGGGGACAGATGATCCCAACAGTCAACTATGTACAGTTTTCTCCTCTGTAATCCTTTAATATGTGCAACACAAACTAACAAGGTGAGAAGTGTTCATTGTTGCAGACCTACTATTTGTAACATCAGGAAATGTGCTTATGTGACATTCAAAGTCCCTCTGCAGCAACTTGACAGTCTGGCCCATGTATATACAACAAAAACAAGGCAATTCACTTCAAGTTACCATTCTTTAGCCCACTCAGTTGTGATCTCAGAAGGAAAGATGATTTTAGGATGTACTCCATGATATCAGACAAATCACAGGCCCCTCTCAAAGGTAAACCTCATTCGTATTTTTCTTTGCTGTTCCCTCCCATTCCCAACTTAAATTTCTTAAGATTCTCAGACTCAAGTGATTCCCACTTAATGCCCATGTAAGTCCACTGGGAATTCTGGAGCAGCGTTCTGTCATTGCAGATACAATTCCACAAAAAAAAAAATTAATGTCTTAAACTCCACATGGAAAAATCCAAATCTTAAACTCCACATGTCACATATTGATTAAATTATCCAAGAATACAAAAGAAAGCTATATAACAAAGTAGAGACAACCATTCTGAATTACCAGACAGCATTAGGAACTTTGGTTAAGCTATAAACATATGGAAGAAGGAAGGAATTCAAATGAAATCAAACTGTTTTATAAATAACTCAATTTCTCATTAATCTAACATGTTTTTACCTTGAGTCTGCCCCTGCTGAAATATTTTTTTTTCCCTTAATCATTTCCCATCTCAATTACTGCTCTTCCTTTTTTATGACCTTCTTAAATTTATGCTCATAAACTACAGGATGTTCTTGTGGACAGACATATTGTTGTTCAGGAAATGGAATCTGTGTCTTCTGTCAACTTCACTAGTACTTTTACATTATTTGATCCTTTGCGAAATTGTGTTCCTGAATTTCCAAATTTTTCACAGTATCCATGTTGCCTTTCTAACTTATCCATCAAACTGATCCTCTTCTCACTTACCTCCAAATGACTCCCCATGCATTGTGAATATGGTCTTGGTGAAAGCAGAATTGATAGTCATGTGGACTGAAATTTGCATTTAGGAACACTGTAGTCAGTGGCATATCAGTTTTCTTTACACTGGGTTCATCTACACATGTAGTTAGCACAGAGCAATAAACTCTGGCACAGTTTATGCAGGAGTCAGCAGCTCCTGGACACAGCATATACATGTGTGCCCAGGACTGCAGCAGTTAGAGCCAGGGTAGAACAGCCCTGGGTGGGAAGCAAGCTTTGGGGAGTCAGCCCTGGGCTTTGGGTCATGGCATCAGAGGCACAGGGGCTGACTGTGGCATGAGGGTGCTACAGTGCAGGGCTAGCCAGCAGGCAGCCCCTGTACTGTAGCACCTGGTGCCCCACCTATCCCCAGTCAGCATCTCCATGTGTGTTGAGGGGGAGTAAATTACTCCACTGTAGGATAATAATTGTCCTAGATAGTACTATGCCCCAGCAGAGTTATTTAATTTACTGAGCCCTAATACAACATGTAGACAGTGATGCTTTCCTGCAGAGTTAATTAAACAACTGTGCAGTAAAGCACATGTGTAAATGCATATACTGCCTCTTCAGCGTGTCTTCATGATAATCTGGAAGGACCATCAATAAAAGAGAGAGGATAATGCAATGTTCACTTCAATTAAGGAGTAAAGATGTTCTGTTTCATAGCCTCACATTTGCGTTCATAGCTTAAGAGTATAATTAGGGCAATTAGAAATGACCCAGAAAATCACTCTGCCACAGAAAAGTTTTGGGGTTCAATGATACCTGTAGACAGGGACTGTAGTGAGATTGCCAATAGTGACAGTTGGTGCCAAATCCAGTGATCATTTCTGTGAGGCTGACGCTTCTCTGCTAGAGAATGTTGACTTAGAACAATGATTTATTTCACAAAGATTTCAGATGGTAATGAGTTCTGGTCACTACTGACCTTAATCAGATTTCATTGGTCATTGCAGAGGTGAAATAAATTACTCTGTTATTTGTTCGGCCTAATTATCTCTCTCAGTTTCTGCTCCTTTAACATACACATGAACTTTTCTTCAAAAGTCACTCAAGACTTTTTTTTTTACTTTGCCTTATGATTGATAGTTAAGAAATAGCATTGACTTGAAACCCATTGTGTTAAAAATAAATACTGTTGTAGGAGGGAGGAGGGAAGGTGTTCCTAGAGACAACATATAAATATATGAGTATGCTAGTCAATAAGCTGTAAAAAGTAATGTGTGGCAAGTGCTGCACTATTTTTAGGTTTTAACTCTAAGTAGATATATTAGTAAATGAAATCAAGATACAATAATAAAAGTTCAAACATTTGCATAACTGCCAGACTTTCTGACTGAAAACTCTCTTGCCATTATAACAGCAGCAAGTAATAGCAACACACATACCTGCACACGCTATATTTTCTCACACACCCACATATAACACATCCACCTTGTTTTTGGAATGTAGAAAAAATATTATTCCAGAGTCCTGGTGGATTATTTGATAAAGATAAGTCCCCCCAGAAACACAGAGTGCCCAGGAAGTTTGGGTGAAGTAGCAGGAACTTCCTGGTGTGTCAGGACAGCAATAAGGCTAAGCAAGACCCTTGCAAGGGCATTACCAAGACTGCTACTTCTTTACTGTAAAGTTCTTTGTACAAGTTTCTGTAAACAATAATGTATTGCTTTCATACCATGAGCCTCACTAAGATGCTACAGACTGTATGCAGCAGCTCACTTGCCCTGAATCAGGTCAATCACTGCTTCACGCACAAGTTCATGTGTTAGCTACTGCAAATTCCTTAGTGGCTGTGAGAGGGTTAACACTGGACTCCAGGGTTGCCTATACATGTGCTCGTTTGTGTCCAAATTAGAATGTTTTGGAAGAGGCTTGATTAATGGAGTCTGTTCCATGTTCTATTTAAAACACTCCAGTGTCACCTCATTGTCACGTGGATAAAGTCTCCACACATTTTAAAATGGCCATGGAGACGCTTTATCTAAACCTCATCAAATGAGCTTTAGATAAAGCATCCCATGGCCATTTAAAAATGTGTGGGGCTTAAAACATGTGACAGTGAGCCATTTCAATTAGAGTGGCTCTTCAGTAACCACTGTAATTAAAATGTCCCCTCCCCCTCCACTTCCAAGCATATTTATAGGCACCCTAGCTCTTACACTTTCTTGGCCAGAGTTAAGTGGTCACTTTTGCAGCCAGTAGTGTATAGCAACTCCATGCTGCTCTTCCAGTGAAGAAAAATCAGCTTCTCTGCTAAAGACAACTCTAGTTTTTGAGAGTTGATTTTGGGGAGGTGCACGTGGTATGTGAATGAATCCAACAACTTTCTGAAAAATAACGTAATAATATCATTCTTGTATTCAATGACTCTAAGTTTTAAAATGCTGTTGAAGGTATCAGTTTGTTTTGTGCAGACAAAGTTGAGCTGTAACTGAGTTTTAAAAAGTGAGATTTTGGAAGGGAATGTAAAGCCTTTGTATAGTCTATTAAACTGGCACAGACCATATTATTGATTATATTTGTACAGACAGCTTATCCATTTGGGTGTTATTGTTGGATTAATTTCTATGAAATGTTTTATGGGATAGCCTGGTGTTTTAAATGCTATTGCTTCTCTGAGCATCTTTAATAATAGTCTCAGGTGTAGAATTTTCTTCTGTGAAATGGATTTGTCATAATAGATGCATTTACAAATTATTCTTTTGTGTTCTTTTTTTAATTTCATGAACAGCTTGGATGAACCCACTCTATTTCCTATTGTGTGATACTCTTCCTTTTATTATTAATACTTCTCTCAGTAGTGGATGGATGGAAACATTGTGTAAAAGACAGAAGAAATGAGGTGAGTGCTTTATTTTCCCTGTCGTGCTCTGAATGGTAATTATTGAAATCACTTAAAGGATGAGGAAAATTCATGCAGGACTTAACAGAAATCATTGTGTCCATATTTGCCGTATAACTTAAGATTTTAAAAAAGAAAATAACTTTTCAGAAGATATCTTGGTAGGCATGCTAACTTATGTATTTTGAGCCAGATTCTCAGCATGTATGAATTAACGTAACTTCACTGAATATATGGAAACAGCTCATTTTTACATAGTTTGAGAATGTGGCCTGTTTTGTAAGGCTTTCTTTTTCCCCAAGGTAGTTATTTGAATGTTTTGAGATGCAAATAAATATATCTCGCTGTAATAATCACATTGAGTAGAGACTATAAACTCTATTTTGAACCTCTTAATAACTGCTAAAATGACTTTCAAGTCTCAACAGAGACTCTAAAAACTGAATTGACATAGATGCTCAGGTACTTACAAAGTAAAATGTAGTTTCTCTGAGTTTCATTCACTACTAGCCTCAGTGTTTGGCTTGTTAGAGTATAAGAAGAAATTCAAGTGAGATTGTACTGTGAAGAAGGGTCTTCATAAAATGCCATTATGTGGTTCTATATTTATCACTTATCACTTCCAGATTATATTTGCTCCTCTGACAATTTTTTTTTTTTTTTTTTACTGGAATCCAGCAAGCTGAAAGCCAAAGCATGTGCCTTCTGGCTCACACTTCATTAGTGGTGAAAATTCTGCAATTATACCATAATTAACAATTCTGTTAATGTGCAAGCCAGAATAGAAGCCAGGTCTTTTTCCCATGGCTATGTTGGCTCTGCAACGCAAACAAGAATAAATAATAGCCAAAATCTGTTAATCCAGCAAAGGAGGCAAAACTGTGAGTTCATGCACTAGGCTATAAGTAAGAGGGTGCCATTTTTACATGGTCAGTTTTAGAGAAATGTTCTGCTTAACTCATGTGCTCTTCTCAATCTGACAGTTTTAATCAGCACAAAATTGCTTTCATAAAATCAAATAAAGCATTTACCTCAAATGACTTGTTTTCAAAATCCAATGTTATTGACATGACTTGAATACTCAAAAGGTACACAAAAAGTACCTTTTGTGCCAGGACTCCAAGCTCAAGAATCAAACTGACTCTAAACTCTTAATTAAAGCAGAAAAAGCAGATGTGGAATTTGGCCAACAGTTTTGTTGTGAGGCCTTACAAAGTGACCAACTTGCCCCCAAAGTAACAAAAATGTGCAGGGAGGCATTAGCACTTCTGTTTCCTTCAACAAGGGACACAAGTAGTAAGGCAGCAGTGTATACAATCAGGGCCTTGTCAGACCTTATACTGTAAACAGAAAAAATGCTAATTGGATTAGTGCTGTTTGGCTTAGTGAAGCAGTCGCACATCACGGCAAACACCTGCTCTGGTTGCCCCTCACCCACACAGCTTTGATTTGCCACTAGAGGCTTGGGGAGCAGGGGCAGGACAAAGAGCTAGGGTAGAGATTCCCAACCACTGGGCTGTGGCCTGGTACTGGGCCACAGCAAATTGGCTGTAGGGTTGTGGCACGAAGTCCCCAACTTGTAGCCCGCTCTATCCACCCAGCTGAGTGGTTTCTAGGGTCTGAACTTCCAGGGTTAAAGCCGGGTGGCAGGCAAGGCCGGGAGGGAGGCAGCTGGCTCTACGCACCCCATCCTGCTGGGCCATGGTTAAAAAAAAAAAAAAGGTTGATAACCACTGAGCTAGGGGAAGGACAGGCTTCCTTCTCCATTAGGACAGAGTGAATGCTGCAGCCCCAGCTCCTGGAAGCCATGGTCCACTCAGCACTTCTCTGAACAGCTCTATTCCTGGCTCTGCTCTCAGCAGGAATGGAGCGAGTTGGAGCAAGTGGCAGTGGGAATCAAAGTGGGTCCACTGCCTCCTCAGGTGCTGGAAGACTTCCATTTGGGCAGAGCAGAGTGTCCACAAGTTTAATAAAACAAGAGCAAAACACAGCGGATTAGAGAGAACCCAGTCCTAGAGTGGGGTAACATTAATCAGAATAAAGAATGCTTTAAACTACTTAAAGCCTTGACATGCAACCAACCCAGGGGTTAAGAGCTCCAGAAGCCACCTAAGGTTACTGTGCAACAAGGCCTTCATATGCACATATGTAGCAAAAGTTTTTGTTTGACCTAGAATCGTGGTAAGATTAAAAAGATGTGAGGGCATGAGTTCATTTCTTAATGTCCAGTACTGCAGTGAAAGAAAAGAATATTGAGGAAAATCCTATACGACCTGGACTTTTTTCCCCTCTAGATCTCATATGGTATTGAAACATATAGGTCTTTTGCTACCCTACATTACTGTAGACTACTCGTTCACCTCACCTGGATTTTCAGATAAGTCCTTGTTTCTGCCACAGCCTTGTTAGCAATTATTTTGCCTTGATCCCCTTATAATCGTCAATGGCAGGGAGATTTTTTTTTTTTAAATGCATTAGGATTTAGACACCTATAGATCATGTGAGCTAAATCCTACAGGGCAGATTCACATCTGACACAATCCACCGAACATTTATTGAATTCTGTAATACTTTGTCAATTTATGCTATTTGAGTACTTGACTGTTTATTAATTAAAACATTATTCCACACATTCAAAATTTCACAACTGTTGCTTACATCTGGAGGGCTTACAAGTTCTTAGATATTAAGTCTGTGGTGTTCTTAGACTATGTAAAGAATGACATTTTGTGATGTAGTATCTTAGTAATTAAAAACAATTAAAGACCAACTATGTTTATAATGTTATAGATGAAACTGTCATTGTAAAATCCTTAGTGAGATAAGATAATGGTTACCTCAGATTTCCTAGGAAAACCCTATTATCTAACATGATATTCATAAGAAGTTTATTCTAGACTTTATTCAAGAGCCAAAGGAATAAGCTGATGCAGTCTTTGCATGGCTGTGTTATAATACCAAAGCTATTCATTGCTGAAGTGTGGTAATCTATGAATCAGCTCTACTGTCAAGAAATGAAGAAAATAACAGTAATCAAATCAGTTCTGCAGTTTGTAAAGGCATGAAGGTAACTAAGTCTTCAAAATGGCATTGGAAAGTTGTTTAGAGATGTTCCTGAGATAACAGAATGCAGCATTTTTATTTGATCTTTTAAAAAGATAAATCGGAACCAGAAACACCACAAATTCACAGAAAGAAGTACTATAGAAAGAGAGATCAACTCATAAGAAATATAAATAGGAGAGAAGGCAGAAGTCTTTAATAGCTGAGGAAAGCTGATAAACAAGGTTTCATTTTTATCACGGTTTTTATTTTATTTTTAAAATGGTGTCTTGGATGGCAAGCATTAAAGCAATAAGTGTGAGTACAGATAGCTTTTTAGTGATCAGAGGAAATGCCAAACAAATTTGAACATCATCTGCATAACAATGAGAACTAAAGTGAGTTGGATGGAAAATAACACCCCTGGGATGCATGTAAATACACACAAGCTTAGAACTCAAAACAGAGCCTAGGGGAACTCCAAAATGCACATAGAAGATAATCAAAATACAATTATTTATGGTCACTAATTGAGAGCATTGACAGAAGACTGGAGGAAACCAAGAAAAATCCAAACAGACAATATAGGAACTGTATTTTCTGGCTGATTATGTTAAGCTCTACCAAGAGACCTATATGAGGAGGATAGAAATGAGTCTCTTGTTTGACTGTATGTGGTGATGCTTGTTAGCAAAAGGTCTTCATGTTGTAATGAAACCCAAGTGAATATGAGATTAAATACTTCCTTTCATTATTTTTAAACAGATTTTCCACATATTTTCCTTAACAAAATTAAAAATTACAGAAAGCTATGAGGGCAAGTTATATCACAGTTACTTCCTGTGAATAGTATCTTACTGCATGAGTTTCACTGAAGTCAGTGAGGTAGTTGTAAAGTAGGGGAATATTCAACTTGTAGTAATAAAAACATACATTTTTACGCAGGCTACTTTAAATATCCAGAAGGGTTATTATTGACAATGAAATTAATGCATAGGTATAATGTTGAGCCCAAGGCTTCTGTACTATGGCACTGAAGTGATGCATAGGCCAGCACAGAAAGCAATTATATTTTTGCAGGAAGAATTAATGCTTTTCTTTTTAATCAGCTATTTTAAGTTCCATGACCAATGACCACCCATTTTCTCCATCCTTTCTCCACTTCTATCTTGGCAACTCCTGCTTCCTTGGTTACTTTATCTTTCCATCCATTTTGTGGCCACATTTTTATTTGTCACTAAACAAGAAGCTGACATTAAAAAAACCTTCTAGGGCCCTATTTTATCTGCCCATCTTGTGATCTGGCCAGCAAACAGTCACTTCCTCTCTTTCCATAAATGATGACAATTACTATTCCTGAATCTTCAGCATGATGACCAGTACTATCCATCGCACGCTTTTTCTTGCTTTCAAGCAGTAGTTGTGTTTGTTGTCAATATACAAATTTTAGTAAGGTAGGTAACAGTACACAGAATGCATGTATTGCACAATTTCTGCTTCAGTTAAAATGGCTTCCTAGCTTCTAATGGGTATTTGATTGACTTACATGTTTGTCGAAGGTCTCTCCTGACCTCCTGAGTACTCAGTCCATTGATGCTTATAGGTTGTGTATATTCTAAAGAACAATTTATATCTTATTTTTTAAACTTCTCTCTTTACTTTTTCTTTCTTCTTCTATATTTTGATGTAACCAATACATGTCCAACAGGCTTCTTGGACTAGCCTGTGCTCTGGTGCTGTGGATTAGCTGCTCTTTCAAGTGTTTTAACTCCAACAGGAGGCCACAGATAATACAGGATTTCCAGCTGAGAGGCACAGTAGTTAATTTATTTTTGATTAATATCATTTTTAAAGTGTCATGATGTTGCTCCAAAAAATCTACCCATTAAAAACGTTACAGAAAGATACAACTTTTAATAATATTTCTGAACAACAAAAAACAGTGTGTCATGCAGGTCAAAATATGAAAAGGGCCAGAACAATTGACAGGTTGTCACAAATATAAGTTCACATCATTTTCTGAAAGATACTAACAGTTTTTCTTCAAAACAGAAATGAATAATGAAAATATGCATGTTTCAAAATGCAGAATTTTCTTTTATTTCTGAATCTAACACATCCTATGCAAGTAAATTTCATGTAGTTGCATGGAATTCATTTATATAGCAAAAGAAGAGAAAACACATTACTCATTGAATTGTAGTCTATTACTGGAAATGCATACACCAAATGACCTTCTCTGGGCAGACTTTCCTTTCCAGGCTTAATTAAGATACCTAGTTACTTTGTTTCTTATATCCTTCCTAAAGTATGTGGTTTATAACTCAGTAATAAAAAAATAAAGAAAGCTAAGGTCAAAGAGAACTATGAAATGGAGTGTCATTACTTAAACAGTCTGAGACTACTGGACAAACTGGCAGTGTGTATCTGGAGAAGAAAAGCTTTGTCACAGAAGTTACAAATGGAATAGACTAAAAGCTGTTCCATGCAAGCAGACCCCTATGTTTTTGAAGAGCAACAGTGTCTTCAGCCTGCTTCCAAACATGCTCAGGATTCTCCCTGCTCAGAAGAGCATGTAGTTTCATGACTATTAAAGGGTAGAATAAGTCTGAACATATGGACAATCCTCTTAAAACTTCATAGGAATATTCATGAAGTTTCTCTAAACAGCTAAGCAACGTCATCACAGTAACTATAATGTTAATGAAAATTATACATGCTATAGTCATGTATTTGAATCTCTGCTGTGCACGTAGTATGATAAAGTGTTATCTTGGTTCAATAATTTAAACACGTGGGGGTACATTCTATTTGCCTACATGGCACATAAACAGAGTTCCTATAGCTGTTAGAAATTTTGTCCAAAGCTATCCTGTTTTACCTGTGACAAAATAGAATTACTCATTGCAAATGAATGGTGAAAGACAGAAGATGGTGGCCTTTTCACTTAATAGCCCAATAACTAATTGGTTAGAGCATTAGTTTATAAGCTAGAGTGGGGTTGAACATCAGTCTCTGGCTTCTCAGAAAAAATGCTTTAACCCATAGGCTGGACATTACTCTGACACTTCTCTTGAAGCTGGCCCACTTCACCTTGCATTTATGAGTCACTAGATAAACAGCACTGAGAGAATTTATGCTTCATTTGGAGTAAGGGACATGCTAGAATCTAGGGCTACATAAGTCATCTTACTGAGCCGACATGCCCAGTTCTCTTCTTCCTGGCCCCACATACTTTCCTTCTGATTGCCCACTGAACCTCAAGAAAAGAACTGGCTAATGTCTAATATATGGACTGGCAGTTAGAGCTCTTGCTAGTGAGCAGAAGGTTCTTAGATGAAGAGGCCTGAAACTTGGGTGCCCCACACCCTGGGCAAGTGCCCTAACTGAGGTCTATTGGACGAAAAGATGAAAGAACCTTCCTTACCCCCATCATTGTACTTCTAGAGCTAAAATGTTGCAACTTGCTTCACTGACAGTTGAACTAGAAACTTTGCATAAGTGCCAAAATCTGCATTTTCATGATTATGTTATATTGATGCAGGGAAATAGGATATGACCCATACATATACCTCCATTATCCATACAAAGGAATTTAAACAAGATATTCATGTAAAACAGAACAGGAATTGAGAATAATCGCATTCAAAAAAAGAGGACAGATCCTAGAAAATCATGCGATTGATTTATAATAACATTTCATTTTAAACAGTATCTCTAGATCAGGGGTGGGCAATTATTTGGTTAGAGGGCTGCTTAAGTTTTGGTGAGCTGTCAAAGCTGCAAGTGTGCATGTATATGTGGGTATGGTGAGGTGTACATATGGGTCCCTCACACATGCCCTCCCCCCTGGCACATAGCCCCAGATGGTGGTGGCAGCAGCAGCAGGCAGTGGGGCTTCAGTATGCTTATGGCCCACAGCAGGTGGAGCCCTTCGGGAAAACATGGCTCCATCCAAGTCCCAGGAGGTGCACATAGCAGAAAGCAGGGTCAAGCCAGCCCAGTTCCATCGCTCCCTTGTCACTCCTGGCCAAGTCCCAAGAGCTGCACATGGCAGAGGAGAGTGGGGCCTGCCTGGCTTCATTGTGTGGGGCTCCGCCGTGGTGGAACACAGCTCTGGCTGAGTCCTGAGAGCTCCACATGAACCATGGGGGCCCCTGTGCTATGAAGCTGGGTCAGCCCTGTGCTCCCACTTTCCCACCCCAGCTCTGCACTCCCACAAACCCCACACTCTGGGGTCCCACCCAGCTGCAGTTTCCCCTGCTTCTCACTGCCGCTTCCCTACCTGATGCCCAAGGGTCTGCAGCAGTGATAGGAAGAGGAGTGGCTGGAGGCTGGGGGAGCCAAGCAGTTCCTTGGGCAGCTGCAACAATATCATCATCAGCAACTGCACCTGGAAGCTATGGGCACTCACCAGGGCCAGGATTGGAGCCAAACTGCAGGTGACAGTGGGAGCACAGCATGCTGACCTACCAGGAGTGGGCAGGGCTTGGCCCCATGCTGAATGCAGTAGTGGCAGCCATGAGCTTGGCTGAATACAATTAATTGGTAGGTGCCAGCCCATGGGCCAGTTGAAATTGGCTGGTGAGCCACATTCAGCCTGTGCACCATATTTTGTCTGCTCTAATTGCCACACTCATGGCATGTTTTCAGGGTTCATTTAGCAAAATGTTTGCATACTTAATAGCGAATAGCACTTGTATTTTGCTGTGGTAGTTAAATGCCTAAGTCTTTCTGTCTTCTCTGTGTTCTTAGTTTCTCCACCAGTAAAATGCACTAATATTCCATTGAGGGTGCAGTGAGGATAAATGCACTGAAGGCTGAGGTGTTCAGGCAGTATTGTAACAAGGACTGTTTGTTTCCTCTTTAATTCTAGTTTGGTGGTGTTTCTATATCATTTGCTACCTTTTCTGCTCTGCAGCAGCCTGTGACCTATAATTCCGAGTACTTCAGCTCATGGGTAAAAGTTCTACTGGAGAATAATCAAACGTGTTTTTGAAAACCTTATAATCTCACTGTCTCCTTTTTATCACTCCATAACCACCTATGTTATTGAAGTCATCAATGGATTGACACCCACTGTGGCTGTTTTCTTTGCTACCAACTTTTTAATTAACTCTTGTCCCGAGTTCAAAGAGTGATGCTCTACTGTGAAAACTCTGCATGTACAAAGCAAACCTGACATTTATCAATTACACTTCATGGCATTTGGTAAAGTGATCAAACAATCAGGTGCTGCAACACTGTTAGATTTTCAGTATTGGCAAAACAACACAGATGAAAACTTCAAACATTTCGAAAGGGTCCAAAAATGACACAAATATGTTTTCCAAGCATTTCATATGGAGTTATAGTTTGCTGCTTAAAGAAGAATTGTCAGCACTAGATGTATTTTGTAACTCAAAAGTCATGATAAAAGAAGATGCATTTGATTAGAGCAGGGCTGCCCAACTTTGGGGCAACTGGGAGCCACCTACCACAGGGAACACATGCCATAAGGTTGAGTGGGTGCCCTTCTGACTTTTTGCCCAGTTCCCCCCTTATAGTTTGTGTTGTCCCAATCTGCCTTAAGACTTGCATTCCTAGGCAGCATTCTATGTGAATATTTATTAAATGAGAGCAGTGCTATTTATTTACTTCAATTGGCTTTGCAGATAAATGGAGGAAACAGATACAGGGTCTTCATTCATGTGATATTTTCTTCAGGTAAAGAACACATTAAATGACTTAGAGACTGGACTAGGAAATCCTGTTCATGTGTTGTTTTGTTATTGTCCCTCACTGTAATACAGCAATTCAAAATTACATGAAAACTCTGGCATCAGCTAATCAAAGTGATAACCCTATTGATAGAAACAATACAGTTGTGCAAAGCTTCAGTAGCCAAATTGATTTAGGGAAGATTTGGCCTGATTTGGTGACTGAATCTCCAAATCCCAATTGAGTCGAGAGACCCATTAAAAGGTCTAAATCAAATCAGAAGCCTCCATTTCAATTCAGAGAGATTTGGACATTTGGAAGTCTTGTAGCAAACAAAAACTGAGAAGAGGGAGAGGGATAGGGTGATCTTCTATATATGGAAAAGGCTGAGAGTGGTGAGGGAAAGACTGCTCTGATATTGACATCTGTAGCTGGCCAGTGACTGTGATATTTCTCTGAGTTCCCTTCCAATGACAGTGCTCTGGGGGAGGAATGTAGAAACAACATCTGAAACTGTGTCTGAAGTGATTTGTGCCTTTTGTGAGCTATGCCTGTTTTGGAGCAGCAGTGTCTGAAAGGCTCAGGCTTGCTAGCTAGTCTCTTGCTAGCTAGATTCTCTTCTTGTAAGTCCTATGCAATCCTTTCCTACTTACCCTTGCCTACAATCCTTATTGTTATCCTTATCCATTTCTTTCAACTTACTCTTCCCTAAAAATACTCTTATTTGTTCTTGTTAGTCTGTCTTGATTCTTTCCCCCAGCAAAAAGAAATCACTGTTTTCCCTGGCAATGTATCATCACTGTGCAGGAAACCACAACATATATTACACACACACACACACACACACACACACACAGACTTTGCAGTACACCAAACATTATAAAGCATTCTGGAAAGGCCAGTGCCAGGTCTTTTTACAGGGGAGGGAGACGGGACAGAGGGAGAGAGGGAGAGCTGTAAGTTCCCCCTGACCCAAATATAGATGCACCGTTTCCTGGTAGCAATGAGTTTTCTGCTGCTAGTGGGAGCAAGGAGGTGGTAGCACTGCCTGCACCTGCACCACCACCACTAACACCACTAACCGGCAACAGCATGACATTCACCACCTCAATTTCAGTTCCTAGCATGAGCCTTCCAGTGCCAAAGGAGGAGCTGGATCTGGAAGCAAAGGAGCTCAGGGCCATAGTGAAGGAAATTCTGGGGAAGGAGGGAGGGACTCTGGGTTTGTGCTCCACACCCATTGAAGTTCCCCTAGAGGCAGGTCTCCTTCACTAGGAGGCACTTTGGAGGAGGATGTGGGGGCAGGTGGATTAGCTCTTCCTTCTGCTGTGCCTCTGCCTGTTGAGGAGGGGGGTAAGGCAGAATCCCCACCCTCAACCCAGAAGTGGGTGACTTGTGCAGTGCTGGATTATTTTGAGGTGGCAGATGATCCCAAGTATGATACCTGCCAACACTGCTGAAGGCAGATCAGCTGGGGCAAGGATGTATAGCATTTTGCCACCATGCTGACGCTGCTTCATCTCAGAAGGCAGCACACCCTTACCCCTGTTCCTCTTCAGCCTGGCACCAGTGGGATCATATCCAAAAATAACTCCCCTCTCACTCCAGAGCCTTTGTTATTGAGTAAACAGGGTTCTGGCAGCTCATGGTACTCGTGGCCCTATCGTACTAAGTGCCTGCATGAGCCACCTTTAGCAGGATAGTGGTGCACTCCCTTTATGAGGCATGAAGGGAATACTTCAGGGAGGAGCTGCAGAAGGCAGGTCCATAGGTAGCCTTGCACTTCACAGCAGACATCTGTAGCATCTGGGGTGGAGATCATGCTACCTCTCCCTCACAGGGTACTGATGCAATCAGCCAGGGTGTTGGTGGGCTCTCCTTCAAGCCAAGGTGATGGATGAGTACCACATGGCAAGGGAGATCATGGTGACCATGAACCTCATGGTGCAGGGGTGTTTCATTGGGCAAAGCGAGCTCACCCACAGGTTCATGGTCACTGACAACGGGGTCAATATGGCCAAGGTGGTGTGTGATGCCAAATTTGTTGGCATCCTCTGTGGCACATGTGTTCCACCCCATAGTCAGGGATGCCTTGGAGAAGGACAGGGCCCCCACCCAGTAATGGCACCATCACTACCAGCCATCTCATTATGAAATGCAGGAAGGTGGTGGGATACTTCCCCTGGAGCATCAAGGGGGGCAATATGCTGTGGGACAAACAGGCAGAGCTGAGCATCCTGCAGCAGTGGAGACTTGGTGTAACTCCACATACTTGATGCTGGGAAGGCTGTTTGAGAAACAGAAGGCCATCCATGATATAGTCTTGCTTGGTGAGATTGGGATCAGTGGCCTCCTTAAAAAAATGGAGTGGGATACTATCTCCCAGATCCTGGTGGTCCTTAAGCCATTCCTTGAGGCCACCGAGCACCTCAGTGCTGGCGATGCTCTCCTTAGCCAGGTAATCCCCATAGTGAAGGAGCTTAATAATGAAATGGAGAAGTTCCAGGAGATCAATGTTCCTGTCTGGGGCAAGCTGCCAGAGGTTCAGGCACTGGTTAAGCAGCTAAAGAAGGGCATCAAAAGCTTTTTAAAAGTAAAACAAGCTTTTTAAAAATACTTAGTTTTCAACCTTCAGTTGCTTTTAACTCTGGAATGGACCTACAGTTTATGTTGGAAACAATTTGATGTACATTTTGATTTTTTTTCCTTAAGTACATGAATATATTGTAAAATTCTCATATGTGTTGGAAATGTTTTGAATTTTAAAGTATTCAAAAGTGTCTTTACTGATTATCTCAATTAGCAGATTAACACTGTCACTGCTTTCCTGCTGCCAAATTTCCCGATTCTTGGGGAACACTTGTGAGATTGATGTTGAGGTTCTGTGGGCTGGATCTGGTCAGCACCCCTGCCCTAAATGAAAACAGTTATAAGAATGTGACAACCAGGTTTTAACAATATGAAAAAGTAAAAAATATGTGCTCTCAGTGTAATACGTAGCTTGGTATAATTTTTCTAGGATACTGAAAGCAGCTGCCTCTTTAATTAGTATGCTAATTAAGTTGGTAGAATGAGCCTAATTCTGTACATTGAGGCAACTGTGGCACTCTTCTTGCAGACTTTTTAAGGACAGAGGGGATAGTAGAACTGATACTGCAAATAGTTCTGTGAAATGCAATGATGAGCCATTCGGAGATAGAGGACCCAAGAATACATGCATTTCTGAGCAAACAAAGCTAAAAGAAATGTTGTAGCCTATAGACACTCCTTTACTGAAAAAGGAATCATTAACATACATGGTAGTTGTTATTAACATTACTATATCAACATACATATTAGCAGCTAAGAGTCTATCTCTATTTTCTTATGTAAAAATAAACTTCTTCTAGAAGTTTTTAAAATAAAAATAGTAATTTGCCTTTAAGGAACTTTTCTCTCTACATTAAGTTCTAGCTGTATAGAAAATCAGCGCTTGAGGATTCAAGAACCACTAGGTTTCAAGAAGCTGTCCTAAAGACATCTTAATTCTCAAATCCTCTTGAGATTCTGTGCACTTTCCAGCAACAAAGCCTCTGCCTCTGTTATTACTGTTTATTTTTGTTGAAGGAGACACTAACATCAGGAAACAAATGGTGATCTCTCCCAGCAGTCTTATTCTATTAAGGACAGCTGTTATTGTGACTGCAGCAGTGTACAAAGCATAGGATATAATTTTTGCTCTAGTCTGCTGATTGCTTTGTTGATCTCTGCTTGTGACAGATTAACTTTGCTGCACATCCATAGGTCACCAAACACCCTTTCTGTGTTCGTAGTGGTCAATGCTGTGAAGAAAGATTTTAAATTGAAAGTAACATTTGCTTTTGTTGTCTCTTATTTGGAAGACCCAGAACTCAATAGCAGGGGTGTTATAGGGTTTGTACTGGAGATACACTGCCTGGGCTAAGTGAGAAAGATTCTGTGGTAATACCCATCTCTCATTATACTTGCCTCCAGTCAGCCCTATCATTCCCTGACATTTGTAAGAAGTCTTTTCATAAAAAATTTAAAGTTGAAAAATGTTAAGAAAAGAGACTCAATATACCACCCCAGGACAATAATAAAACGAGGAAAGGTTATATTTATTATCAAATAGACAAAGGATGCTACTTCTTTCCCCATCGTAACTTATTTTTCTATTCATGTAGGCAGAGTGCTCTTCTTGTATAATTAATTTTGATCATTCTTACCTGGAAAGTTGAAGTAGTTTTGACTTAATTGACTTTTTGAAACTAACTAACTAGTCAGAGATGAATTTTAAAAGAAGTGTGTCCATTTTTATTCATTTAGAAAATCTATAAAATGTTCTTTTACAAAACTAAAAATAAATCCATAGTTTTCAAATAGGGTGTTAATATAGGATAGCAAAGATAAAGAAGGTGAAATACAGTTGTTGGCACAGGTCCTGTCAAGTAGACAGAAAGACCTCAGAGAGACTTAGATAGAAGTGTCCAATATTTCCAGTCTTTCTATCCTCTTATCAAAAAACGGTACTACAAGAGTAAAGATGCACAGTGGGTTCTTTCATTTTGATTCATGGACTGTGTGCTGCTCCATGAAACAGACAGCTTTAAACTAACGACATGATTGCAGGATTGATGTAGCCCTGTTCTAATGTGGAATTCTTCTTTTTATTCTCTTTATGTGGTTTCTGAAAGTTGCTTGCTTTTCTACAAGCAAAAAGGGAGATGAATAATACAGTTCCTGAGATTGTTGGGACCAACTCTTCAAAACTACAAGGGAGACTGTTAACTAAGACTTTATAAAAATAGCACTGAAATGAATAGAAGGCAATGTAAAAAAAAGGATTTGGTATATTGTACGGTAAATCAAAGTAAACAGAAGGCACAATAAACAGTGTTGTGTCAGGTTCTTTTCCAGAATGAAGAACCACGTGGCATAGTCTGGTGGCATTAATACCTGCATTCTGTTCACTAATTAGCAATAATTAGTAATTTACACATACTATGTAAAATCTGGGCTAATCATTTCTTTCCTTGGCCTTAGTTTTCCCTCCCTTACAAGTTTGTCACTGAGAAATAAGCAGTCTTTCACTATATATGCTTGATGCGATGATGTACCATTCTCAGTGGTAGCCCATAGACTACACTACAAGTATTTAATAATGATGTATTCATTTTACTTATCTTGGAGTGGCTTTACTCAGAATTGGAAATCCTGGGCCAAAATAATATTAGGACAAATTCTACACCTCATTTCAAAGATTTGAAACCTGAAGATTTTCCATATTTCTCAGTTACAGGGAGCTTTTATGTCTCAGTGATGGATAATATAAGAAACTGAACAGACTACAGTAGTTAAACTAAAATAAGCTCTGCAGATTTGATTGGTCTTTCTCCAACCAGTGGGCAGACTTCACATCTTCGTAAGAACCATTGGCTGCATGGTGAGAAACGCTTCTTTCTCTCCAACATGCAGTGTCTGAAATGAACTTTCTATACCCTCTATAGCTGATGAAAAATCTAGTTGCTCTACACCTTATTTAGGGACACTTTTGACACCTGTCCTATTCTGATTACAGCAAGGGGCCTCTTCCAATACATAGGTGACTCTGAGCTGTTTTCTGAACTTTTCTTCCTATTACACATGAATCATGCTTTGCCTGTTATATCAGTCTTGTGTATGCCTGTCTTAAGAGAACCGTGATCTCTGGAAGCCTGTAGGAGAAACTGCAGTTTATTGAGTTTGGCTTTATAAAAGAGATGCTTAAAATTGACAAAAAATTGATCTCTTTCAGCTAATTTATTTCTATGCTGATATAATTTCTAACTCACCTTGGCAACATCATGAACTGAGAACATTTGCCAAATCTACCTCTATATTAATAATAAAGCCTGTCTAGGGAGCCAGACAAAATTGTTCATCCTCAAGTATGTTCATAGTGAATGGCTATTCTTATAAGTCTTGTGCTTGCTTTTTGCCAATAAAATCCCACCATAATTTTGATAAGGAATCAAAAGTAGGAGTCAGTTCTTTGTCTTTTCCATAGCCAAAAAGGAGACTGTATCATGGGAAACAGGCTAATTTATCAGCAATATCATTCAGTTTCCTCAGCCCGTACTTTACCCAAGATAGATGCTATTTATTAAAGATTACTGCCAAAACTTGTTAACAGCTTTGTTCGGATGTTGCCAGCTGCCTGTGACCTCCTCAATTTGTTCTGCCTTATTATCTGAAAGAAAAAGAAACTTCTTGTTTCCTGATGCTTTTCCTGGACTTGAGATGGAAGGGCAAAGGATCCTTAAAACATTACATCTTTGACCATAGCACATTGAAAAAGAAACTGTATATTTTCAGAAAATGTGCGATACATGTCACATCCATAAATCTGTTAGCAACTCCGGAGGCCAAGATTGCTACCCTCTGGCTTGCCAGAAAGCATCTAAGTTCCTGGATGGTTTTTTTTTCATATTTTTTTCACTATAATACTAGGAGAATTCTGGTAGTGCAGCATCTCTGAACCATTGATGGTGGGTGCCAGGAAGGGTAATGAGCAGGGGATAGATCAGTCTACCTGTAGCCAGTTCAGCGCTCTAAGGCACATACTCCTGCCACTGACTAAGACAGAATCCTAAGTGTGGTTTGACCAACTGTGGTATTTCTTATATTTTTAAAGATATTAAAAAGTGTGTGTATGGAGTAGCATGACACATTAATGATGTGATAAACTAAAAAAGTAGAAAAGGTAGTATGGACAAAGCAAAATTCTTTTGGACAAAGTTATTTTGGAGAAAGATTTGAAACGAGGTTTAATGAGATAATATAGAAGTTGGTGACAGACCACCAGAGTTGTATTTGGATTTGGAGGATAAGTACCACTTTGACTTGTACATACATGAGTAATCTTCATCCTTAGATCACATAAATAGTTCTGTGCTTTCACTATTTAAAAAAAATATCTGTTAAAATTCTGCCATTCATATGTTCTTTTATGCAATCAGGGTTAGTAGTCAGATTTCTTTATTACATTTTCATTGTTAACTTCCTTTGCATGAGTTAACTCAAACCCATCAAAAGCATCACATGCTTCAAAAACAGACAATCAGAAACAAAGCTACCTTCTTATGGTCTTTCTTTATTGCTGGCACATTTATTGCTCTCAGTTTCAGGGTAAACCATCTTTTAAAGTTTTTCCAGTTGTCCTTATATTCAGAAGATTTCTATTTTTGTGGAACTTTTAACTGCTTCATTTTTCCACTCAGAATATTTTATTGGTTCCTTCAAAAATTTGTAACAAATTTGGTTCAGACAAAGCTCAAAACTAAGGGATTTGACAGAGATCAGTTTTATTCTGTTTTTGTAATGTAACTAATCAACATTGTGCAACTTGACCAGATATCTGGGTTTTTCGTTAGCTGTGGAAAAATGCAGAAAAGCAGTTTTTTCTCCTGTAACAGAGAAAAATGCAGATTTTTCTCCATTAAAGGAAAATTCATGGTTTTTCCTTTAAATGTGAAAAGCATGGGGAAATGCAGGAAATGGCAGGTTTCCCCTTGCAGTCTGGCAGACTTCCAGCCTGCATGGTGCTTCTTGGGTCTAGGGGAAGCAAGATACAGGGGATGCCATGTGCAAGTGGATGCACACATGAACATGGAAGCTGGGCAGCTATGGAGAGCCTTTGTCCCCCCCATTCCCCACACACTGCCTATGCCAACACTCCCTTTTCCCCACATACCTACTCTGTTCCCCACACACTGAGGGGTGGAGGGCAGCAGGTCAGGAGTGAGAGGCACCAGCAGGAACAGGGGGCTGTGGGTTGTGAGTGAGGGGTACTGGCAGGGGCAGAGGCAGTAGCATATCAGGGCAGAGCAGGGGGAGGAGAGCTGCAGCTGGACCTGCATCCTGGTGACCACAAGGGGCACAGAGAGCTCTGTAGTTCCATGATAAAAGAATGAAACCAAAAACAAATGAAAAGCTAAAATAAGTAGGTATTTAGAATTTATTTCATTTTAATGATTAAGATACTGATAAGCTCCTAATTATGGAAAAAAAAATTGGATTTTGGGGGTTGAAATCAGAGAATTTGGGATTTTTTTTATCAGAGAATTTTAGATTTTTAAACACAGAAAACCAGGATCCCTGAACATGAGTCTCTGCAGTAGAAAACAAAAGGTTCCAAGTTACTCATGACAGTCTCTGTGGGTATGCCTACTCTGCAGCAGGACCAAACCTAGCTAGGATGTCTCTGGGTATATTCTGATCACCAGATTCTATATTTATACTCCAAACTGGAAATCTGTTGGTGCAGATGCTCTACTGTCATCACCCAGTGGTCACTCTTGAAATCTCAACCTCTGGTACATTCAAGAATGGCGACTCTTCACAGACGTATTCCCAATTTGAGCATGGATGCAGTGTGTGACTAGAAACATCCTGGTCTGGCCTCTCTACTGTTGTGGTATAGACATGCCTTTATAGGTACATTTCCCTACCCCACTGACGTTTCTTCCCTTTAGAACATTGCCACACATGTTTTGGAATGCCAAATCCTCAGATAATATGAGAGGAACCATTCTTTTTCTTCCTTCTAGCTTGGCAGGACCTTATGCAGTGTGCCTCATTTTGCCATCTATAGAATGGCAATTGCAACAGTTCTAGTCCACAGGAGATAAATCCATTTTTAGGATGAATTAACTATTATGTGTGATATATTCACATACAGCTGCAGTAAGTGCCATAGAAAAGTCTGTAGCAAAGATAAAAAATAATAAATAATTAGAGGTACACTGGTACAACAGTCCAATATCATATTGTCACTGATATAAAGAAAATTAACTATATCAGAAATTGGCCTGATGTGGCCGATAATTTGGCTGATAAATGCCCATGGATGCACACAGATGCAGTGCAGCATGCAGGCAGTGAGGAGTACAGCCTGGCAGCTTGGAGACCTGCATTCAACTGGTAAGTCTGTTGTGGTGGATGGGGAGTGGGGAGGGAAGGGGTATGTGTTGGGGCAAATCAATGCTCCCTGTGGTGAAGGAGGGAATGGGGCTGGGGTAGATGCTGCCCAGCTGGGTTGGGGCAGGGTGTGGGACAGAGCCACAGCTCATCCAAGGGGCACAGAGAGGGAGAGTGGCAGACATCTCAAATTTCACTGTAGCCCCCACATAACCCCCCCTCCCAGTGCCTCTGCCTACCCACCCTGAGTACAGCATAGCCCAGCCCCCGCCCCGGGAGGAGCCCAGGGAAGCCCCCAGCCCAGTGCACAACTGCAGCCACCCTGCCCTATGCAGATCCAGGGGCACATGTTCCCTCCACATGCCCTCTCAGGATACATGCAGTAGCAGGAGCTGCTCCCTCTCCCCATACCCTCTGGATGAGCTGCAACTCCATCCTGCACCCCACCCCACCTCACCCTGGCTGGGAAGCATCTACCCCAGCCCCAGCCCCACTGCTGCCCTCCTCCCTCACTTTACACCACAATAAACTTATCAGCTGGACACAGCTTTATCAGAAATCAGATTGGTATCAGCCAGTATGCCTCATTAAAAACCAACTATTGATATAAGCCCCCAACATTTCTATCACTGCATCGTTATAAATAATACCAAGATAGTAGTAAATAACACATGTACATGGAATTCCTTCTCCTGGATGGTCTCAAAGTCATTGATACTGAATTTGTTTGGGTATTCTTCTATGGGTGTTCATCATAATTTGGAGACAAATTGACTGAGCTCTAGGTAGCACCCATTTTATGAACATTTCCCAAAAAAGATTTGAGTCATTTTGTTTTTTTCACATGAGCACTCAAGCCAGCTATAACTTTGTTATGTATGTGAGCATTTCTGTGTTTTAAGAGGGCATAGAACACTGCTTAATACATGAAATGGGTATGCTTATTATGAAAAAAAGGAATACTTAAAAAATATATATCTTAGGAAGCTTTTGGGTTGAAAAACCCTTTGTCAGGCTGAGGACGTACCTGCAGTTGGTGTATCTTCTGGTCCTGGATGGAAGGAATAGTAAAGAAGGCAGAGGCTGGCCTGGCATGCCTTTGCACCAGGGGATCATTGGTCCCGGCATTTACAGGGATGCTGCACTGCCAGCAGTCCCACCAGACCTCCCTACCCTGGCAGGGTCCAATTTTAGTGGTCATGCCCAGGACCTGGGGCCTCCTCCTTCCCCATAGTCCCATCCCATACCTCCAAGTTCATACGCACTTCAGCCTCCCTGACTTTGTTGACCAGCACCTGTGTCCAGTGATCAATGTTTTTCAAGCTGCCAGTGCACATGCTTCCCTTCACCGTTGGGTCACTCATGCCCACCATCTTGTGGACTGCATTGAACTACAAGAGATCCAGCTGTCTCCTTATGCCCTCCTTCAACCACCTCACCAGTGCTTGCACATCTGGTGATAGCAGCTTGCCCCAACCAGGAACATTGATCCCCTGAAACTTCTCCATTTGGTTCTCAAGTTCCCTCACTATGGGGATCACCTGACTGAAGACAGCACCAGCAGCACTAAGGGTCTCAGTGGCCTCGAGGAAGGCCTTGAGGACCACCAAGATCTGGGAGATGGTACCCCACTCAGCTCTGTTCAGGGGGCCGCTGATCCTGATCTCCCCAAGCAAGGCTATCTTATGGATGGCCTTCTGTTCCTCCAGCAGCCTTTCAAGCATCAGGTGTGTGGAGTTCCACCAAGTCTCCACATCTTGCATGATTGTGTGCTGTGGGATGGTCAGCTCTGTCTGTTTCTCCCACACTATCTTCCCCCCCTTGATGCTGCAGTAGAAGTAGGTCACTACCTTCTTGCATTTCGAAATCACCTGGCTTGTAACAATAATGGTGGCAGCACCATCATGGGCAGATCTGTCCCCCTCCAAGGCATCCCTGACTCTGAGGTGCAGCCTGTGTGTCACACAGCGGATGCCAACAAAGTTGGCGGTGAGTGTCAAGGGCTATAGGCTATACAGGAGGGACAGGATAGGAAGGAAAGGTGGAGGAGTAGCACTCTACATCAAGGAGGAATATACTTCCTCGTTAATTAGCAAGGGGGTAGAGGGGGGGCACTCTGAGGTGCTCTGGGTTAGAGTAAAAGGCAGTCCAGGGGAGAGAGACTTAACGGTGGGAGTCTACTATAGACCTCCCAACCAGGGAGAAGAGCTCGACCAGGAATTCTTAGGTCAGCTCACAGAGGCAGTGAGGGCTAAGGATGTGGTCATCATGGGGGACCTGAACTTCCCAGACATCTGCTGGGAGGAGCAGTCAGCCAAGTCTGATCGCTCACGTCGGTTCTTAGCCAGAGTGCAGGACCTCCATCTAACCCAGGAGGTGCACAGCCCCACCAGGGGAGACGCCTTGTTGGACCTGGTGCTGGCCACAGGTGATGACCTGGTGAGGGGGCTGCGGGTGATGGGCCACCTGGGAGACAGTGATCATCGCTTGCTGGAATTCACCATCCAGCGTAAGGTGACAAAGGGCTGCAGCAAGGCAACAGCCCTAGACTTTAGGAGGGCTGACTTCAACAAGCTAAGGAGGATCGTTGGGGAAGCGCTGAGGACCCAGAGGGGAAGGGAATCAGATGTCGAAGGTGAGTGGTTCCTCCTTAAGGAGACGATCCTCCATGCCCAAAGGGAGGTAATCCCAACAAGGGTCAAAGGGAGCAGGAGGGCACATAAACCCCCATGGCTCACTAGGAGCATCCGGGAATGTCTCCTTGCTAAAAGGGAGGCATACACCCAATGGAGGGATGGGGTCATCACCAAGAAGGACTATGTTACAGTCGCCCGAGGATGTAGGGGGGCAGTCAGGAGGGCCAAGGCAGAGATGGAGATAGGACTAGCTTCCCGGATTAAGGACAATAAGAAGTCCTTCTTCAAATACATAGGGGGTAAAAAGAGGGTCCCGGGTAATGTGGGGCCCCTGCAGGACACGATGGGCAACTTAGTCATCACGCCAGATGACAAAGCTAACATATTTAACGATTTCTTTGCCTCTGTCTTCCTAAGTAGGGAGCAGTTCAGCCACCTCCCTGCTGGGCCCCCCTCGGGCCCCGGGAGAGACACGCCTGGGCCAGGGGTTAGCGAGGAGTTAGTTAGGGTACTTCTGGAGAGGCTGGACGTGTTCAAGTCCGCTGGTCCAGACGATCTTCACCCTAGGGTTCTACAGGAACTGGCCGAGGTCATTGCGGGACCCCTGGCGCGGCTCTATGAGCACTCGTGCTGCTCTGGTGAGGTGCCGGAGGACTGGAAGAGGGCCAATGTGGTCCCTATCTTCAAAAAGGGAAAAAAAGAGGACCCGGGAAATTACAGGCCAGTTAGTCTGACCTCAATCCCGGGTAAGCTCTTTGAAAAAATTATCCTGGCACACATCCAGGAGGGCCTTGCGGGGGAATGCATGCTCAGGGGCAACCAACATGGGTTCATCAGTGGCAGGTCTTGTCAGACCAACCTGGTGGCCTTTTACGATCAGGTCACCAAATCATTAGATGCAGGGGTTACTGTGGATGTAGTCTTTCTGGACTTCCGGAAGGCTTTCGACACTGTCTCTCACCCTGTCCTCATCAAAAAGCTGGGAGACTGTGGTGTCGATGCCCACACAGTCAAATGGGTCACCAACTGGTTGGAGGACCGCACCCAGAGGGTGGTAGTGGATGGGTTCTTCTCGACCTGGAAGGACGTGGGCAGTGGGGTTCCGCAGGGCTCGGTCCTCGGGCCTGCACTGTTCAACATCTTCATCAGTGACTTGGATGAGGTGGTAGAAAGCACCCTGTTCAAGTTTGCTGATGACACTAAGATGTGGGGGGATGTGGGTGCACTAGAAGGGTGCAATAGGCTACAAGCTGACCTTGACAGGTTGCAACGGTGGGCGGATGAGAATAGGATGGGGTTTAACACTGATAAGTGCAAGGTGTTGCACATGGGGAGGAAGAACCGGCACCACACTTACAGGTTGGGGAACTCCCCTCTTGCCAGCACGGAGACGGAAAAGGATCTTGGAGTCCTCATTGACTCCACGATGAACATGGGCCGGCAGTGTGGGGAGGCAGTCAAGAAGGCCAACCGTACCCTGTCATGCATCCACAGATGCATCTCGAGCAGGTCCAGGGAGGTGATCCTCCCACTCTATGCGGCACTGGTCAGGCCGCAGCTGGAGTACTGCGTCCAGTTCTGGGCACCACACTTCAAGAGGGACGTGGACGATATGGAAAGAGTCCAGAGGAGGGCCACTTGTATGATCAGGGGTCAGCAGGGCAGGCCTTATGAGGAGAGGCTACGGGACCTGAACCTGTTTAGCCTCCACAAGAGAAGGTTAAGGGGGGACCTTGTGGCCTGCTACAAACTGGTCAGGGGGGATCAGCGGGTATTGGGGGAGTCCCTGTTCCCCCGTGCGCTGCCAGGAGTGACCAGGAATAACGGTCACAAGCTGGCGGAGGGTAAGTTTAGATTAGATATTAGGAGGCGCTACTTCACAGTCAGGGCGGCTAGGGCCTGGAACCGGCTTCCAGGGGAAGTGGTGCAGGCTCCTAGCCTGGGGATTTTTAAAGGGAAGTTAGATGAGCACCTTGCTGGGGTCATCTGACCCCGGTGCTCTTTCCTGCCAAGGCAGGGGGTCGGACTAGATGATCTACCTAGGTCCCTTCCGACTCTAGCTACTATGAAACTATGAAACTATGAAACCACCTTGGCCATATTGACCCCATTGTCAGTGACCATGAACCCACAGGTGAGCTTGGCCTGCCCAATGAGCCAGCCTTGCACCATGCGGTTCAGAGCCCCCATGATCTCCCTTGCTGTATGGGACACATCCAGCACCTTGGCTTGCAGGAGAGACCACCGATGGCGTAACTGATAGCACCAGTGCCCTGTGAGGGAAAGGTAGGTGTTATCACCACTCTGGCTCCTCCAGATGTCAGAATTGAAGTGCAAGGCTACTGTGGCCCTGCCTTGTTCAGCTCCTCCCTCAAGTACTCCTTGCTTGACTCATACAGGAAGGGCACCACTGTCCTGCTAAAGGTGGTGTGCACACGTGCTTTGTAAGATGGGGCCAGAAGCACTATGACCCACCTGAGCCCTGGCTGCTCAACTAGGGAGAAGGGCTGGCTATACAGGGCAAGCATCTTCCCAATGCTGTGGGTGATCTTGCTCGCCTTTGCAACTCACACCCCCGTCTGCTGCTTTTCCCCACTGTTCCAGGGTGGCCTGCCTCTGCTTTGGAGGGAAGAGGGCTCTGGAGTGAGCGGGGGATTTCCCTTTCAGCATGCTTGCACTGGTGCCAGGCTGAGCAGCAAGAAGGGCAAGAGAGTGCTGCCTCCTGAGATGCAGCAGCATCGCCGTGGTGGAAAAGTGTTTCATGTCCTTGCCCCAGTTGATGTGCTTCAGCAGTGCTGGCAGATAGCAAACCTGGGACCATCTGCCAGCTCAAAATGCTCCCACACTATGCTACCCACCTTCTTCTGGGTTGAGGGTGAGAATCCTGCCTTTTCCCACTCCTCAGCTGGCTGAGGCTCACCAGCAGGAGGAGTTGCCTCAGCTGAGCCACTTGCTTCCCCAACCTCAACCTCCTCCAACTTGCTGCTTTCCAGAGGAGACCTAGATCTAGGGGAACTTTGAGGGCTGTGGAACACAAACTCTGTTTTTCCCTCAGTCCCCAGAATTGCTTGAGCCAGGGCACTCAGCACCCCTGGTTCCAGCTCCAGCTCCTCCTCTGGCAGTGGGAGGCTCACACTGAGAGATGACACAGGGGTGGAGGAGACAGTGATTTTGCTTTTTATAACTATTTCTGGACTGATGGGAGGTAGTGCAGGTACAGGGACATCAGGTGCAGACACTGCTCCCACATCCTTGCTTCCACTTGCAGCTGAAGCGTCATGGCTGCTTGGGAAGAGAATGCATCTATGTTTTGGGGGTGGGGACTTGCAGCTCTAGCTCTACCCCTACCCCCTCTTTCTCCCCTGCCAGAAGACCTGGCACCTGTCTTTCCAGCACACTTCATATTAATCTTTTCTGTGCTACAAAAGGTGTGTGTGTGTCACTCCTTTTGTGTTGTGTGTTTTATCCCCTCTGTGTTGCATGCATGCACTGGACTCTTCTTTGATTGTTTGATTTGTTCACTAATAAGTATTAAGAACTATGTAAAAATGTGTGCTGTCTGTCTTCTTTTCCACTGTGATATATTTATTTACTGTGAATTATAAATGTGAAGTGTGACTCTGTTGTGTGTTTTATTCCCTCTGTGTTATTCTCTCTGTGTTACGTGCATGCACTGGACTCTGTTTTGATTATTAATAACTATATATGGTATCTTCTTCTGTATGTTCTATTAAGGTGAATGTGTGACTACTACTGTGACTACTACTGTATTTCTTGTTCTTCTTCTGTGTTGTAATGTGTACCTAAAATGATATATCTCCTTCTTCTAAGACCCTGAGTTCTGTCTTAGTCTCAATCTGAATCTGACTTCTGTTTTGCCTTCCGTCTCTATGTAAACTAACTATAACAATATTAATAACTAATATATATCATCTGACTCCCTTGTTCTATGAATATCTGATTTTTCTTCTTCTATGAGTGTATATTATAAGTGTATGTGTGTAATCTGTGTGTCTCCCTGCACATTGATGGATAATGCTGGCAGGGAAAACAGAGTTTTCTTTTTTCAAAGTTTGCACACACAAAAAAGAGAGAAAATATAAATTGAAAGAAATTAAGTAAAGAGATTCTAAGCTAAGCTAAATCTTATCCAACGCTTTCTAACAACACAAAGGAGCAGGCAAGTTGCAACTGACTGACTATGAAGCAAGCCAGGCAGCAGGTGTCTGACGCTGTTGCTCTGGCATAAACAGCTCACAAAAGCCAGAGCAAGCCTGCATACAAAGGCTTTTATGCTGTTTCTTTGTCCCTCCCCACAGACACTGTATTTGGAAAGTCAGTCAGAGAAAAATCATGCTCACTGGCCACCTAGACATGTCAGTCTTTCCCCGCCTACTTCGCGCCCCCCCCGCTCCCCCTCCGCCTTCTAATTTTCTGTTTCCCCATAAAGACAGATTCTCCAAATCTCTGAATCTTTTCCAAATCTTTTCTGAATCAATTCAGAATCTCTGAATTGATTTGGAAAGCCAAAAGCAGCTAGCTATTTGATTCAGACTCACAGATTCGGCCTCTGCATGGGCTTGCACAACCCTACTATATAGTCATTTTTATAATGTGATAGTTACATTGCATGTGTAATAAATGTAACATGGAGCAGGTGCCCAGTGTCTGAGTGTCTTTAATTTACTCTATTTCTTCATTTCTTGATTCTCAATTCTACTTGCAATGATGCTGCTGAGGACACACAGTGTTCAAAAGACAGTATTCACCTACTACCTTAACAAATGCCAGATGACTGTTGAATGTGCCTTTGGCCACGTGAAAGCACAGTGGAGGTCACTGAACCACAGTCTCAAGGTGGATCCAGAAAACATTATGGCTTTCATTGTGACAGCCTTTTTGCTTTGTTCTCCTCTGAAAGGTAAACACATTGTATCAATACAAATTATCCTGGGGAGCTGTGTGCTCCATTTATAAGTTTTGAGGTCACCCCCCTCCCAACCTGTTGTGCCTGGGCAAAGTTTGGACAGCAGACATGCTCCACTACCATTGCAAAATTTGGTGCCAATCAGTGGTGTTCACTTGGGACATACTGGCACCAGGCCGGGTCAAGGCAGGGAGTGGGGGTCAATCTGCACCAGTGGCAACATTATATCTTATAAACATGTTTGTTCTGAATGTGTTTTAGCCCTCCTAGGTCTTTTAGCCCTGTATATGCCATGGTACAGTAGCAGGCTACCCAGTGACCCATGTGTCAAGACACTGCTCCCAGCAGGAAATGATCTAAACTGCTGAGGTGTGTCATTGCAAACTAAACTACATTGGGATGAGAATTAGTTTATGATAACACAACTATAAGGAGGACTATATTGTGGCTGGTCAGGGCTGCAGGGGGGAGGTCAGGAAGGCCAAAGCAGAGATGGAACTGGGACTAGCTACCTGGATCAAGGACAACAAGTCCTTTTTTAAATACATAGGGAGCACAAAGAAGGTACCGGGTAATACGAAGCTCCTGCAAGACACGCTAGCAAATCTGGTCATCACACCAGATGACAAAGCTAACAACTTGTTTGCCTCCATTTTCCTGACCAGGGACCGGATCAGCCCCCCCAGTTGGGATTCCCTCGGTCCCCAGGGGAGGTGCACCCAGGCCAAGGGTCAGTGAGGATCTAGTCAGGGAAATTCTGGAGTGACTGGACGTATTTAAATCAGCTGATCCTGATGATCTCCACCCCAGAGTGATGAGGGAATTGGCTGAGGTCATTGTGGGACCCCTGGCACAGCTTTATGAGCACTCATGGTGGTCTGGTGTGGTGCCAGAGGACTGGAAGAGGACCAACATGATTCCCATCTTCAAAAAAGTGAGGAAGGAGGACCCAGGAAACTATAGGCCAGTTAGTCTTACCTTGATCCTGGGCAAGCTTTTTGAGAGAATTATTCTGGCACATGTCCACGAGGGGCCAGCGGGGGAGGTTATGCTTAGGGAGCGGGTGGGTGCGTGGGCAGGCATTTTAATGAACGTGTTTCTCAGGAACCACTCTAATTAAAATGCCTACACTGTCTCATGTATTCAGCATCCTATGCTTCAAAATGGTGGTGGGGGTGCTTATACTAAAGCTTGTTCAACAAGTGCCTCTACTGCCATTTTGAATCATGGGACACTGAATACATGAGATACGGAGGCTGCTGCAGCATTTTAATCAGATAAGTCATTTAATTAGAATGCTCAAGCATATTTGATTAATCGAGTCTGCTTTGACATGTTTTAATTAGAATGTGTTAGAGCAGGCGTTGGGCATGTGTATAGGTGCCCTAAGTTCATAGTTGTATAAGTGCACTTACAGTATGCCTCATATTCATTTGATGTAACATTTTAAATTGCTTCTGGATTCAAAAAAGTGATAATGGGCTGAATTCTGCAATTTGCCAAGAATGAGTACTGCTGCACTTGAACTAACTGCAGGGGACTGCATTACTTAGCCTGAGCCCTGTTATGAATGTGTTTTCATTCCCCACTTTAAAAGAAATCTGACTTCCATTCTGACTTTGAAGGAAAACATGTTTGAGCCTGACATAAAGCCTACTGCAGCCAAGAATTTTTTTCCATTGACTTCAGTAGCCTTGATCTCAGGCCCCAGATGAATAATATAGTTGTTAATAGGTATAGAAAATCTGTCAATATTTCACAAGTGTCAAATATATACTTAATCTTCAATATCTGAATTTGCAGCTGAATACAGGTTGTAGCTAAAGTATGATGTAGTTTACTAAAAGGGTATATTTGAATGAAATGTCATGAAATTGGTCTTATGGATCTGTAACCTTCTTTATATTTGAAAAAAAATTAAGTTAAATAATGTTATACTACTTTTCTAAGTTGTCAGGCCTATCATGTTTTGTTTCAGTAAGGTATATGATATACAGAGTTGTGTACATCTTCTGTTATGACTCTTGAGGATTCTGTACTTAAAGTCAAAACAGGTAGGTGACAAAGCAATAGGAGAGAGATGAAAAACGGACCTGCTCCCACCCCCTGCCTTACTTCCAGCACATCTGGGATCTGCTTGGAGGGCAGTTTCCTGCAGTACTGTTCCCTTCTTTTGGCCATGCTGGGAAGGCCAGCCAGCTAGGAGTGAGTGGCAGAGGCACTCACTGGCATGGTCAGGTTCCCAGTTTGGGCAGAACCAGAAAGCCATGCCAAACATAATGCCAGGCAGCTGGCTGGCACCTGCAAGCCCAGTCATTGCCTCCACAGAGACTATGAGTCTCAGGTGTGCAGAGGAGGTGGGTCTGGATTGGAGCCCTTATAAAGGCCCTGGAAGTGAGGCACAAGAGAGATCTGACATCAAAGGATGCAGAGCAGTGGATGGGTGAGGAGCAGCTGAACTGCTCACCTTTTATCCTCATCCAAAACAGACTGCTAGGGATCCCTGGGGCAAGGCCCAGCACTTTCAGCTATAAGGCTAGGCATGAATGAGACTTTAGAGTGATATTGAGTGACCACTGATCCTTTATTAGGGTCTGCAGTTTCATGAAGTCTATACATATGGAGGTTTGAGGCAGAAGTGTAGGGGCTGGAGGAGCTCCCTTTCAGGCCCTTGAGGCTTCATAGATGATCCAGAGAGCTCATGTAAGACACTGGTGGCTTCAGTTACTTTTCCCTTTGAGGGTTGGACTGCTCCTAGACTGAACATCATCTCCTGAAAGTGTTCCATAAAAGTCATGGCAGGAAAGACCGAGTGAGGACAGGAACACTCTAACTGTGAGAGGGGAAAAATAGACTGTGACTGCCCTATTAAGGACATGGCTCACCTGGGCCACCAAGATGTCCCGAGTCACGCCAGGTAGGCAGCTATGGCTTGGTGACAATTTTGGTGCATTAGCTGGGAATCGCCAATGGTGGGGAAAAAAATTAAGAAGTGTTTTTCCATTCCCTTTCTCTTGATGATGAACGTCAGGGATGAATAAATGCAGGAACGTAATGGATAAAGATGGCAAGCAGTCAACCCAAGTCACTGCCAATTTCCAAGTATTGAGCTTATTCATCCAGGTTCTGCAGGGACAGCAGAGGCAAATAGAGGAGTTTTGTCAAGTGAGGGCTGAAGAACAGGCAGCACAGAGTGCACTGTTTAGTAGGCAGTAGACACTGTATGAGAAACTAGAGATGTGACAAGGCACCATGGCAGGACCTGCAGAAGGGTTTAGGATGCTTAAGATGGATCAGGACAATGATCCAGAGGCCTATTTAGAGGCCTTTGAAAGACTGGCTATGGCTGCTAGCTGGGTCCTAGAGCACTGGGCATACCAATTAGGGCTGTTGTTAATGGGAAGAGCCCAGGCAACCTACTGGGTTGTGCCTCATGAAGAGATGAGAGATTGCAAAAAATAAAAGGAGGTTATATTATACCAAATGGAGTTATCAACCAAATGTACTGCCTATCATTTACAGTGAGAAAATCAATATAAGAAATGGCCCTGGGTGCTGCTACAGTTCCTAAGAGACTTGGCTCAAGGGTGGCTTAAGCTGGAGATGCAGACTCTGGCCAAAGTAGTAGACACTATTGTGTTAGAACAATTTATGGGGGACCTGGTGGAAGGGATCCAACAATGGGTCAGATGACACCAACCCCAAAACTCGGAAGAGGTGCTAAAACTGGCTGAAGCCTTTTTGGAAGCTGAAAGTCTTGACCTTCAAGGGGAAAGATTTAAGCCAGCCGCACCCATCAGATGGGGAGTTACTTGAGGGGGAAAAGGACATTCACCCAAGGGGTCTGCAAAAAGATGATCAATGCTAAAGCTGTGGAGAACTGGGACACAGAGCTCAGAGGTGTCTGAAGTTTAAGGATGGATGGGAGCTGCCACAAGGCAAACTGCACCCCTCTGGGGAAGGGTCTAGTGACATTGAGAGACCAAAACCTATGGATTGTAGCTTTAGAACTGAGGCCAACTGGGGACTGCCCCAGGCTACAATGATGGTAATGTTAGAGGATAGAGAGTACCCAGCTATGATCAACATAGGATGTATGCAGATTTTGATTGGAGCATCACTTGTTTCCCCCAGAAACAGGTGAGTTGATGGGCCTGAAGAAATTGGTATGCATGCACAGAAAATATCAGGTATATCTCCACATGAAATTAAAGATGACTGTTTCAGGAAAGGTCAGAGATATGCCAGTGGGTTTGGTAGACCAATTACTATGCCCCATGATTCTGGACCGGGACTGGCCCAAACTATGAGCGGTCTTCTGGAGGCACAAGAAACGATATGGTGCTGGAGGAAAGAAAAAGGGAAAGATGAGGCAATGATTGGGCAGGCTAGCAAAGAGGGAGCACAAGTCAAAGAAATATATTTGGAGCAACTGACAGAGTGAAGGCAGTTCTAAGAAGATCAGTCACAGGAGGAAACATTTCACCACACCTATGAGAACAGTATGGTCTGGTGGAATGATGACGTTAGAAAACCAGAGATGGTGATACACTACCCATGGTTTGAGGTAAGGGGAGATCTCCTGTACCAGATATTAAAGGGGGTAGGGGAAGGGGAAGAAGTCACAAAACTGTTAGTTCCTACAGGTTATCTGGGGGATTTGTTCTGGATAGCCCATTCCCTACCAATGGGCTGCAACTTGGGCTGGGACAAAACCAAAGCCTGGCTTTTAAAAAGGTTCTCCTGGCCAGGCATATGTAAAGAGGTAGAGAAATTTTGCTTTGAATGTCCAGCATCTCAGAAGACCTCTCAGGTACACCCAAAAAGAGCCCTGTTAATGCCTATGCTCATAATTGAAGGATCATTGGATATGATGGGACCTTTCCTGAAGAGTAGTTTGGGATATCAGTACATTTTAGTCATTATGGACTATGCAACCAGATTTTCAGAGGCAATTCCCCTGGTGACGGCCATGTAATGTTGCCACCAAGTTAATGAAATGGGTGGCCAGAGTCAGAATTCCAAAAGGAAGCAAGCAAGCACTCTGACTGTGAAAGGGGAAAACAAGCTGTGACTGTCCTAGTAAAGCTGTAGTCCACTCAGGCCACTAAGATGTCCTGAGTCACACTGGGTAGGCAACTTTTTTGAAAATGTTTCAGTGACAAGGAGAAATTGATTCTGGCATATTCTGGATAGCAATAAAGCATAGGCATTTCAACCTTTTGTTTACAAATGCATAGACAGTAAGACCAGAAGAACCAGGGTGATCTTTTTGGACCTATCAGATAATGCAGATGGGGTGGGGAGGGGAATGTTCCTGAACTATTTCCTGCTTGCACTAAAGCATAACATTTAGGGGAAAAAATGATGAAATCTTAATTTAAAGATGGAAAAAAATATTTTTTGTAAATAGTTATAACAGTTAGTAATCTCTAATAATTAATATTGTGCCATTTCTTTCCAGTTAAGATTTGTTTATATTCACCTTCTGGTTACTAGATTTGGTTATATACTATGTTTGCAATATTGAAGAGTTCTCTATTAATCAATTCATATTCCCTGTGTAGATTAGAAACTCAAAGATACCCTTAAGCTTCTTTTTGTGACACAATGGATCCAACTCCTGGAGGATATAATGGTGCCTGGAGGCGGGCTTTGGCTTCCTCTACAATGACCCACATATCATGACAAGAGACATGCTCAGATGGGATGGGTTCTACCCTTGCCCTAAAGGTAAGCGTGTGTTTTCTTCTAGGTTGGCGGACCTCCTCCAGCGGGCTTTAAATTAGGCTTGCTGGGGGAAGGGGAAGACGAGGGCAAAAGAAGCCTTGGACTGCCAAACCAAGCAACACTCACAAATGCAGCCCAGCCTAGACCAATGAGTGGAATATATATACAGGTAAGCAACAGGGGCCAGGGCAATGCTGAAAGTAGGGGGCCAGTACACACATCCACAGGAGGCCTCAAATGCCTCTACAAAAATGCTTGTAGTATGGGAAACAAGCAAGAAGAACTTACCCCCCTGCTGGCTGACACCAGGTCAGACATAGTGGGGTTCACTGAAACGTGGTGGGTCCCAGTGCATGACTGGGTGGTGAATATCAAGGGCTATAAGCTGTACAGGAGGGATAGGACAGGGAGGAAAGGTGGGGGCGTGGCATTCTACATTAAGGAGGAATACACATCCTTGTCAATTAGCAAGGAATCAGAGGAGGGGCACTCTGAAGTACTCTGGGTTAGAATACAAGGCAGTAGAGGGGAAAGAGATTTAATGGTGGGGGTCTACTACAGACCACCCAACCAAGGGGAAGAGCTAGACCAGGAATTCTTAAGTCAGCTCACAGAGATAGTTAAGTTAAAGGATGTGGTCATCATGGGTGACCTGAACTTTTCATACATGTGCTGGGAAGAGCAGTCAGGCAGGTCTGACCACTCACGCAGGTTCCTAGCCAGAATGCAGGACCTCCATCTAACCCCACCAGAGGAGATGCCTTGTTGGACCTGGTGCTGGCCACAGGTGACAACCTGGTGAGGGGGCTGTGGGTGCTCGACCACCTCGGTGACAGTGATCATCACCTGCTGGAATTCACCATCCAGCACAAGGTGGCAAAGGCCTACAGCAAGACAGCAGCCCTAGATTTCAGGAGGGTGGACTTCAATGAGCTAAGGAGAATAGTTTGGAAGCACTGAGGTCCCAGATGTGTCCAACAAGAGAAGACGATCCTCCAAGCCCAAAAGGAGGTAATCCCAACATGGATCAAAGGGGGAAGGAGGGTGCAAAAGCTCCCATGGCTGACCAAAAGCATCCAGGAATGTCTCCTAGCTAAAAAGGAGGCACACACCCAATGGAAGGAAGAAGCCATCACTAGGGAGGATTATACTGCGGTTGCTCGGGGATGCAGGGGGGCAGTCAGGAAGGCCAAGGCAGAGATGGAACTGGGACTAGCTTCCCAGATCAAGGACAACGAGAAGTTCATTTTTAAATACATAGAGGGAAAAAAGAAGGTTCTGGGTAATGTAGGGCCCCTGCAGGACAAACTAGGAAATTTGGTCATCACACCAGAAGACAAAGCTAACATATTTAATGATTTCTTTGCCTCCATTTTCCTAAGCAGGGACCGAAACAGCCACCCCCCTCTGGGCCCACCTTTAGACCATAGGCACACCTAGGCCAAGGGTTAGTGAGGAACTACTTAGGGAACTTCTGGAGGGACTGGATTATTCAAATCAGCTGGAACAGATGATCTCCACCCCAGAGTACTGAGGGAATTAGCTGAGGCCATTGCAGGACCCATGTCATGGCTTTATGAGCACTCGTGGTGCTCTGGTGTGGTGCCAGAGGACTGGAAGAGGGACAATGTGGTTCCCATCTTCAAAAAGGGTAGGAAGGAGGACCCAGGAAACTATAGGCCAGTTAGTCTTACCTCAATCCTGGGCAAGATTTTTGAGAGAATTATTCTGTCACACGTCCACAAGAGGACAGCAGGGGAGATTATGCTTAGGGGCAACCAACACGGGTTCATTAGCGGCAGGTCCTATCAGACCAACCTGGTGGCCTTCTACGACCAGATCACCAAATCATTAGCTGCAGGGGTAGCAGTGGACGTAGTCTTCCTGGACTTTTGGAAGGCCTTCAACACTGTTTCTCACCTGTTCTTATTAAGAAACTGGTGGACTGTGGTGTTGACACCTACACAGTGAAATGGGTCACTAACTGGCTGGAGGGCCGTACCGAGAGAGTGGTAGTGAATGGGTCATTTTTGACCTGGAAGGATGTGGGCAGTGGGGTTCCTCAGGGCTCGGTCCTCGGGTCCGCACTGTTCAACATCTTCATCAGTGGCTTGGATGAGGGGGTAAATATCACCCTGTTCAAATTTGCTGATGACACTAAGATGTGGGGGGATGTGGGCATGCTAGAAGGGAGGAAAAGGCTGCAATCAGACCTACATAGGTTACAAGGGTGGGCAGATGGGAATAGGATGGGATTCAACACCAACAAGTGCAAGGTGATGCACCTGGGCAGGAACAATCAGCACCATACCTACAGGCTGGGGAACTCCCTTCTCGTCAGTACAGAGGCAGAAAAGGATCTTGGAATTATCATTGATGCCAAGATGAACATGGGCCAGCAGTGTGGGGATGCGGTCAGGAAGGCGAACCACACCTTGTCATGCATCCACAGATGCATCTCGAGTAGGTTCAAGGAGGTGATCCTCCCCCTCTATGTGGCAGTGGTCAGGCTGCACCTGCAGTACTGCACTTCAAGAGGGATGTGGACAACCGCACCTCAAGAGGGATGTGGACAACATGGAGTGGGTCCAGAGGAGGGCCATTCACATGAGCAGGGGGCAGCAGGGCAGGCCCCACAAGGAGAGGCTATGGGACATGAACCTGTTCAGCCTCCACAAGAGAAGGCTGAGGGGGGATCTACTGGCCTGTTACAAACTAGTCAGAGAGGACGAGCAGGCACTGGGGAAGTCCCTGTTCCCCTGAGCACTACCAGGAGTGACCAGAAATAACTGTCACAAGCTGGCAGAGGGTATATTTAGTCTAGATATCAGGAGGCGCTACTTTACTGTCCGGGTGGCTAGGATCTGGAACCAACTTCCAAGCGAAGTGGTGCTGGCTCCTACTCTGGGGGTGTTTAAGAGGAGGCTAGATTTACACCTTGCTGGGGTCGTTTGACTCCACTACTCTTTCCTGCCATGGCAAGGGTTCGGACTCCATGATCTGCTCGGGTCCCTTCTGACCCTAGAAACTATGAAACTATAACTACAAGGTATATTTTCCAAATTTTCAGGTGTCTTGAGAAAAGCAGACATAGATAGAGTGCTCTTGTGTCCCAACAATTTTGCCATGCCAGTTTAGCCTTCAAGCAATGAGCAGACAGAGAAAAATCAGAGTAGTTTTGAGGCCACCCTAATTCATGGCCAAAACTGATCCAGCATCTAGCTGGCCCCAAGCTTATGGTCCCTCTAATCCGTTTTTTCTCTGATCTTGCACCAAGCGTAGTTCAAAATCACAAGATCATCTACAATAAATGAGATGCTCATAAGTGAAATATGTAAGTGTAACTTAGCTTTTTATTCAGATTTTATTCAGGCAACTTCCCATTATTCAGGCAACTGAACAAAAGTTTCATAATTTGACACTTTGGAATGTTTCTTTGCAAGATAAGATAAATATTGTTTCTATAAATGACACAAATATATCATAAATAGTCTTACCTGAGAATCAAGAGAAGTCTTTGTTCACTGAGTTCTTAAGAGCCTCAGCACACCTTGACTTACATCTTGTACTGAGCTGTGTTTCATGTATCTGATTTAGAGGCTGCAGTTGATCAGAATCAGGAAAAGTGTATCAGACTTCCATCACTGACTTGTCAATATAAGGAGAACTGACATGACAATAACAAATCCAAACTTGTTCTACAGGCACTTTTCACCCATGAGATTTATAACCCCATAAAAATCAGGTAATGTACATTTTTAAAAGGCGTCATAGTTCTCATGAAAGTTAATCACAAAAAGAAAATGTGCAGCATCTTTATGGAAGTAGAAAACAAAGTATCTGGTGGCAAGTATGTCACTGAAGCAAAAGGAAAAAAGTGTAAATGCATGTGCAGAGAATAAATGTCTGCTTTGACTGAATTCTATCAGTTTCACTTTGTAATGAAAGGGTGTTTTCACTGAAAAAGTAAACCCTATATATTTCCAAAGTGAAATGATACATTATTTTTTATGTGTCCACCACCATTTTAGCTCTGCCTACAAGTGAAATAGCTAAGTCTAGCTATAGGGCATTTTTACACTTGCTCTGGGGGACAGCGGCCATTTTAGTTAGAGTGGCTCTGAGAGCTACTCTAATTAAATTGCCTGAAACATCTTGTGTATTAGCATCCCTATGCTTTCAAAGGGCAGCAGGGGTGCTTTATCTAAAGTTCATTAAGCAAGCTTTATTTAAAGTGCACTGCTGCTACTTTGGATCATGGAGACACAGATACATGAGAAAGAAAGTCTGCTGGAGCACACTAATTAGCACACTTCGGCAGACTCAATTAATTGGGTCTGCTCTGATGCACTGTAATTATAGTGCATTGGAGCAACCTCCTGGCTCATGTACAGGCACTGATAGAGTCTCATAGTAATATTCTGTGCACTTATTGACCTTATGACTAATTGCTCATGTACACATTTACATGCGTGTGTGGGAAGGGTAAATTTGTATGTAAAGACCTCTTGAAAATATTTGTATTCTCTTTTTCTTTGTACACACACACACACACACACACACACACACACACACTGTTTTTGTTTGGTCATAGGGATATTTTGATGATTTTTATAAAATTGCACTTGAACTATGACCAACTCTTAAGCATGTCACACAAGGTTTTCATATTAATTATGGTGGTAAAGGACTCAGTTTGTGCAGAGAAGGGTTGAAAGATCCAGACTGCCACCATCCTTCACCTCTTGGGCATAGTGCTGTGGAAGCTAATTCAGTACAAGACCAACTACAAGATCCTGGAACCTGTCCTGCATGGCCATACCTTATCAATGGCAAGCACTTCTCTCTCTCTAACTCTTGGAGTAGTACCCTGTGTTGTTCAAGAGGGAAGGTGAAACAGCACAATGATGAATGACATTACTGCCGCACCATCCTTCATTGCATACATACCTAAAATTACTGCTATTTCAGAAACTGTGGCAGTGTTGCTGGTTGTTGCTATGGAAGCATAGCTAACATTCTCAAATATGCTATCTTGGAAACAGATTAAACAGCAAGCCACTCAAAGAGAAAGAGTTAAAACTTTTGATAACAACCCCCCAATTGTCCCTTCCATGATTGGTCTATCCAGATTACCATATTTTAAAGAATGCAGCGTGGTGCTGACAATGCCCCATATTAAAAAAAACCACTCATACACATGTATTAGAAGAAAAAAAGAATTGATACAAGAGTTTCTTACATTATCCAACCAGCTGGTATCAGCTTAAACTGACATAGGAAAAAAATATAAAAATTCATGATAATGACATGAGATGAAAGACTGAAATAAGAGGAATTATTATTCTTATTATTATTATTTGGTAAGTTTTCTTTTTCTAATGGTTTCTTCTCCTTAAACACCCTGTATCAAGGGGACAGCACATGATATAGGTTGCACAATCACTTAGAAGCAGGAAATTATATATTCATATATATATAAAAATTTTAAAAAGTAATAGGAGAAAAAATACCTGGAAACAATAAGGGTTATATCATTCACAGGAGAGTTTCTCTTAGGAGAGCAAATGTCTGTTCATGTTTTCTTCTGAGAGAAGCCACAGCACAGTCCTCCAGCATTCCAGGGTGCTTTTCTTCTCCTCCCTCCCCCATTTTCTGGGAGACAGCATGTTGCATCCAGATGAGCATGGTCATGCAGTATGTGGTGCTGCAAACACATCTGCAACACCACATACCACACAGGCAGGCAATATTTGTGCTGCAAGGGTGGATTGCCCATGTGTGTGCTGCAGTGGGGGTTTTTTTACCTCACAGAAAATGGGTTAAAAAAAACCTACATGGAAAAAAAATGGAGTACCACATGCTCAGACAGCTTGTGCTGCTGAAAAGAAGGGACGGGCCACCTAGAGCCACACTGCTATTTCCAGCCAAGGCTCTGCTTAGCAGGATCACGATGGTTGCAGGCTCAGAAGGCCCCCAGAACCCCAGGAAAGGCTTCTGGGGTCAGCAAAGCACTGGCCCCATACTCCCCTACTGCTCGTGGCATAACTTGCTGCGCTCCAAAGCATGTGTGGCACAGATGTTCCCTGAGGACAAGTAGCTGCAGCTCAATGTGTGCCGGTGCTACTTGTCTCTAGGAAACCAAACATCCACCCTTATCTGTATGTTCCCTATGAGTACATCCACACATGCAGGCACATGTGCTTGCAGCAGCTGAAATAGCAATGGCACAAATTTGTGCCAGAGATGAATATACATTTTGGTGTGGGGCAAGTTGTGCCACTTGGGGCAAACTGACCCTGCCCATCTCCTCCTGTATCTACAGCCAAAGAGAGCAGAAGGCTGGGGCCAGCACCTGTGCTGATTCTCTGATAAAAAAAATCCCAGATTCACTCTTTAAAATACCCAAGAATCTGTGTTCTTAAAATGAAACACCACTATATACATATATAGCTAAGGGGTCAAGGCAACAGCAAAACATTGTTCAACTGATCAATCAACCTCTCTCTCTATTTCTCTCTCTCTCATATATATATAAGCTAACCAGACTTTGGGGACAAGTTCCCTTGCAGCCACAGCTCCCACCAACAGGTCCCATCCTGTCTGGCATCTAGGCACACCGGGTGTGAGATATGGGGCGGGGAGGATGTGGTGTTTGCAGGAGTGGGGTGGGAAGGCATGTGGGGATATGACTGTGGGGTTCGTGGGTGGCTGTTTTTGTGCAGGGTATGTGGTGTTCGTGGGGGTATGACGAGTGTGGGCAAAGGGAGTGTTGGGTGTGTGAGTGGGTGTGTGGGAGATGGTGGAGGATGTGAGGTTTGTGTGTGGGTGTGGGGGCATGTGGGGTGTGTGGGTTTTGTGGGTGGGATATGAGGGGGAGCCACCACATGTCCACCGCACCACCCTCTGCAGTTCACAGCTCCTGGTGCTGGTAGCAGCTGCCAGCCAGGTGGTTGGGACCATGGCCCACTGCAGGCACGTCCTGCAGCAGTGCAGCACTGCCTTATCTGGGGTCTGTACATGGTAAGTGGGCCTGTCCCAACTCAGCTTGGCCTGGTCTCCCCTGCTAGTATACAGCTTTAGACAGGAGTTGTGGGAGATGGAAGGAGCTTTCCTGGTCCTGTCCAAAGAAATGCACTGGTGGGGCAGGCTGGGCTAGGCCCATGCTTCATATACAGACCCCAGGACAGGTGGTATTGTACCACCACAGGGCTACCCCTGCAGCAGGCCATGGCGCTGATGGCCCAGTTGACTGCTGCTGCCAGAACTGGGGGCTGTATGCTGCAGGGGTGGCAGGAATGTGGCAGCCTCCCTTCAACCCCCCCACAAACCCCTCATTCCCCCACACTACCTGACACACCCTACATCCCGCCCCCCATATACCCCACACCCACAAACCCCTCTCCCCTCCAGAGACAACACAGCTTCCTCCCTCTAGACCCTTGAATACTGGACACAGTCTCAGTCATGCTGCAGCCTTGCCCCACTTCTATTTGCCCTAGCAAATAGAACTTGCCCCTCTGGCAATCCCAAATTGTGCTGAATGTAGATACAGGCTGACTTTGAACAGTTTAAGTCAACAGTTAAATCAAGACTGCCCAGCGCAGTGCTGCTATTTGTCTCCAGATAGACTAAAGGGCTTCCAGAGAATTCTGAGATATGAACACAAGCCCTGCACTGGCTGAGTAGCATCAGCACTGGAAACTCCCTGCTCTTCAAGGGTTCAGTGTTCAGATGTCTGTTCAGGGATCTACTAGTAAGTTTTTCTACCATGAAAACAAACCTGGGAGAATTCTCCCAGATCATCTGAATGTCCTTAGTTTTTATTCTTAGCCATATAAAGATAATTTCTACAGACATTTTCTGATGAATATGTATATACTGTACATATAAAATTGGGAAGTGAAATACACTTAAAATTTTACATTTCAGTGCTAAGTCTTCCCTGGACTTTAATGAGTTTAATTTATGACTAAGTTTTAGATATTTAGTAGCAAATAGTCTAGAATCAGAATCTAGATTTTGAAAGGCCCTCTATAGTTGTGTAAGGAGATAGGGGAAGTGCAGGGAGGAGTGCCTGAGGTAGCTTTCCCTTTAGTTATGAGAGAACTAGGACTTTCCCTTTAGAAGGGCAAGAAACTGAAAATAAAGAACAGGCCAGCTAAACAAAAGAGTGCACACCATGCCTTCTTGCACTGTGGTGAATTTAGGCAATTCTCAGAAGCTTTGAGAACCCTTGACACAAAATAACTCGCAAGTCCCACTTGGAAACATGTTTGTGATTCTTCCCCATATAAGTCAACATGTGACATTTAAAGTTAAATTTTACTTTTGCCTCCTGGTAGTGGAAAATGAGCTTTAAGCTATACATGCAGGTGTCAAATTCCAGTTACCTTCTCAAAAACACTGTTAGTCAGTTCCTTTGAATTTAATTTTATAGATTTTTGTTTCAATGCAGTGATACTATGCTGCATTCTCAGCTGGAGATTATTGGCTTAGCATAAGTAAAATCAGATGAGAGCCTGTGCTAGATTTATTATATACAGTGACAGAAAAATATCACTCTATCAAGATCAGATATCATGCTTTCCAATAATGCATGAGTACCTACAAAATTCCCAGTCATTAGTTCAGAATGTGTCTGTCATTTAGAGACTTGGGAGTGGAATCAAAACTGCTTCATTTCATTTATGATTCCAACTAATTATCTCATTTCCTAGTTAACAGCATACATGCAAAACATATTAGTGGTGCATATATTGGAAGACTTTGTGTCTTATAGCTCATAATTAAGTTTGTTATGGAAATGTTGAAGGTGAATTTTCCCATTGACCAAATGTCCAACTTGCATAAGGTTTGCATTTGTATTAATCACAGAGCTGGTTAAAAATTCAGTATTCTTGGCCTTTCAAGAAAAACTCCAACAATAAAATTAAAGAAGAACATTCCCTTTTTATTGAAGTTTTTGTTTTATTTCAGTTTTGGAAAACTGAGAAAAACATTTTTAATTTTTCATAATTTTGACTTTCCTACTTTTCCTCCTTCTTTGCTTTTTGGAAAAGCAAGAAAGGACAATCGTTTATTTTATGTATGTATGTATATCTAAATTCTCTGTTCCCTCTACACTTCCTTCTTTTCATTTACTTACTTGCCTTTTGCCCAATAGAAGTAGAAAAGGAAGGAAACATACCACAATAAAATAGAAGACAAAGGGGGAAAATGAAATGTAACTTTTTTTCATTTAATATGTTCCCATTCAGAAATTTCATTTTTTCCAAGATTGTGTTTTTCAGCAGCACCATTTTCTGTGGGAATACCCTGTACTGCCATGCTTTAATCCACACAGTAGGTAAGTTGCTATATGTTGCACTTGGCAAGGAGCTATAGACCAAATCAACTCATGTAGTAGGTCAGCTTCAATCTATTCTGTTCCTATGTCATTCTTGTACAATGCTGCATGTTTTCTTAGAGTATTTGCTTGGGATTAGAACAAAGAACATATGTCAGAATGAATGGTACTTGGACAGATAGATATGTACTGCACAGTATGTTCATGCAACCACATAACTGCAACTGTGTGAACTTGAAGATTTTCACTTTTCTTGAGATTTCAGGTAACTTCAGAAACCTCTGGAAAATCATTTTTGAGAAATTAGTCCTAATAGTAACACGATTATTTAATCATAATCTCAACTAAATATTGGTTGTGGCAATTGCAAGGGGCAACCTAAATCTATATATTCATTAATGTATAAAATTACTACATCCCAATATAGCATTTTGAATATGATACTTTTACTTTTATCTACAGATTGCAAATTGCTTTATTTAGGTCCCTAAGTCATTTGGGTGTTTATCACATGCATACACACGAAACACCCAAATGATTTAGGGTGTGTGCATATATATTTATACACCCATGAATAAAGATACACACACACACAAAAATTGGTGAAACCTGCTTTCTCCAGAAGAGCTGTCCTCTGCTGTAGGCTGATCTTGTAGGTTTGACTTCATTTTCATTTCCTTCTTGAGCTATCTTACTCATGTTTCTTTGAATTCAAGGACTGCAACTGTGACATACTCTTTTATAGAGGAAAGAAATGTGTAAGGGTGATACTTTGCACTCCTAAACTGCATATATGTGCAAGCATGTGTGAGTAAGACCTGACACTAACCATGGTACAAAGCACCATGATAAAAAAAAAAAAACTTTTTTTTTTTATGGTGGAAAACTTCTGATAACCTTCTGTATTTCTTTAGTCACTAAATTACTGTAATAGAATATTGCTATATAAATAATGAAATATATACAGAAAATTGGTATAATATTGTCAAGGGATATTAAAATAAAGATGCAAGTATCAGGAAGGTTTTTTATTCTATAAAGGAGTCATTTGGATTTCCTTGATTGTATGCTCTGCAGCTGAGTTGATTATATTACTGAACTTCCTCTGAAATGTAAGTTCACTATTCTAAAGAACATTAAGAACCATTTATAAGCAATATATTAGTTCTGAATTGTTGAAAAATTCTAATTAGAGATTAATGAGCTACACATAAGTGTATCTGTTTGCAAATGATTCAGTGAACTTAATGTTGGTGTGATGAGGTAGCTACAATGGTCCAGGAAAAATGTGGGTGATATGTTTTTATTTAACCAACACTGTAATTTGGAGGGATATAGAAAAGCTTTCAGGTGCCATGTATTCTTCCTCAGGTCTCTGAGAAAAAAGATCTGAGGCAGAGTACATGTTGCCCCAAAGGTTTTCTGCATCTCTCTTTACTATACAGTTGGTCCAATAAAAGTTTTCACCCACAAAAATCATTGCCTTAATGAACCTACGCATTCTGATTCAGGTTTTAGAATTACCACACTCTGAAACTAGCACTTCATTGTTATGAAGGAGTTAGTTTCTTTTTGGGTAGTTAGGACCATGAGTATCAGATTATATGTGGTACTCAAGTAATTGGAAAACACTTTTTGTAATTCCGTTTCCATTTCTAATAATGGAACCTGTAAGAGGGAACTGTAACCCTGTTACTAAGCTGAGGGGGAAAGAGCAAGGTAGAAACAGGGGTCAGGGCAGTTTGTCTGGAAGGCAACGGCCCATGCTTGGGAACAAAGTTCTTCCCCTAAGAGGAAGGAGCACCAGAAACAGACATAGCCCTTTAATTCAGAAATCATGAACTCCTGAACAGGTGAGATAATTCAGAAATCATGAACTCCTGAACAGGTGAGATGTGACAAACAATTAGCAAGAGCAGGAGGTGGGGGGAAGGACTTGTGGACACATAAACAATGCCCAAAGCCAGAAGTGGGGGTGAAGAGAGGGAATGTGAAGCCCTCCCAGAAGGGAGAGAAAATATCTTCCAGGGAAGAACAGGACTCAGCAGCTCTTATGTTACAAGCACCAGAACCCGCCATGATCCAGAGGCTGAGAGTTGAGGAAGAGCCACCTGCCAGGGTGGCTCAGCTCCTGAACCTCCCACCCCACCATGAAGACCATTTACTTAGAGAGAGAAGACTACTGTTAAAATGTGGCATTTCTTCAAATACTTCTTTTGTGGTTTCATACCCAGGGAGGGAAGAAGTTTTATTAAGAGTAGTAGCTTACTTTTATGTTGAAGTTAACCTGGGTGTGGCTGCAGGGGCAAATATGGAAGCCACAGTGGAGCACTGGTGGGGTTCATAAAGGCTTAGTATCCTTCTGGGGCAGAGTGTAAGGCAAAGCTGGCTGGAGGTGTAGCGGGCCAGGGGCCATTGCCCATGGGGGAAAAACCAAGGTCAGGGACCCAGAATCTGAGCAGGCTGAAGCTCGTAAGCTAGGCCAAGCAACGGCCATTTCGGTTGATGGAGACTAGCTAGAAAAAGGGGGCAGAAGCCTGGGAAGGCTGAAACCCTGACAAGTGTTTAGAGGCCAGAATAGACTAGACTGTGTATTGAGGCAAAGTGCCTTCCTAGAACGAGAGCTGATAACATCTGTTTACATCTGTGAGGCATTGGTGTGACTATGAGGGCAGCAGGAAATCATGATTATTGCTTTTAAGGCTTAACTGGGAGGCTGTCTTGAGAGAGGAGACCCATCCAGTGGAATCAAGGGTAGAGAAGACTGGAGGATAGTGCACCAAGTGGAGAAAACTTGGAAGAGGATAACTCAGCCCTGCCAGCAGCCTCCCTCTTTAAAAAAAAACAAAAAAACCCCACAACCTCTTAAAATATCAGTTCCTGTAAAGTTGTAAAGTACAAGAAGACAGGTAAGTGTTTATCTTAAAAGGATAGGAATCAGGTTGAAAGTGTTGTAAGTACAATGCAAAGTGGAAAAATTAGAAATGATGCTTAGTAGCTAGGAGAGTCATTTAAACAAAGGGATGTGGGGCATGGCTGCACTATATTTAGGACAGTTCATATTTGTTTTTCCTTAAAATACTGTGCAGCCTCCAAATACTGCTAGATCTACTACTTTAGTACTTAATTTTTATTTCAGGTTGGTGGCTTAAAATGCTTTTATTATGCATGTCTGCCTTAAAAACACCAACTATCTCATATTCAGATCTCCAAATAATTATTCATGCCCTTTTCAACTACATGTCTAGATAGTCCAGCTAAATAAAACAAGGTCATGGATTCCCCCTAAGTTATGGGGAAGCATGGTCATGCTTGAAGATAGGCTACAGTTACAGACAGACCTAGACAGGCTGGCAAGTTAGGGGGATCAGAATCTAATGAAGTTCAATGTCAAGAAATGTAAAATGCTCCACCTCAGCATGAGTAACCCCACAACACACCTACAGGCTTGGCAGCACCAAACTGCCCAGCACCACGAAAGAAAGGGACCTGGGGGTAATAATAGACGACAGTATGAATATGAGCGAGCAGTGTGATGCAGTAGCCAGCAGGGCAAGTAATACTCTGGCATGCATCAACTGATGTACCTCCAGCAAAACCAAGGGGGTGATTCTTCTGCTTTACTCAGCACTGGTAAGACTGCAGCTAGAGTACTGCATCCAGTTCTGGACACTACAATTTAATGAGGACATGGACAAGCTTGAGTGAGTCCAAAGAAGAGCCCCTCATATGATGAGAGTCTTAACAAGCAAGCCATATGAGGAAAGGCTGAGGGATCTGGGAGTCTTCAGTCTGAGGAAAAGAAGGCTGAGAGGGGAGTAGGCTACACTAAGGGAGTACATAAAGGGCTTGGTGAGCAACTGTTCACCAGTGCACCCAAGGGGAAAACCAGGAGTAATGGCCTCAAACTTCTGGAAGACTGATTCAGGCTCAACATCAGGAAAAACTTCTTCACAGTCAGAGTGTCCAGACTGTGGAATAAGCTCCCTCCAGAGGTGCTGCAATCACCTACCCTGGAAATCTTCAAGAGGAGACTAGACAGTCACCTTGCTGGGTTCACCTGACTCCCACTTATCTTTCCTGCTTGGTGCATGCAGCTGGACCTGATGATCTTCGAAGATCCCTTTCAGCCTTACTGTCTATGAATCTATGAAGTTATGCACTGAATTATCCCCTTTTTCTATTTAAAAAATGTTCTCAAGCTAATCATTCCTTTCTGGTGATTTTTCTGATGTTTAGGCAGGCTGTAACAATCTTGTAACAGACAAAAAGAAAACATGCATAGTTTAAAACCAGATTTGAAGAAAAAAATTTGAAATGCACAGAGACAAATCTGTACCTTAATTAAATCCTGAGAGAGAGTGTACTCACTCTGTTTAATGTACTCTTCTTAACCTTGATATTTTTCAGATCTAATGGGTACACATTAGCCCAAATTCTTGTGTCTGACTGAGCCTTGTTGTGCATAGGATCCAAAGGAAGTGAGAGTAGATATGTTTTTGCACCAGTTTTACTGTTCTGAAATTGAATTCGGGTGGCAACAAGGTCAGTAATTGTGATAAAAAAGATAAGCTTGAATTATAGACCAATTTACATCCAGCCTTAGTGGTCCTAAAGGGGGGCCATCCTAGCAGATGGGAATAGCCAAAATTTAGAGGCATTCTTGCTTTGCCTGTGTCCCCATTCTCTAGGGTGAGGTTGGGATGAGGACGAAAAAAGAATTAGTCCTTGTTTTCTTAACCTTTTTGAATCTCTGTTTATACAAATTAAAAGTTCTTTCAGGTTCCTTCCATTGTCAGGATCCTTCTATGTCAGACATAGAAAAATGAAAAAACATACCAGGAGGAGCGTCTAAAAAAGGGCAGAAGTATTTTTATGTGGGTGCATAAGAAGTAATTTTCATCACAAATTTATGGTTGAATATCTAAAAATATCTGTATTTATATAGTGGCTTTCATCTGAAAGAATCTGTGCTTATTTCACAAATAGGCTTCCATTAGAAAGAAGCTGGCTTTCAGTGTCCTACACATGCCTACCTAGAAGTAATATAAAAATATCTATAAAACTGCTAGTATATTGTAGTTTAACCTGATTCCTGAAAATTCTACCTCCACCTTATGCTTTATCAGAGATTCTTATAATTATTTCTAATGATTTACATTTCCACAAGCATTGTCTATATAACAACCTTATGTCACACCACAAGTACTAACAAAGGGTGTGTGTAGACAAAACAGGGCCCCTAAATTGTAGCAGTGGGTTTTAAAAACCGCACTTCAATTTAGGGCTGATTAAACCCCCATGTCATGCACGCACCCTGGTTACTTACCTGCCTCTCTGGCAGGGAGGGAAGGGCTTGCTGCTATTGGGCAAAGTGGTTCCTGGGCTGCAGGGGGGCTTATGCTTTCCTCCACAGCAGCTGCCTGACCTCAGTTACCCAGCTTGAGTGGTCCTGGGGGGCACCACAGCCACAGAGGGAACTACTGGGCCCCTGCACAGCTCAGGCAGGCAGGCAGGCTCCAGTGGGGGAAAAAAAGATCAGGCTCACCACTTTTCTTGGGTGGAGCCTGCTTTTCAGGTTGCCTGCATCCACCCTACTTCCCAAATCCTGGAAGTTATTGAGGATATTTCTATCTATGAGATACAGGGTGCATCTAAATGAAATTCTAATTTCACAGTAGCCCAATAATACCGTGCAGTAGTGTGTCACAGCACAGACAGCTCTAATATGGTACTGCACAGTAGTCTCACTAAAAAGGCATTCAGGGGCACTACTGCACAGCAACTCTGATTACTATGCATTTCTTTAGTACTTAATTATATAACTACTATATTAAATGAGCAGTAAACACAATGCATTAATGAACATGTAGATGCACCCAAACTGTAGTACTCTTGACTGTGAAGTCCTCTAACTAAAAATTACTAACCTTAAGGAACTTGTAAACTATTCTAGGTTCCTGTTTTTGTTATTTTTTACTAATTATAACTTGAGTTTGACCTAGATATAATCTTCACACATCAGAACCATCAATTTAAGACATCTTTGATTTCTGGGTTCAAAGTCCTTTTCTCCCTCAAATTTAAAGCAAGTTATTTTGTTTTCTGTTCACAGATCTCCTCTATTAAACTCAGCCTAATAAAATGGACACTTCATATGCAGACTTTTCTTGCCCTTTTCCCAATTAAATGGCATCGAGACTACCCATAAAGTTCAAAGAGTTACACTGGAATCATCATTTAATGCTTAATCTAAAACCCATTGAACTGAATATGAGTCTTTCCAGTGACTTCCATGGCCTCTGTATCTAGCTTACATTTTGAATTTTACAAAGATTAACTAGCAAAGCACAAAACAGCAGGAGTCAATCAATAAAGGGGCCTGTAGTGTCCAACTCTGGCTTTCTGTGAGAGTTGGTCACCTAATTTCTTTACATGCCTTTGAATACCACAGCCAATATTCTAATCTTTCAAAAAGGGTAAAAAAATAAGATGTCTAGACAGATACTCTAGTCCCTAAAGGAAACTCCAATAACTCCTTGTACTTTTACATATATCCATTGCTTTATAAAGGTTTCAACACATCTAAATGAGCTTATTCTTATTAGAGATCAGTGTGTTTATGTAAATAATCAATTCATATTCAGCATAAACTGTAGTCAGTGTTGTTTCAGCAGGAATGAATTTGGTCTAAATTATCTAATATCTAAATCATCAATCTCTATCTGCCTCATGAAGAAAAACAAATTTTCTTTCACGTACGTTCCAAAGGTTAACCCAAGTAAACATTTAAACATAAGACTATCTTTGAGTTACATTTTTTCTGCAGTTAAATGTTTATCTAGAAGATACCAGAGCTTCAGAACCACTATAAGGTACCTACAAACATATGCCCTTAAAAAAACAGGCTACTGTATAAAACAAGAAGAACTGCTGGGTGCTTATATGTACCTGCGAAGAATTTGCTGATTTTTAAAAGCTTTGTAATGTAGAATTCTAATTTAGGAAACTAAATATCTAATAGCTTGGTTTTTTATTACATCTATGACACTTTCATCTGAAGATAATGGATTTCTTTGCTTGTCTTCCTGAGCAAAACTAGCTAATAACATACCCTGTCAAAGTCATCAGTCAGATATTGCAGTAAGCTGTTTCTAGAACTTCACACAGACAGACTGTACAAAAGGAGAAAGCTGAAAAGGTAAATGCACGAAAAGTTCTGTCCCTTTAAACAGTGAGATATTGTTTTAATTCAGTCGGTACTCTATTCATATTATATTGTTAGTTTTCAGAGGTAAATGTAAGGAATAAAGAGCAATGAATGATTTTAAGTTAATGAAAATGCTGATGGTCCTAGGAGTCAATACTTCCAGGCAGAAAATGTGTGTTTACCTAGGGGATTACAGGTTTCCTAAAATCCTTTTTTTAATTAATTTTTTTGTAATAGTGATTAATAAGTGAATACATGTGTTTTTGGTGTGTGTTTTTATTCATTTATTTATGTATTTTTACCAAATAGGCTGTCAAATCACTTACTAATCTAGAGTAAGGCAGTAGTGATAAAAACTCCTTACCCTTGCAAAACAAAACAAAACAAAAAAGAAAGAAGAAGAATTTTACTGGCTGCACATTTATGATATCAAGGACAGCAGCTCTAATAACACCAGAATCAATATGTAGTCTTCTTAATCACTGTTAGTAACTTCCCATCAATTTTAGAAGTTTATTTTTGATGAGATCTTAAACTGGCATAAATTACAGAGGGACTATTGACTTCATTGTATTTTCACCAATTTAGAATCAATCCAATAATTTTTTTGGTAAGAAAAATACTTACCGCACGTCTGAACTGTGAACTACAAGTGACACAGACCTGTGTTCTCTTTCTGATTCTGCTAAATGACCTTTGAAAGTGAGTAAAAATCTCTGTGCTTTTGTTTTCTCTTCCACCATTTGTCTGTCTTGGGTTTTTTTCAGAATAATGTCTCTTTGTTATGGGACATGCCTCAGGCTAGATATGTGTACACAAATCACAGTTGTAAAATGTAAATGTGAGGGGTTGTGCCAAAATGGGCAGTGCTAATGGGCTCTCGAAACCCTGTCTCTGGTGGGAAAATACCTGTATGTACATTTACTTTTCAGGTGCTCTGCTCATGGGGTATACCCCTCAGCCCACTTGCCATGCCTTGGTATTTCCAATTAGAGGGAGAATCCTGGAATGTATGAACAACCCTCATGAGATGCTCATATGGAGGATGTTCTTGGGGCTCCTCCTCCCCTTTCATCCCTTCCACATGCCAACCCAGTGTTATACGCCAACCCATGCTTGTTAGGGCTCCTAATGCACAGGAACTGTGCTACCAGCCCACTCCTAGAACAACTTGTAGTGGATGCTAGGGCTGTGCAAAATTTCACCAGCTGTTTTAGTTCAATGCTGTTTCCACTCATTTTGAGCTCAAAACAATGAAATTGAAATGAAACACAGGGCTTCAAAACAGCCTCAAAATGAAATTAAGGCAGTCAAAATGTTTTGAAAGTTTCTGAATTTTTCGAGTTTTGAAGTTCAAGCTGGGCTTGCCTGCAGGGAAACAGAAAGTATGGAGGGAAGGGGAGGGAGGGGAGGGGTGGGAGGGAAGGAGGAAGGACTACTCTCATATTGACTGTGTAGCTGGCCAGTGACTGTGATCCTTCCCTGAGGCCCCTTCTAATCCCAGTGCTCTAGGGGAGGGATGGAAAAGCAGCATTGTTTAAACTGGCCTGCTTTCTGCCTTGGGGTCTGACAGTTACTGAGCTATCTTCAAGCAGCTCAGGAGCGTTAGACAACGGAGGTTACTACTAGCATTGATTCAAATGATTTCCTAGTTCCTAGCCTAGCCTAGCAGGAGGGATTCCAGAATACCTTTTTCTTTCTTTTAGATGCTTTCATTTTATTATTATATTCATTGATTTATTCTTTTCAATTTTATAATTATATTGGATAAGATATTTCATTATAGAATTTAATTTATATAGTAAGGGAGATTCATTTATATTTTATTTCTATAGATTTATTCCTTGTGGCATAGAAGACTACACACCTTAGATAATTTATATAGGAATGCAGATACATTTACATATTTGTATAAAAGCAAGACACTATGAAACACACCATGAAGCCTGGTGGAAGGACAGCTGGCAATCCTTCAGGGAGGATTGGGAGAGGGGGTAGAGGCAGAGGTGTAAGTCCCCTCTCCCCAAAAAACTAAGATGCAGCCGCTTCCCTACAACTAGGAGGGATGAGGTTTCCAAAAGCAGAAAGGAGAGGGGAGCAGCGCTAGTGCCACCGCCTGTGCCTGAGACGGCATCCTCTCTGAGAGCAACCCCACCATCACCATGACAACAAGCAGCAGCACCAGCACCAACATGACAGTCTCCTCCACCCCCATTTCACTTCCCATGCTGAGCCTTCCAGTGCCAGAGAAAGAGCTGGATCTGGATCTGAGTGCCATAGCAAGGGAAATTCTGGGGAAGGAGGGGGGATCAGCTGAGTTTGTGCTCCATACCCGCAAGTTTCCCCTAGAGCCAGGCCTCCTTCCCCAGAAAGCACTTCAGAGGAGGCCGAGGTAGAGGTTGTGGAAGCAAGTGGCTCAGCTGAGTCCACTCCTCCTTTTGCTGTGCCTCTGCCTGCTGAGGAGGGGGAAAGTGCATCATCCACACATGTACCCGCATCCCATAAGTCAGCAGGTAGTATGGTCTCAGTTCATTTTGAGCTGGCAGATGATCCCACGTATGCTATCTGCCTGCACTGCCAGGGCAAGAGAACAAAACACATGAGCACCACAGAGATGGTGATCTGTGCTACTAGCCCACTCCTGGAACAACTTGGACCCAATATAGACATTGGATTTATGACACACTACAACCTATTGGATGTCTGTCTCCCCAGGTACCTCTCCATTTTTACCTGTGCCACTACATCTGGGCCAAGGGTTAGCGAGGAGTTAGTTAGGGTACTTCTGGAGAGGCTGGACGTGTTCAAGTCCGCTGGTCCGGACGATCTTCACCCTAGGGTTCTACAGGAACTGGCTGAGGTCATTGCGGGACCCCTGGCACGGCTCTATGAGCACTCGTGGTGCTCTGGCGAGGTGCCGGAGGACTGGAAGAGGGCCAATGTGGTCCCTATCTTCAAAAAGGGAAAAAAAGAGGACCCGGGAAATTACAGGCCAGTTAGTCTGACCTCAATCCCGGGTAAGCTCTTTGAAAAAATTATCCTGGCACACATCCAGGAGGGCCTTGCGGGGGAATGCATGCTCAGGGGCAACCAACATGGGTTCATCAGTGGCAGGTCTTGTCAGACCAACCTGGTGGCCTTTTACGATCAGGTCACCAAATCATTAGACGCAGGGGTTGCTGTGGATGTAGTCTTTTTGGACTTCCGGAAGGCTTTCGACACTGTCTCTCACCCTGTCCTCATCAAAAAGCTGGGAGACTGTGGTGTCGATGCCCACACGGTCAAATGGGTCGCCAACTGGTTGGAGGGCCGCACCCAGAGGGTGGTGGTGGATGGGTTCTTCTCGACCTGGAAGGATGTGGGCAGTGGGGTTCCGCAGGGCTCGGTCCTCGGGCCTGCATTGTTCAACATCTTCATCAGTGACTTGGATGAGGGGGTAGAAAGCACCCTGTTCAAGTTTGCTGATGACACTAAGATGTGGGGGGATGTGGGTGCACTAGAAGGGTGCAATAGGCTACAAGCTGACCTTGACAGGTTGCAACGGTGGGCGGATGAGAATAGGATGGGGTTTAACACTGATAAGTGCAAGGTGTTGCACATGGGGAGGAAGAACCGGCACCACACTTACAGGTTGGGGAACTCCCCTCTTGCCAGCACGGAGACGGAAAAGGATCTTGGAGTCGTCATTGACTCCACGATGAACATGGGCCGGCAGTGTGGGGAGGCAGTCAAGAAGGCCAATCGTACCCTGTCATGCATCCACAGATGCATCTCGAGCAGGTCCAGGGAGGTGATCCTCCCCCTCTATGCGGCACTGGTCAGGCCGCAGCTGGAGTACTGCGTCCAGTTCTGGGCGCCACACTTCAAGAGGGACGTGGACAATATGGAAAGAGTTCAGAGGAGGGCCACTCGTATGATCAGGGGTCAGCAGGGCAGGCCTTATGAGGAGAGGCTACGGGACCTGAACCTGTTTAGCCTCCACAAGAGAAGGTTAAGGGGGGACCTTGTGGCCTGCTACAAACTGGTCAGGGGGGATCAGCAGGTATTGGGGGAGTCCCTGTTCCCCCGTGCGCTGCCAGGAGTGACCAGGAATAACGGTCACAAACTGGCGGAGGGTAAGTTTAGATTAGATATTAGGAGGCGCTACTTCACAGTCAGGGCGGCTAGGGCCTGGAACCAGCTTCCAGGGGAAGTGGTGCAGGCTCCTAGCCTGGGGATTTTTAAAAGGAAGTTAGATGAGCACCTTGCTGGGGTCATCTGACCCCGGTGCTCTTTCCTGCTAAGGCAGGGGGTCGGACTAGATGATCTACCTAGGTCCCTTCCGACTCTAGCTACTATGAAACTATGAAACTATCTCCCTTCCCTGCCTCCCCGTCACCCCAGCCTGTCCCTCACCCCCTAATGTCTCCTTTTCCATTTTCACTGACTGGCGTTCTTGCCTACATTGAATGCCAGCCTCTGGCTTCTTTACTATTCTTTCCATCCTAAAACAGCTCACACACAGACCAACTGCAGGTACTTCCTCAGCCTGACAAAGGATTTTTCAATCCAAAAGTTTGCTAAGATATATTTCTGTAACTAACTATTCAGTTGGACTGCTACAACATACCACATTAGATTGATCCAAAGGAAAAGATCTTGTCTGCTAATGCCAGTCCTTAGACCAACAGCTCTAGAACCTGACCAGAAGGACTCGGGGCCCTGGGCACATCTAAGCCTCAGAGCTGGGGCTGGCATGGAGAGTTGTCTGGCAGCTGCTGGAGCAGAAGCTCCTGCAGGAAAGAAAAGAAAGTCTCTGTGACAGTTTGGCTGCCTGAGATGCTTCTGGTGCCACTGTGCTGCTTACTAAATTATTGCCCGTTGTCATTTAAAGTGGTGGACTGAGCTGAGACTGTAAGGGAAGAGGAGACCTCATTGGGGCATACTACTGTATCTTGTAGAGGACCCAGCACCAGTGAGGGCACACTTTAACACAGACAGTCTTACCCATGTCATGAGTTTTGCCTGTCAGCAGCTTAAGGTGCAGTATCCCAGAAATGCCTACACCTATCTCCTTGAAAGCTGGAAGGCTTTATGGCATCAGCAATGGCTAGCATGCCTGCAGTTTTCAGCTTGGTATGCTTTAACACACACACGTGTGACCCACATTTTGCTTTCAAGACTTTGAGGTGCAGTTTTCCAGAACCCCCTGCACCTATGTCCTTGAAACTTGATAGGATTCATGGCCTCAGAAGGGGCTACCATACCTGTAGGTTTCATCCAAATTAGGCAAGAAATTATAAAAGTACAGACAATTTTGTACTTCCCCATTATAGCCTATGGGCAAAACAGAGAAACAGTGTTGAAACAACAAAACATTTTTGACAAAACAAAATTGAACAGCAATTTTGAAATGAAATGAAACTCAAAAGGAAACATTGTTCTGTCAAAATGTCAAAATGGAAGTTGAAATGGAATGGTGCTGTTTCACACAGCCCTAGTGGATGCCCCATTTATTACTGCAATGCCCGATCTGCAGCATTTATCACCAGCTAATAGTCAGGACACTCCACACCTTCTCATTGTAGAAATTCAATGGTAAATTAAACATATAAATAAATCAATTCCTCCACCTTTGATAAACTCTTATACTTCTAATTCAGTGCAATTCACCTTAAAATATATATTCACGTTTCTAATTCAGCACAGTCCACCTTGAAAATTAACCCATATACTTCTAAATTTTTACAGTCTACCATGGCAATTCATGAACTAATTTATCACATAAATAAATCAATTTCTTCCACTCAGTGGATCTATATACTCTTAAGTTCAAAATCAATAGAACCAAAAAAAAAAAAAGTGGCATCGCTAGCACGACTGGATCCATGAGGCACCCACACCTCCTGGCACACATGATGCTGAGTCTTCCACAGGTCAGCTGTCAGTGTTCATGTGAAGCTTCCCCTTTTTCTTGTTTCTGGGGTCTCTGTCCTGGAGGCCTGGACTCACTGGGTATCTGAAAGCCCTTCTGGGCTTTCAGTCAATGCAGTCAGTCCCAACCCCTGCCTGCTTCCAGACAGCCAGAGTCTCATCACTGCAGAGCTCCTGCAGCTACCTCTGTGCTGCCCCATGCCTGCTTACATGTCTCCTTAGGGTGCTGTCTTATGATGTCAGTCCCAGCATGTGCACTCATGTGTAGCAAGCACAAGCTTCTAAAACAAGGCTGCCACTTTGTGTTAGGCTTCACTGTTAGCATCTCCACACCTGAGGGTATGGGAAACCCATCTACCACCTTTATCAGGCTCACAGTCATTCCTCACAAGCAGCCCCACTTGCCTCCTGAGTTCTACCAAGCAGAGGTGGAGTCTCTGCTCTTGTATAGGAGGGGGTGCTGGGTTCTGGCAGTGACCTGCGAGCTTGCAGGGGGCCTTGCCCCATTTCTGAAGCATAATGGTAGTATGTCTGACCTTCCCCGCTATCACAGTAAATAATAACAGAATACTAAGAAGTACAACAGGCATCACACGTGAGCTATCATAAAGAAGCAAATAGATAACCATCTTTGTCATAGAACTAACCTTGTCCAACAACATTTCAGAAGAAAAATACACATCATTCTATGATATCTTTCTAACATAGCTGAAGCAATTCAAACCACAATAAATTACTCTCATAGGGCACTTGTAGACATGATAAAATTGGCCAATTTTATGGTTTAATTGTCACACTGTACACATGTGGGTTTTTTTATGATTGAAATGAGTTTGTTATGTTCAAACTAAACCATATCCACATGCAGTTTAGTTTGCAATGTAGCTATTTTTAATGTTGAAGCCTTTGACAGCTCACCCCCCACCAGCCACAGGAGAGGTGGGATGAAGGCAGAAGCAATGATGGGACTCAAACCTTTTTCCTTTTTTTTTTCACAGACCGTGCCCATTTCTCCCATAGCCAGAGAGTCAGCTGTCAGTAGGCTGAGTGTCCCTTGAGCTGTGGAGAGCCCCAGTCCTTCCTTCTTTCTGTAGTGGTGGCACCCCCTGGGGCTGCCCAGGAAGGTGGCTACTGGGTGAGTGCTGCCACAGCTCCAGCTCAGGGAACAGTTGGATAGGGTTGGATGCTGTCTGCAAGCTGACCCACCCATTAGCCACCTGCCTGAATGGCCCCGGGGGGTGCCACCACCACAGAGGAAAGGTCTTGGGCTGGCAGCTCACCCCCCCAGCTACCGGAGATGTGGGCAGGCTCCTCAGAAAAAAAAAAAAAAAGATTAGGCCCCTCACTGGATCCAACTCTTCCCCAAGCCTGTGCAGGGAGCAGTGCCTGACAGGCTTCTAGCACACAGGCTTGTGGAAGAGTGATCCAGCAGGTGTGCCTCTGAGCTGCAGCAGCACCCATACAGCTAGCACCCTACTTGGGTGGCCCCAGGGGTCACCACCACTATGGAGGGAAGGACTGGGCACCCCTGCCTGCAGCTCAAGGGCTGCATGGTTTGCTGACAGCTTGTGTAGGCAGGCACCACTGAGGAGGAAAAACAAAAGTGGTGAGGAGCCCGATCCTTTTTTTCCTTTTTTGTAGTGCATGCCTGCATCTCCCACTGGCTCAGGGCCCACTGGCCACTCACTGGCAGAGGGTGAGCGGCCAGTGGGCCCTGAGCTGTAGGGGACCCTGGACCTTCCTTCCATGGTGGTGGTGCCCCCTGGGCAGCAGCCATTCACTAGCAGGACACCCAGGTGGCCTCAGAGGGTGCTACTTCCATAGAGGACTGGGTCCTCCCTAGCTCAGGGGCTGTTCATCCCACAGCTGGCAGCTCACCCCTCCCCACCCCACAGGCTGTGCAGAGAAAAAAAGGGATAGAGCCCCTCAGTGTAATAGTGATGGAAGCCCCTAAATTGAAATGGTGTTTTTTTTAATCACTGCATTTAAAAACCAACCATTTCAATTTAGAGGACTAAACCCCTGTTGTGTATAAGCAACCATATTGTTGTCATTCAGATATACTATTTTATGGATAGCAACACCAGGCTAATGCATGTAGTGAGTTTCAGTGGACATATCTACACATACATATTAATGTGCAGCAATAAACCCTGGCACATATCAGAATGGAGTTTATTGCTTGTGGGCAATGCATTTACATGTGTACCTAGGACTACAGCATGTTGAGCCAGGTCAGAGTAGCACCAGCTGGCAGGGGATTTCAAGGGTTAGTGTGCCATCCTGGACTGCTCTGTCCTGGCTGTATGTGCTGCAGATGGGCTGGCTGGGGCACAAGGATGCTCCAATATGTGGCTACCCAGGAGACAACCCCTGCACTGAAGCAGACAGCCCTGTCAGCATCTACACATGCATTGCTGCACAGAAAAATACTCTGCAGCAAGATAGTACTTGTGTTTACAGGTACTAAGCTGCTGAGGAATTTATTAGCTTTGTGTGGCCAAAAAGGGTTGCATGTGTAGATACTGAGATGTTTCAATCAATGGCATCCTTTCATCTGTGGGAGATGGTGGATATAGCAGCCTATGATGTAGGTGGTTTGCACTGTCTCATGTGACTGAATAGTTTAATCTGAGATTTGCATGATCTGTGGCAGTGGCTGCAAATGTACGTGTCACGGTTGGGTTGTTAGGGAGCAGCTTGCTTCCTACAGACTCCTTTCTTGTCAAACTGTTGGAACCAGTTCCTGCCATGGACTTTAAAGCTCTGTTGGAGATGATGATGCCACTTGTTTCAATCACTTGCCAAGGTTTCCTATTAGCCAGGATCAATTCCAAAGCCTTCATATCTGCCTTGCATGTGTCTTTATAGCAAATCTTGGGGCATTCTGTTATTCTTGTTCCTTCCAATAGTTCCCTGTATACCATGTCCTTGGGTATATGACTGTTCTTCTAATCTGCTCAGATGCTCTAGCCAGCAGAGTCATCTCTGTCTGAGTAGGGCTGTCACACTTCGTAAATTTGCCCTTTGAAGAACCTCTGTGTTGGTAACTTTATCTTGTCATTTGATGTTGAGTATGCAGCATAAACACCACAGGTAGAAACTGTTAACTTTTTCTCTTGATGAGCATAAGTTGTCCATGTTTCCTCACCATACATGAGAGTGCTGAGTATGCAAGCTTTGTACACAAGCATTTTGGTCTTTATGGTAAGCTTTGAGTTGTTCCATGGTCTTTTAGTTAGTCTGCTGGAGGTAGTGACAGCCTTTCCAATTCCAGCCTTTCTTTATCCATTGAGAGGTTTGTGGTCACTGTAGAACCTAGGTAGCTGAACTTTTGGACAACTTCTAACTGATTCTCATTAAGGGTGATTGATGGAACTTGTGGAACTCCCTGTCCTGGTACAACTGTTTTCTTCATGCTGACAGTGAGAGCAAATGCCTGAGAAGCTCTTGAATACCCTGCCACCAGACATGGTTCAAGCACTTACTTTGAATGCCTTCAAGAGAAATGTGCATGTTTATATTGCTTGAATCTAATGACCCCTGCTGACTTCTTGCTCCTGGGGCAGGAGGCTGGACTCGATGATCTTCCAAGGTCCCTTCCAGCCCTAATGTCTATGAAATCTATGAAATCTTCATGAATGTCTTGTGGTACCTTACCCTCTTCCCAGCTTTTGAGTAGCAGCTGATGAAAATATTGTAGCAGGCTTTCTTCGTACACTTGAGAATTTCCATTGGGATGCCATCTTTTCTAGGAGCCTTGCCACTTCATAATAAATCAATGGCCTTGCTTAGCTCTTCTAGAGTGGACTTCTAATTCTTGTATGATCTGTACAGTTGGTATCTTGCCCCATGGTGATGTTTCTTTCTTGTAAGGATCACTCTGAGTAGTGTTCAACACAATGAGACATCTGCTTGCTTCCATCTGTAATGGATTCACTGCTATATAACTTGAAAGGGGAAACCTTGTTGACAATAGGGCCTAAAATTTATTCAGACCATCATATATGCTTTCTAAGGTTCCTGTGTCTGAGACTGTCTGTATCTCTTCACAGAGCTTAGTCCAGTACCAATCTGCACAACATGTGGTTGCTGTCTGTAACTTTTTTTTTGCATGTCGAAGTCTTGCTTTGGTGTTCACTGTTGACTCCCTGTTTTGCTCCAGATAGGCTATGTTCTTGATGTTGATGAGAGGTAATAGTTCTTCTGCATTTTCTTTAAACCAGTCCTTATTGTATGGTTTCTTTTCTGCAAATGTAGCTTTAGCTGTTCCATAGATTGCAGTTCCTAAATCTTCCCAAATTTCCTCTGCCTTCTCTGGTAATGACTTTCCAAATATGCTGAGTTCCAAAGCCTTCATAAACTCTGGGCACTTCCTCAGGTTCTTGGTCTTAGTGGTACTGATTTTGGTCTTGCTCCAAGGTTTTACTCTATGTAGTTTCTTGGCTGTAATCTTCACTTTGCTAATGATCAGGTAGTGGTCAGTGTCACAGTCATAGAATCATAGAATCATAGAAGTAGGGTCAGAAGGGACCTTGTAGATAATCAAATCTGACCCCCTGCCAGAGCAGGAGAAAAAAACTGGGCTCAAATGATCCCAGCTAGGTAGGCATCAAGCCTCCTCTTAAAGACCCCCAGGGTAGGAGCCAGCACCACTTCCCTTGGAAGTTGGTTCCAGATCCTAGCCACCTGTCACAGAGCACTCAGGTGCCTGTGCCTGAAAGCAGAAATGGCTTGGTAGAGACCCCTAGTGGTGTGAAGGGGGAGGCTTAACTGCCAGTTACCAGGGCAACACAGGTGCTGGTTGCTAGGGCAACCAATGGGGCCAGCTGACAAGAAGGGGCAGGGCTTGGCCATTCTTAAGCCCAGGCATGAGGCCAGGAGGGCAGTTCCCCTCTGGCAGCCAAGGAGCGGGGAGATCGGCCAGTGCAGAGAGAGAGGAGAAGATCAACTGCATGAGCATCCCCTGGTTGCTGCCATGGGTTGGAGTATTTTCCCAGTAGGGATCGAATGTTGTTTTGACTGGACGATTTAGTTTTATGTTATAGCCCAGGGCTTTGTGTTTTTGTGTTTACTGTTTTAACCGGAGGACGGGGTGAGGCTATTAGGGGTTGGAGAAGGCCTCATAGGGACTCCACAGTAGCAAGGGGATCCTGGTGCCAGAGAGGGCATGGCATTTGGGGTGCATGGGCCCCAGCCCCAGAGTCAAGAGGGGGCAGCGAGGAGGCCCCAGAGTCAAGGAGGGGCAGCGAGGCTTGGGCTATGGTGTAGGGGTGGAAAAGGAGCCTCAGATAGCGCCCCCTGGCACTGGGGCACATAAAGTGGGCAGCCTCCTGCTAATTACATCAGTCAATTAATCAATTAAAATCAAGGCATGGCAGGAGAATAAGCAGGTGGTTGGCCCATAACAGGAGGGTGGAGCCACCAATAGAAAGGCAACAGTAGAGATACTCCTGTCATACTGCCCTAACTGTGAAGTAGTTCTTATGGATGTCTAATCTAAACCTACTCACCAACAACTTGTGGCTGTTATGCCGGGGGCACTAGGGGAAAAAAGGTCTCTCCCAAACCCTTCTGGTCCCCCCTAGTGAGTTTATAGATGGTCACCAGGTCCCCCCTCAGCCTTCTCTTGTGAAGGCTGAACAGGTTCAGGTCCCTCAGTCTCTCATTGTAGAATCTGCCCTGTTGTCCACAGATCATGAGGGCGGCCATCCTCTGGACCCTCTCCATGTTGTCCACATCCCTCCTGAAGTGGGGCACACAGAACTGGACACAGTACTTCAGCTGTGGCCTGACCAGTGTTGCACAGAGGGGGAGGATCACCCCCTTGGTCCTGCTTGACATGCACCTGTGGATGCACGACAAGGTCCGGTTAGCCCTGCCAACTGTGACCTCGCATTATCGGCCCATGTTCATCTTGCAGTCAATAATGACTCCAAGATCCCTTTCTGCCTCCGTGCTCTCAAGAAGGGAGTTTCTCATCTTATAAGTGTGCTGCTGGTTACTACTGTCCAAGTGCAGCACCCTGTACTTGTCAGTATTGAAGCACGTCCTGTTTTTGTTAGCCCACCCCTGTAACCTATCCAGGTCTTGCTGCAGTCTTTCCCTCCCTCCTAAAGTGCTCACCTCACCCCAAATACTGGTTTTATCAGTGAATTTAAACAGGTTGCTTTTCACCCCATCATCCAAATCTCTCATAAAGAAATTGAACAGCATGGGCCCATGGACCGAGCCCTGGGGGACTCCACTGCCCACGTCTCCCCAAGTCGAATATGACCCATCCACCACCACCCTCTGAGTGCAGCCCTTCAGGCAGTCTGCAATCCATCTGACTGTGTAGGTATCAATGCCACAGTCACCCAATTTTTTAATGAGGATGGGGTGGGAGACGGTGTCAAAGGCCTTGCTGAAGTCCAGAAAGACTACATCCACAGCAACACCTGCATCCAATGCTTTTGTGAGCACTCATTATTCCATCTCTTTCCTGTTCAGGAGAGTATAAGTTCAATTTAGCCAATTTCTTAAGTTAAAAGTATAACTCATGCAAAACACAGAAGTTCATTAGTTTTAATCTGCCTTTCAAAGTTCTCCATCCATTCATCAATAAAGAGACCCTCAAAATAGCATTTCTTCTCATTTTTCTTTCACAGAAGGGTAAGATTCTTTTTAGACAAAGTAGAATTGATTTTGTTTGGGCAAGACTAAGATTAGTTACATTTGTAATCAAAATAGCAGGAGGCTATAAATATAGCAAAGGAAACACCTCATACTGAAGGGATCTATTGCTCATGCTCAGCCAGTACTCTAAGATCATGTAAAGCACTTTTCCTAATAGTTCTTGGATACACATGTATGGCTATCTGGTGGAAGTGGAGGTGAGCTCCAGTAAAGGTCTTAGGCACCTAGAAGTTAAATAATGTAACTTCTAACTTTGAAACACTAGAGTATAATCCAGATCTTTAAATGTTACCTCTGCTCCCTATACAGTGCTTTGGGAGATGGAGGCAGCCTAAAAGTGGAATCAAAACAATTGATGTTCTGAGAGACGATCTAGGTCCAATTTCTATACCTGAGGGAGTTCAGACCCACATTTCCCATGTCCAGTGGCCTATCTACTAAGTTTTGGGTATTCTAGGCATGTCCCACCCTTCCTGTTGAATGACTATTATAATGCTGAAAAGTACACGCTGGCCATGTCTGCATAAGACACTGACTTTACAGTAGCTCATTACTACTGCACACTAGCGTCACATAGCATGAAGCATTACACGATGCTGCTGAGCATTAGTAATGAGTAATGAGCTACTGCACAGTCAGCATCATCTAAAAGCTATTTGGCAATGTAACTGTGCGGCAACTCCAATTACTGCGCAGTCATTTAGTATGTATGTATGCAAGTACTAAATGACTGTGTAGTAACAACTGCACAGTCAGGGTCTCGTATAGGTGCAGCTACTGTGTCAGAGAGTACAAGATGAAACACAACTCTGTAGTTCAGTGGTCAGGAAAGTTGGAAGGAAGAGACATGATACTTGGGTTTTAGTTTTGAAACCTAGGCTACCAAAGGCTGCATCCAGATGTGCAGGGGTGTGTGCTTGCAGTGGCACAACTAGTCGCAGTACACTTTTGTGCCACTATTTTGTGCCTTCCTTTGGTGAGGGACAAATTGCCTCACTTTGGCAAACTTCCCTTTCTCTGTTCCTTCTAGTTTCCAGTGTGCTAGAGCAGCTGGGGGACAAATGAAATAGTAGCAAACTGCAAATTTGCAGTTCAGGGCACATTTTAATGTTCTGGGTGTACAGTTTGTGGTGTTGCAAAGAGGTTTGTGGCACCACAAAACACACTTTCCTGCATGTCTGAATATGCCCAGAATGTTTATCAACTCTATTGTGTTCTTTAGGGAAGAATAAGAGACTCCCCTCTGTTGGTACTGGTTTTATGACCCAGATACCATGTTCCAAGTGGACTCAAAGCCTCAGACAGACCACAACCTTCCCATTCCATAATAGGCAAATGTTATTGATACTCAGTGACAGAAGATAAGTATAATGCAAACAATTCTATATCTAGCAGCATATCTACAAGTCCCAGGGTTCAGAAAGTCAAGTTGTGTCTGGCCAGTATGCAAGCTTCACTTGGAGGTTCTGTCTTGAATATCAGATGTCAGCAGGCCAAAGGTCAAAGGCCATGCCCCGCCCCCCAGTGGGGTAGGTGAGAAGGGCTGATTGGGTGTCCTCTGTCCATGGGGGCCTGAGGTTACCATCTCAGGGGCTCTTTACTACTCCAAAATCCCTCCTTTTGTATTCTTTCTCCCCTTCTGATGACTCTTAATTTTCGGGCTGCTACTCTTATCTCTGATACTTTAAAAAATGTACCTGCAGGCACTCCTATGTTCATGGCTGCCTTCTTTTACTGGCATGATAAGGATAAGTACTTTGGAGAGGATAGCACCTCTGTAGGACTGCAAGTGATATCTCACCTTAAATGAATCTTTTCCTACCTCTCCATCTTATCTATTCTGTGACTACAAAGTATTTTCTGTTGAATAAAAATTTCTAATGGCTGATGGATGGCCCTTAAAAGGTCTTTATGTCAGTGATAGTCTAGACTCCACCAGATTTAGTGCTTGGTTTCTAAAAGCTCAGATTTGCAAGTCCCAGTCTCTTCTCCTTGAACAAGAATTTATCTTTGTTGTACAGTGTCAAGTTTCATGATTTCTTTTGTGAAGAAGAGTGCAGTGCTTTACCACTGATTAGTTAATTATTCACCTGAGCCTCTCCCTGCTGAGTAGCCTGATAAAAATGAATACAAACAAAATGGTTTCTTTCAGGTGTCAGAACCTTTGAATAATGAATATGAAAACAGACTAAGGTGTTGTTGTTTGTTTATTTTTGAAAAAAATGCACTTTTCAAATAGGATTTTAATAGGTCGGATCTATTGAGAGCTTTGCAATTTAGGATGATTATATAAATATGAATGAAACAATGTTTATGTCATACTTCCATGAAACAGAATAATCAGTAGCCTTCTGAACAAATCTTATTATTTTCCTGCCTTTTTCATTACTGAAATTGTGAGTCATTCATTAGCGTGATCCATGGCCTGGCCTTGTGACAGAGATTTATTCTGAAAGTGTTGCCCCTAATTGTAGTGCTTACTCTTACATTTAGTAACAGAGAAGGCTCTGGCTGCTGAATGTTTTATATACATCTGGTCTTTATTGATCATTGTCTATTTTATAAAATCTATCCAAATAGAGGATTTCAGTCCAGCCAAACACCTGAACTGAAATGTAATTGAGCAACAAATATCTGAAATATTAAGGCAAATAACAATCAGCTCTCTAAAGATATTGAAACATAAACCCTGAAAGGAATCAATGAGTCCATTGCATCACCATGGTGAAAGGGACCAATTATTCAAAACAGAACAGTGAATATCAGGAAGACCACAATATGATAAGATCTAACCAGAACAATTTCTACAAAGAAAAACTCTCTCTCATATCTCTTAGAATTCCTTGAACATATCAATAAAGTAGTGAATGAAGAATAATGATTGTCAAAATGAATTGAGATTTTTGGAAGTCATTTAACAAGTTACTGTTCAAGGTTAGAGAAGCAATTCCTCAGTACATGTTGCAACTCCAAGTGGAGTCACAGGGCTTATGATTTGGTTAATAAATTCTAGAGAAATTCAATTGCTAAACTGAGGCATACCTCTCAAAGTCACATCACAAGTTCAGAACTAGGGTAGTCTTCAGAACTGTGTAAACACTGTTAGGTTGAATATAAAGCATTGTTATGTATACAAAACTGAAGTAGAGGCAGAAAGCAAAGAGAAGGTTTTAATGGCTGATTCTCAACTTGGCAGAGGTGCACTTCAGTGGTGCCCATGGGCACCTATACATGTGCCTGATGCCTGCTCCAACATATTCTAAATAGAAAGCATCAGAACAGACTTCATTTATCTCAATTAGACTCAATTAATTGAGTCTGCCAGAGCATTAGAACACCTCAACAGTCTCAGTATCACATGCATTCAATATCCCCATACTTCAAAATTGTGGTGGAGGCTCTTTAACAAAAGTTCATTAAATAAGCTTTAGTTAAAGCACCCCCACTGACATATTGAAGTGCAGGGCACTGAACGCATGAGATGCTGCAGATATTTTAATTAGAGCAGCTCCCGAGAACCATTCTAATTAAAACACTCCCCTCCTGTATCACCCCAGGGCACATGTAAAGACACTCCATATTCTTAATGTGGTGCTATGCCATTTAACACATTTTGGCCTGGGAATGTGAAGGATGTTCAATGCAGAACAAACTTACCATACCCACAGCATTATTTAGTTTAATCCAGACAGTGATGAACTTCAACAATGAACCAAGGTATTCAATCAGTTTGTTGGTGTTAGATATCAGGCTGAAAGAAACTAAACACCTATTTATAGATTGTTCTAGTACTGGGCAGTGTCAGAGGCAAGATACCAGACTAAATAGACCATATAGATCATATAAATCTGGTATGGAAGATCCTGAATAGATCTGTATAAATAATTGTTTTTTTCCATTCTCTGGTGGCTCTTAAAAGAAAAAAAGGTCAATTAAAAACTAACATGTATTTTATATTTTGAAAATGCAAAGAGCTGAAAATAATTCCATCTGAATGAAACTCTTGTTCCATCTTGAAATGTTTTGTTTGGATTCTGGATTTTTAAAATTAAAAATAAAAAAGTAAAACCTATAATTTAAAAAAAAATCAAATTGAAATGCTTGCATTTTTTGTTGTTGCTTTTTTCAACTGCTTTTTTCAAATTAAACAATTCTTTCCAACCTGTTCTGTTTGTGAAACATTTCAGTGGGTGTGTATACACATTCATTAATGCACCATACCTACTGTGCATTTAGTATTTGGTTAACCAAATACTAAATGAATGCACAGTAAGGCATGCTACTATGCAGTAGCACTGGTACACAGCTATTTAGTGACACTTACTGTGCAGTAGCCTGATACTACTGTGCAGTAGCATATTAACACAGTTTTTGCCCAGCATGCTATTGTGCAGTGTTATTAGGCTACTGCACAGTCAGCATCTTGTGTAGACATGTGCAGTATCATGTATTCTGCATTTTGCCAAATACTGTTTCAGACAAAAATAGTTCACTCAAATCTACTTCTTGGTAAGTTTAAGGATTGTTCCTAACAAATTTTTATATCTGTCTCTGTAAATGGGTAATTGCTGCTGCCTCCCTTTTCCTCTGACAAAGTTAGTGTGATTTAAGCTCCAGCGCAAGCAAAGTATAGAAGTAGGGCAAATGCTCATGGGTGGGGGTTCCTATTTTTCCTGGGACTAGTTCACAAAGACCTTCTCATGAAATCTTTAAAGTATGGTCTGAAGCTGACATTTTGTATTTGTTTCAGTATTTTTGTCTTAAAAAAAAATCCAGACACAGAGAGCTCCTGGAACATGAGGTCATGGGCTATCATTTCCTTTAAAGGCCATGTGTGTATTTGTTTTATAAGGACAGTTTTATCAGGAGACGATAGCTTGTCTTACTCCTTCAAGGTCATGCTTTCCCTACAGAGTACTTGTATTAGGCTTGTGGGTGACAGATAATATCAAGGGACTAGATTTTGCTTTTAGTTTTGAAATTCATTTGCTGTATTACCTACAGAAGAGCATCTTTTTTTTTTTAAGCTTCATGGAACTATGATCACTGGTGTTGAAGGTGAAGGCAGGATAGCAAGCAATATATATTTAGGCTCTAACCATTATATACAGGCTACAGCTAAGCACAATGATCTGGTCTTAGTTGCACTGTGGCAGATGTATCAAAGGCATAAACTTCATGGATTGAATTAAATACATTTCTCCACAGATAGGAACATCTCACTGAAGGTCTGAGACCTTACAGACCCTCTTAAGTTAAAACCAAGACAAATCAGCTATTGCACAACAAAAACCTTTCATACACCTTTATTTTATTTAATTTTTTTTCAGGTGCCATTTTACAGAGAAGTATGGCCTTTGTAATTGGTGTTGGATTAACAAAATGTGAACCCTTATATTAAACAGGGGATACCCCTCTGCGTTGCAAAAAGTTCTCAAGAGATTGTTCAGGAGTAAGGTGCCTTTTTCTTACAGTGTGAGCCTAGTGGAAGTGAGACCATGGCCCTCATTCTCTCCCTACTAGCACATACCAGCAGGAAAATACGAGGTACAGTTCAGGCTACATTTTTCCTAAATGTGTAATAATGCTCACTGCATGGTACCCCTGAAGACACTGTGTGATAGTCACTGTCACAGCACTGCTTCAGCTACCAACACTACTTCCCACAGACTCAAAGCCATAATTTTGTCTTTAGTGCCTTGGAAACTAAAACAAACAGGTTGGATTTGAGCAAGACTGATTTAGTCTTAGAACATGCAGCTGGTGAATACGGAGCTCTAAAGTGTACAGAATCAGCAGAGGTATAACAAAACCATGGTTAGGAGAAACTGCACAAATTAAAGTAGGGCGATACTGAGTCTTGATCTTCTCATTTCTTTTCTGAAAGAGAGTTTTGTTTTGTTTTTTTCTTGAGTAGTTCATTTCCTGACAGACTGAAAGTCATGACAATACTTCCCTGGCATTTCGTTGCTCACTTCATTCAGACATCCCCATTTCCCATAATGTAGAAAGAACAGTACAACAAAGAGGAAAAGAATAATCCTTTATGAGCTTCTCTTGAGGGCCCTTTGGAGACTGAGCACCATGCTAGTTTAACAACTGAGACTGAGGTATTTTGTTGGATTGAAAAATATGAACAAAATCAACTATATAAGATGGGCAATTTTGTTAACCTGAACATTACTTGCTCTTGTAGTCCCGTTGTTTATCAATGAGTAATGTGAGCAGTATTTGCCTTTAGCAATGGAATTGCTCAAAGAACGTTTTTCCATGATTTTTTTTATTGCTTTCTCACCAGGATCATAAATAAAACTAACAACAAGATGCTACCCTGTTCTTACAATAAAGACAAATAAGTCTGACTGAACTTCAACATTGTGTGGGAGCCAGTATAATATGGGACTTCAGCGATTTGCAGGCCTTAGACTATGAACCCATTGGGAGACAATGCAAAGCAGATCAACACTGGGCCTAAACGTCTCCATATTTAAATCAACAGCAGTTTTGCTGAGACAATATCTCGTTTCTAGAAGCGAGTTTTTTTGGCTTTTGTTTGTGATGTGCTTGTTTGTAAAAACCTATTTCTGAACAGTTTAAAATATTTTCTTTTCCAGCAGTTAATGCAAAAGATCTTGCCATCTGACCCTCTGACTTGTAAGGATTTCTTATTTTCAGGTTCTCTCTGGTTTACTTCTCATCTTTTCAAAGTGTCTATTTAATGATTTGTATTTCCACTTTAAACACTATCCAGAAGTTGAATATGCCAGCATAATGCATAAAGATGGCTAGGTGAAGCAAATAAAAGATTTTCATGACAACCATATTAAAAAGATGAATGACACTCTGAAGAAGGTTTTGCACTTTCTTCCGATTCTTATTTCCTTTTATTCAGCATTTGGAAATGTTATAGTTTATTGTCTAGATACAGAAATACCAGGCAACTTGTCAGCCCTTTTGAACATAAATATTCCCAAAATATTGGTTTTATTAAAGAGAGTATCTCTCTGGGATATTTCCAAAGGCTCTTTCCAAGTTATTCATTTAGGGTGCTGACAGAAGTTGTGGGGGAGGGAGCACTTCATTGGAAGTAGCAGTGAGTTACTTCAACCTGGCTCCCCAGTGTCTGTATAGATTGTACACTTCAGCATGGCTGTTTGGCACTTTTAGCTAAAGTTGATTCAATCAGCTATTAGATAAAAGCTCCAGAAAAGCCCCACTAAAGCACCCAATCTCAACAGACATTGGGAAAGCCAGGTGCAACTAATGCACTGCCTCTTCTGGGCATGTGCTGGGATCAGAACTGGAGTATACCAAGTTTAAAGTAAGGATCCAATTTTTTTTTTTCCTGTCTGCAAGCAGCCTTACTTTTTGTGAGACAATATATGGACTTTGATAATGAGACCCTGGATTTATGATCACTTAGAAAATAATCTTTTCCATAGTATAATTATTATTTGCTTTAGTCTTTGTTAGTGTCCTTCAAATGATTAAAGCAGATTGTTATTCTGTTCTCTTCTGTTCTACCAAAGATATTCAGTGGCTTAATAGAAACCAAAAATGTTCTCTGTTGCATTTATATTATGTGGTTGGAAAAATTATGAGAGGCTCATTTCTTGAGAACGTTATACCAAGCTTTTGAGAATCCTGAATATAGAAAAAATTTTCAGAAATCTTGTACTTTTCATTTACCCAATTTCTTTACAGCCCAATAGCTCAAGTACACAGTTCAATATACTAACTTTGAGACAAACTCTCTTCTCTTAGCTAAATAGTCCAATTAACTCCTCATGTATAAAGTTGACTTAATTTATTCTCCAGACTGCAGGATTTTGATCCACATGTAGGGAAAATAACAACTGCTACACAGAGGGTCAGTTCCTGTGGATATCTCAATTTTTCAAAAATGTTTTCAAGTAATAGCTTATGTAAGTATATTATATTTCTTAAGAGATAAGAAAATAATTGAAAACAGTGAGAACCAGCCCTTTAAACAGGCATGCCAGAAGTAAGCCTTGCACCCTTGTGGAGTCCAAGTCTCATCCATTTACTCTACCCAATCCATTGCTTTGCAATTATGGATATATGTGTATATCTTCATAGTTCATATATATGTGTGCATCTATACACACACACACATGTATGTATGTATACAAGTAGAATTCCTGACCTCATCTGGCCCTCTGACAACTGTCCCATGCTCCTCATCCATGTGGGAACAAATGATGCAGCCAGGAGTAGTCCAGACCATATCATGAGTGACTACAGGGCTCCAGGGACCAGGCTTAGGAAGACAGTGGTGCAGGTGGTCTTCTTGTAGATCCTCCTAGTCAACAGTCACAGTAGGCATCACGTCACCTACGTCAGAGAAGTCAATCCACGGCTTCAGAGTTGGTGCCATCATGTGGCTTTTGGTTTCCTGTACCAAGATCCACACTTCCATGCAAGGGACCTCCTGGGACACAATAAGCTTCATCTCTCCACAAAATGTAAGAGTCTCTTTTCTTACAGGCTGGCTGACCTCCTATGTTGGGCTTTAAACTAAGTACAACAGGGGATGGGGAAGCAGGAGAAGGAGAGAATCTAGAACGTACGAACTGTGAGACATGCAGCAGTACACCCCAGGTAAAAATTAAAGCAGTACACCCCAGGTAAAAATTAAAGACAACAAAAAGTATTTTTTTTAGGTATGTAGGGAGTAAAAGGAAGGTGCAGGGCAGCATAGGACCCCTACTGAACAAGAAGGAGCAATTAGTGACAGACAGGGGGATAAGTCTGAGCTATTCAATGACTTTTTTGCCTTGGTGTTCCTAAACAGGGGTCAAGGTAAGTCTCCTAATGGATTCTTAGGTGGGCATCAGAGGGACACCAGCCTACCAACTCTCAATGTTGACTTGGTGCAGAGTCACTTGGATGAACTGGCTGTGTTGAAGTCAGCAGGCCCAGATGAGCTGCATCTGAGAGTACTGAAGGAATTGGCTGGTGTTGTAGCAGAACCTCTGGCAGAGCTGTTTGGGCTTGTTTAAGTAACCAATCAGAGTACTCCAAGAGAATTACGGACAAATGGACTAAGCCCTATATTAGAATGAACTATGAATATATGCATGCACACACACTTGTGCGCGTGCGCGCACACGCACACACACTAACTCTAATTAGAAATGTGTGAAATTTGAAATTTGTAATAGTAAAGCTCAAGCGCATTAATGGTACATGAAAAAATGAATAAATAAAAGTCAACTACAGTACAAGGCTCCTGATGGTCAAAAATCTGGGCCAGATTTTATCACGTTGCTTTAATGTCATGTGCAGATGTGCCCAACCTCTGATAAATATTATCAGAGACATAACAGGGTAGTTCTGTGCCATTCATGACAACAGCACAAGTGGCAGTGGCACTAGACTGGGCAGCCTGGTAGTGGTGATGGCTGGTTGGAAACGGCAGCAATTCCTGTTTTTGTTCGCCCTTCCCAAATTTGCCACCTGAGGCTTCTGCACTGTTGTTCCCTCTCCCTCCTCACCCCCCACTTTAACTGTTACATTCAAGGACATTTATGTACATATCCTGTTACGTTACAGGATATTTTTACAGTTTTGGAATTACACTCGATATGGTGAACTTTCATACATATGTGATAACTTACTCCCAAATAGACTTTGCATTTTAGGAACTTTATAAATAATAAAAGATTAATTAACTTCATATTAGTATAGATATTTAGTACAACATAAGATGTGGGCCTGTAATTGTAATTAAGTTGTAAGAAAATAAGACTTGTATGAAAACAAGTATTCATTAAGGAAAACATTTAAGCATATGCTTAACAGTCCAAACATATTTGCCAAGACACTTACTACAAATATATTTTTAAATGCTGTAATAAATATTATTTGGTAAAACAGTCTTTCATGGACAAAGTCTATAATGAATAGCATTGTCAAAGATGAAAACATAGTTTGATACTGCAGGGGACCAATACAGAAGAATTCAAGCTTGTCAACATTTAGCTTTAGGAAGTTTTAAGACACTCTAACCTTAACATCACAAACGTTCACACAGAATGCCAAGAGCTGTTTAGTTATCTTTAATGACACCACTTAATGGGAAGAGATAAATGTAAAATGGGACCCAAGACCTATACCTAAGGAAAATCATAAACAATAATGTCAATACTGGAAAAAATATGGATCACTGAGTAGGGAGGCAGGTACTTCTGAGGATAGTTCTCAATGAATTAGCTGAATCAGATGAAATATTGGGAATGCTGTTTTATAAATTACAGAGGATGCAGGGATTCTGTATTGTTTTGTTGTTATTAACTAAATCTTATGTTAGAGGAGATTTTCATTAAGTAAGTGCAAAGCCAATTTCAAATCATGATCAATGGGCCTGATACATTGGAGTCTACAGGCTGCCCCTTTAAAAGTAAATTGGTTCCTCCTGGGAATTAGCATAAGGTGACTGCTATCACAATGTCAGTGTTAATATGTACCCTCTCGTGAATACATTATAGTTATTTCTTTATTTTCTTTCATCTAATAAAGAAGTGATCCATTCTGGAAGTACTTACATTTGTTGCCTGTTTAAGAACATAGCAATTATTTGGCTGGTGAAGTGTGAGGGGGAATGTTCAAAGACAAAACATGCCTTTTTTAAAACAGTTGTTTGCTTATGTCTTAGACACAGTTGTACAAACATGTCATTCTTTTGTGTAGACTATTGTAGGATGGAGCCCAGAGACCTTGATCTAAAGCTCATAAGTATTAAAGCCATTTACCTATAGAGTTGTGTTTCTTTTTTTATTCCTTTAATATGTAAATACTTGTCTACCATAAGAACAGAGAAGAGGTTAGGAAGTTACTTATTTTAAGTTCCATTTACAAATAATTAGGGATTGTGCATTTAAACTCTGTTACTATGTATTAATAGCTATGTATGTTCAATAGTATAATATTTAACTTCTCTGCTCAAGGAGGCCCTTCTCAAATAATTATCAGTGGAAAAGATACCATTTCAGAAATGTACATTAATCATAAGTGACCTATAATTACAAGCACAAGTGTACTTGGTGAATTTATGAGTTAGTGACATTTAATGGAGTTTTTGTTTTAAATCCCCCCCACTGTTCAATTATTATTGTTTTTCTTTTAAGAAAAAGCTAAGTTGTAATTCACATTGTTGTTTTTCTGGCACTTGACTCCTTGTTGATTCTCCTATGCACTAGAGATTAGTGGAGGTCAATAAGAAGAAAGTTGTTTAGAATACCAGCTCAACTGAAATTACTGAGTTGAGCAGAAAGTAAGAGCCTATATTCTCATCTCTTATATCTTTCTTTAATCTTTTATTTGGATTCACATTACTATAACTGACCTTATAGATTTCCAGCTTATTTTCCTCAAGAAGTACTAAAAAATCCATTTCATAGAAAAGGGTCTCACAGTTTAAGCAAACTACATATTTATGGCTATGAAGATAAAGTTAAGGTTCAGAGAACTACTAGCACATTCCTCTGAAATGGGCTTAAAGTTAAACATGTGATATGACATTGACATTGATGGACTTTTTGTATGTGCTGAAGTACTTTGCCGATTGGAAATAAACAATAAATCAGGGCTATAAAACTTAGGCAAATGTCTATTGCGTGGAAAAATGTATGGCATAACTCCACCTGATTTCGACTGACTTCTACCACTTTGGCTAGGTACAGACATTCCAAAAACCCAAGGTGGAATTGATCTAAGTTATGTGGTTATCTGTAAGTGGCATAGTTCAGAGCTGGAATGAACAGAACATACATTCATCATTTGGTGGGGGGTACAAATCTTAGACCAGGTTCCACCAATTTTAAACCAGTCTGTGTTTGCCAAACTTCTGTTCTGTTACACATATAGGCTGGTTTCCAATCACTTATACAGTAAAAGTGTAATATCTAGACCTGCCTTTTGAAACTAGATAACAGAGCAGGAAATCAAGCACTTCAAATGGAAATTATTTAGCCTTAGCTGGTAAACTATCAGATGATAGAAAAATATAAAGGAAATACCTATCTATAAAATATACATTGATATCTACCTTTTCTAACACTCGCCAACATTGATTTTGTATTTTTTTTATTTATTAATATTTGGACCTGGCAGTTCATTAGTATATAACTTGTCCAGATTTTCAGATCAGAATCTTTTCTAATACCAGAAAATTTCTACTGCTCTCTTTTATCTCTTCCTATTGTGCATGCTGTAGCTTCCATTAATGTCAATGGCAGTAATGTGTGCACGTGGAGGCAAAATCAGCTCTCCAATATACAGACACCAAATATTAATATATTACATTGAAAAGGAAATTCAGACTAGCTGCCTGACAGGATTATACAGATGAATAGTTGCTTGTAAAGGGCAAAATCATCAGTGTATAACAAACAATTAAAATGCAGAGCTTTCATTATGTAGTACCTGATACTAAAGTGCACTTTGCATTATTAGCAAATCATAGTGTTTTATGATTAGTACATGGCTTATTCATCTGCCTTTTTATGGTGTGGCTTCTCCAGTGCTAACCAACTTATCTCTGATATAAAAGACCAACATGGAAAATAGAAGAATTGCATTAAAGGTACATTAAAAGGAAACTAGTGATGAAAATATGTTCATAATAAGTCTCTACAATTAAAAATCCAAATTGTAGAAGGTCTCTCTATTCAAGAACAAAATAAGAGCTCTTAGAGCACTTGCTTACAGATGTCTAGCCTTCAATCTCAGAAAAGAGAAGATTAATTTTTTTAGATAGATTAAAGTTATTTTCCACAATTTGTTAAATTCTTTCTTCTCCCTCACCCTTCTGCATAGTTCTATATACAGTCAGATGCACATGCTGGGAAACTGTTAGGGGAAGCATCTAGTAGAAGGATAATGCATACATTATTTTACTTCTAGTCTAAGTATCCTTTGTACCTACAATTCCAGATAGCTTTGGAACAAGTTTGGAAATGTAGGGCCATATTTTTTGGATGATTTTATAGCAATCTTTACTATGCAAATCTTGTTTTCAATTCACCTGTGTGCAATAGACTGAAATGGGTCCTTTATGAAAATTTATTCATTTTGCATTATATAAGAATAAACTTTACTACTTGAATAAATTTCCAGGTTGTTTTAAACCAGGAGATTAAATACAGGACAATACATTTAGATAAAAAGCAGTGTCAGACTTACATTGTTGGAAAACAGTGATTACCTTGCTGCTAAGGTAGACGATACTTTTGGTTTTTATCTCAGTGCTTGTTAGGTTTTCTGTTTAACTTTGAATTTCCTGCCATTTTGTAACAAAAATGAGGCCAAAATCCAACAGCATGTGCTCAGATAACATCCCTACATTTATTGAATTGGTGGCCACATCTAGTCTGCAGGCATTGACTCATCTCATTTTATCAGCTTTATCTATCCAATGTGCTATCACATGGTAAGTATACTGTAGCTCTGGGGGGTAGGGAATGTCTGTTGATGTATGCTTGTTTAGCACCTAGCAAAATGAAGTCAGAGACAGGCCTCTGGAGGCTACCAGAATATAAATCAATAATTAAAGCTGTTGAAAGCTGGATTTTTATGCACTTGGAGGAAAAGAAGGTAGTTAAGAACAGTCAGCATGGATTCACCAGGGGCGAGTCATGCCTGACCAATCTGATTGCCTTCTATGATGAAGTAACTGGCTCTGAGGATGCAGGGGTTTGTTCCCAGGGGTTAGTCCTAGGGTTGTTTTTTTTTAAATGTCTTCATCAAGAACCTGGAAGATGGCATAGATTTTTCAGATGACACCAAGCAGGGGAGTAGTAGAACCACGAGAGGGTAGGACTAGGATTCAGAGTTACCTAGAAAAACTGGAGGATTGGGCAAAGGGAATCTCATGAGCTCAACAAGAACAAGTGCAAAGTCCTGCACTTGGGGACAGAACAATCCCATGCACCAGTACAGGCTGGGCAGCAGTTCTGCAGAAAAGGACCTAGGAGTTACAGTGGACAATAAGCTGAATATAAGCCAGCAGTGTGCCCTTGTTGCCAAGAAGGCTAACAGCATACTGTGCTGCAGTAGCAGGTACGTTAACAGTAGATCAAGGGAAGTGATTATTCCCCTCTATTCAGCTCTATGAGGCCACATCTGGAGTACTGCGGTGAGTTTGGGGCATTCCACTATAGAAAGGACCTGGACAAAATTGGAGAGTCCAGTGGCCAGCAACAAAAATGGCAAGGGGGTTGGAGGACATGTCTTATGATGAAAATTTGAGAGAACTGGGCTTACTTAGTCTAGAAAAGAGGATACTTAGAGGGGACTTAATAGCAGCCTTTTATTACCTGAAGGGAGGTTCAAAAGAGGATGGAGCTAGCCTGTTCTCAGTGGTGGCAGATGACAGAACAAGGAGCAATGGTCTCAAGTTGCAGCAAGGAAAGTTTAGGTTACATATTAGGAAGAATTTTCTCACTTTGAGGGTAGTAAAACACTGGAACAGGTTACCCCAAAAGATGGTGCAAGTTTCATCCTTGGAGATTTTCAAAACCCAGCTAGACAAATCTTTGGCTGGGATGATCTAGTGTGGGATGGTCCTGCTTTGAGTAGGGGGTTGTACTAGGTGACCTCCTGAGGACCCTTCCAACCCTAACTTTTTATGATTCTATGATTTTTCCATTCCATAGGGAATTCTGGGAGGGGAGGAAACTCCACTTTTCTATGTTTCACAATAAAGCTTTAAACTGTCAGCATTCTTGAGGACTGAAAAAACTAAATATTTTCTATAGCTCTATTTTGAAATTAATTAAGCCTAGAATCCCAATAGTTTTCAGTCAGTCCTGAAAGAGCCAGGATTCCTGGAATCATAGCTGAGCCAGGAGTTTTAGAGCTCAGGAATTGTAACCAGTAGCCTGAAAGTTTTAAGGTTCTTGATTCTGCAAAGCAGAGCTAGTCCAGAACCACAGATCTTGGAATTCTTTTATCCCTCTTTCTGAAGCAGCCTACATGGAAACTGGGGTGCTGAAAATGAAGGCACTCCAACATCTTGTTAAGACAAAATGATGCAACCATGCCTGTGTTTTGATCAGCAATTTGTCAAAACCTTGTTCTGTGAAATATTTAATTTTGATAAATTAGTATTTTTTCTCACTGACAATTTGGTGAATTGCCCAAACACAACTTACAGTTTCTGACTGATACTGTACAGTTGGTATATCACTGAATACTCCAGTGTATTTGAAATTGGATATATGCTGTCAGTGGTGTTTCATATATCTTTCATATGTGGTAAAATTCAGGGAAGTTAAACCATGATAATCTATGCTAATTTGGAGCACTGTTAGATGCCACACCAGGAGGATGAGCTACACCTGGAATTCTCCAGACAGCTCTCAGAGGCTGTACAGTTGAGAGATATGGTTATCATGGGTGACTTAAACTACCCTGACATCTGCTGGGAGGAGCAGTCAGCCAAATCCAAACACTCACATAGGTTCTTAACCTGCATACAGGACCTCCACCTAATGCAAGAGGTATACAATCCCACTAGGGAAAACATCTTTCTGGACTTGGTGTTAGCTACAGGGGGTGATCTGGTGGGGAATCTGCAGGTAAAAGGTAACCTAGGGGATAGTGACCATCAATTGATTGAATTCACTATCTAGCAAAGGGTGGGTAAACTAACCAGAAGGGCTGAAGTGCTAGACTTCAGAAAGACTAACTTCAGTGTGCTCAGGAGATTAGTTAGTGAGGCATTAAAGCTCAAGAGCATTGGCAAAATGAGGGTCCAGGAAGGGTGGTCATTCTTCAAGGGAGTGATCCTACAGGTGCAAAAGGAAACAATCCCAGTGCACAGAAAAAGGGGCAAAGGGGCCAAGAAGCCCTCTTGGCTGAACAGGGAAGTCCAAAAAAGCCTAAGGGCAAAGAAAGAGGTAAACAGGCTGTGGAAACAGGGGGTAGCTACCAAGGAGGAGTACACCTCCCCGGTTTGCACTTGCAGGGAATCAGTTAGGAAGGCCAAAGCAGGATTAGAACTTAGGCTCGCAACAAAAATAAGGACAACAAAAGGTCCTTCTTCAGGTATATAGGGAGCAAAAGGAAGGAGCAGGGTAGCATAGGTCCCCTCAGACCAAACTAGGGCAATTGCTGACAGAGAGGGGGGACAAGCTGAGCTTTTCAGTGAGTTCTTTGCATCTGTATTCCTAGACAAAGGCCAAGACAAATCTCCCAATTGAATCAGAGATAGACACAGGAGGGACACCTCCCTACCAATTGTTAGCATAGATTTAGTGAAGGGGCACTTGGAGGGGCTGGATGTGTTCAAATCAGCAAGCCTGGATGAGCTTCATCCAAGGGTGCTGAAGGAATTAGCCAGTGTCATAGCAAAACCACTAGCATGGCTGTTTGAGCACTCATGGTGCTCTGGTCAGGTCTGAGAGGACTGGAAAAGGGCCAGTGTGGTCCCTATTTTCAACAAGGGGAGGAGGGAGGAACCGGGAAACTATAGGCCAGTTACTCTCACCTCTATTCTTGGGAAAACTCTGGAAAAAATCATTAAGGATCACATTTGTGGGAGCCCAGCAGGGGAATGGATGCTGAAAGGAAATCAGCATGGATTTATTGCAGGTAGATCCTACCTTACTAAAATTGTTTCTTTTTATGCCCAGGTCACAAAAGTGTATCTCATTCTGTTCTCATAAATAAACTGACAAGCTGTAATATAGATGATTACATGGTCAGGTAGGTGGCAGATTGACCTAGGGGTTGCACCCAGAGAGTGGTGGTGGATGGGTCAATATTGACCTGCAAAGATGTGGGCAGTGGAGTCCCTCAGGGCTTGGTTCTTGGACTGGTGCTACTATTCAATTTCTTCATCATTGACTTGGATGTCCAAATTTCCACATGATACCAAATTGTGGGGAAAATTAACACACCAGAGGGTAGGGAATGGATACAAGAAGATCTGAACAGGTTGGGAAAATGGGCAGAATGGAATAGGATGTAGTTCAACAAAGACAAGTGCAAAGTGCTGCACCTAGGTAAAAAGAACCACCAACACACTTATAGGCTGCAGGAGGACCTTCTCAGCCACACAGCAGCAGAAAGGGATCTTGAGGTTATAGTTGACTCTAAGATGAACATCAATGTGACAGTGATCAACAAGGCTATCCTCACTTTATCATGCATTAGGAGATGCATGACAAACAGGTATAGGTAGGTGATGCTTCCCCTCTATGCAGCACTAGTCAGGCCACAGTTGGAGTACTGAGTCCAGTTTTCAGTGCTGCACTTCCAGAAGGTTGCAGAGAATCTTGAAAGGAGGGCCACTTGCATGGTCAGAGGCCTGAAGCAAGGCCCTATGAGGAGAGACTGAGGGCCCTAGATCTCTTCAGCCTTCACAAGAGTTGGCTGAAAGGTGGTCTTGTGGCTGCCTATAAATTCACTGGGGGAGGGCAGCAGGGAATAAAAGATACTCTATTTACTAGGACACCCCCTGAAGTAAGTAGGAATAATGGCCACAAATTGACAGAGAACAGATTTTGGTTGGACATTCAAAAGAAATTCTTCCCAGTAAAGGTTGCCAGAATCTGGAATGGGCTTCCAAGGGAGGTGGTGCTCCCTCTACCCTAGGGGTCTTCAAGAGGAGACTGGACAAGCACCTAGCTGGGGTCATCTGACCCCAGCACTCTTTCCTGCCCAGGGCAGGGGATCAAACTTGATGACCTACTGAGGTCCCTTCTGACCCTAAAATCTATGAATCTATGCTTAGATGGCAACTACTCTTACAAAAGCACAAATTCAAGCCTGAACTCTGATGGGGAGGTAACTAAGCAGCAGATCAAGAGGCAGAGGACACCAGGTGTGTCTACATGAGACACTATGTTGCTGTAGCAACATAGCATTGGTGGGCACTAACTGTGATGTTCACTGCTACTGTGCAGTTCAGTCAGAAATGGCTCATGCAGTGCCAGGACTGCTCAGTACCGGTAGGTACTGCACACTCATTTAGAGTTTGCTATAGCAAGTACTAAATGTTTGTGTAGTACCAACCGCACAGTGAGATGCATGTGTAGACACCCCCACTGGTAACCTAACAAAAATGGGTTTCCTGAAGGGACTCAGAGAGATACAGAAACCTTGGATATTGGCAAGATAGAGGCCCATATTTCAAAGTAGAGGAGATGATTTTAACCATAACTTGGCATACAGCCTCCATGCAGGAGGTCTTCTGAAAAAAAAAATTGATCTACATCAAATGAACACTCAAGAGTAAAGAGGGAGCCTCTTAGGTAAATGCAAGTAAGATGTATTTTATTCAGTTCTGTATGTTTCTTGTGCTAATGAAGTAAGGAGTAATCACTTTTTTAAGCCCTTACAAAATCTGTATATATGTTTGTTCAGCTACCTTGTGGCCCTGTAAAAGTGAATCAGACTCAGTGCCCACAAGTTTGGAGTTCTGAGACATGGGGCACTTAAAGCTAAAGAGTCTGAGAGGATCAGCACAAGTCCTATTTCAATAAAATAGATAAGCAGGACCATTTTTGTGTAGGGACAGAGATAAGGAAGCTAAAAAAGCCAATGCTGAAACTTAGTCAGCTAGAGAACACAAACTCCTAGATGATATCCAAACATTAACTTGGTAAGGCTTATATCTGGACTGTAAACTTACCAAGCACTGAAGTTTTGTTCCTGAATAAGTGTTACTGTCCGTCTCCTTAACCAAAGGTGACATAACATCCTGTGAATTAGTGCTGCTAAGTGACATTACAAATTAACTTGCCTTCAGTGCAATGCAAAAGTAGCTACACAGCTTGTAATCTGGTGTAGTTTTTGTGGAGCATCACATTAGGCTTGAGGATACCATTGCCAGGCATGATACATTTATGGCCTCAAGCGTCCAGCTGGGGAAACTCCACCAGGACATTTAGTAATTCTTGACCAGCTCTAATAATATTAAATGGGATTGATACTTGGATGGAAATGCAGGTATTGGCACAATTAATCTAGTGGTCATTACTCTTCCATTTGAATTAACAATATGATACTAATGGGCAATGTTTCTGTACCTCGTGTTTCAGATATAATAAAGCCCAAGTTTTTGGGTTTTGGTCAATAACCATGATATCATCTTTTTTGTAGAAGCAGAAGTATTAACCCTTGTACCCTTGCCACTTTCCAAATGTAATAGTTTTTTCCTTTCGGTTTTATTTACATGTGGTCTCTTTGTTAGGAACATTTGAGCACTGCTGCTGTGCAAGGTTAAATTACAGCCCCATTCCACTTCAGAGATGGCTATATCCCAATCCCACTTGTATTCAAGGGGGAAATTGTCTTTAAACTCAAAAGTGCAGTGATCTCATTATAGAGCCAAATGTAATTTTTTTTCTAGCTTACTCTTTTATATTCTTATGTTTTCCTGCTTTTTGCAGTAGTAATCATCAGCACATGTATTTGAAAAATTGTTAGTAATTGTACATGCAGTTTGTACAGAAGTAAGGCCTATGATGAGGCCCCATTCACTATCTAAACCTTCATATAATACTAATCTATTAAATGGTGCATAACAGGGAAACAATAGCTCCTGTTAGTTATGGAGGAAAAATAGGGGAAATCAGAGCCAACAGTGGGCCTAGCTGTAAAGAAATAGGCAGCCAGAGCCCATTATAGGAAGTGCCAATTTATGTGCTAGTAGCACAGCAATAGGACAATAGTAGAATAACCTAGGGAGGCAGCAAGAAACCTACTAGTCTGCTACTTTAGGCTACCCTGAGGGCTAGCAAGTTCATTAGAGAGCACCTGTGGATGCCCCCGAGTGTGACCTGACCAGAAGGGGCCAGGGCTCTGGTGGCATATGAACCAGAGCCAGAGCCAGAGTAGGCAATGTGGCCTGCGAAGCTGAAGGGAAAGGAACCCTGCAGCAGGCTGAGAAGGGACTGAGTGAGTTCCCGCTATACTTCTGAGCCCTGAGTAAGGAGCTGAGGGCTGGCAGGGGATTAGAACCAATATGGATGGTGATTTCATTAGATAGCTGGGGGGATTAAAGCAGTAAGTTGCAGCCAGTGCACTTATGTTTTTAGTTGAGTTTAACCAGCGTCATGGGTTTAGGATCAGTTGGGGTGAGAGGAGGTCCCAGTAGTGCCAGGCAGGCATGGAGTTAGAGCCAGAGTAGGCTCATCGTCCAAAGAAGGTCAGATGTGGGGCTGGAAACCCCAGAGTCTGGAAAGGGGCAGACCTGGGGCTAGAAAGCCTAGTGCCCAAGAAAAGCAAGACAAAGGCTAGAACCCTGGAGTCCTGTCCAGCAAACTGGTCCTAGACACAAGGACACACCTAGAGGAAAGGCGTAGAAGCTGGAGAGGCTGAGGACCTGACAAGGGTTTTCAGTTGTGATATTGTATGGGGGGAAAGCTCCCAATACCTATGATGCATTGGCATGGATACAGGGGAGGTTGGAAGCTGTAATTACCCCATAAGGCAATGGTTGTCCAGGGAGGGATGTGTGGACCAAAAAAGAGAGATCTGCAGGTAAAAAGGACAGTTTATGGATTGCTCTTGGGCAGCCTCCCTTTCCAAATTTGTAAATAAAATCAAAGCATAGCAGGCAAGAGCAAAGGGAGGGTACCTTAGTTAAAGTGGCACAGGACCCAAGTCATCAGGGTCTGTGACAGCTGCCCCTAGGGCACTGATCCTTTGTTATAGGTTTCAAAACCCCTTTGGAATATATTTCAATGACAGACATAATGTAAAATAAAAGGTTATCATCAACGTGCATGTCACTGTAAAATACAAACACGACACTTTCTCTGTGTTTGGAAGCAACACTGAATAAAGTTAGAAGGTTCTTTCAGCTTTTTAAAGTACTACTAGTTATAATGACTTTGAGACTTAAATGTAAAAAAGTGAGACATCAGATTGGAAAATACGGCAGAAATCTTAGGTTAGGTACAGGGGTGTAGGTTGTAGCCATGTTGGTCTAATGACATATGCAGACAAGTTTCTTTGGATGAATCTGATATCTTTTATTAGACCAACTTAAATAGAAACAATGGAAAACAATTATTAAGCAAGCTTGTGAGTTCAAAAACCCTTTGTCAGGATAAGGACGTTTCTGCAGTTGGTGTGTGCTCTTCCTGGATGGAATGAAAAGTAAAGAAGCCAGAAGTTGGTCTGGTATGCATACAAGACAGGTTATCAGTGAAAATTGCAACCCATACTAGAACATATCACCCCTCCCTTGAACCCATATGGAAAATCCTCAAACAATTGCAACCCATACTAGAAAGAGACCCTATTCTTAAACAGATCTTCCCAGAGCCACCCATCCTAGCCTTCAAACAAGCAACGAACCTCGCTAACCTCCTCACCAGAAGCCCAGAACACACCACATGGATCCAGACCATGCCATGACAAGCAATGCAAAACCTGCCAACACATCTCCACCACTCCCACAATTACTACACCCCACAACAGAGCCATCAGCATTCCTGGATCTTACAGCTGCACCTCCAGAAATGTAATATATCCCATCCAATGCACCAAATGCCCTGATGGGAAATACATAGGAGAGACCAAACAACAACTGTGCACCAGAATGAACGCACACCGGAAATCTATCAAAGACAGGAATACCCAGTTACCTGTGGGAGCACATTTCTCACAAGAAAACCACTCTCTCACCAATCTCTCAGTCCTGATTCTCAAAGGAAACTTACAAAACACTTCCCAGAGAAGAGCCTATGAACTGCACTTCATCAACCTCCTGGATACTAAAAATCATAAACTAAATACAGACATTGGATTTATGATACATTATAACCTGCCTGACATCTGACTCCCCAAGTATCTCTCCACTATTCATCCCCCTTCTCTCTCTCCCACAAGCTTCCTTAATAACTGTTTTCCAACTATTTAAGTTGGTCTAATAAAAGATATCAGATTCACCCAAAGAACCTTGCCAGGTTAGGTACAGACATCCAAAAAGCCTGAGGTGGAATCCATCTAAGTTACATGGTTTTCTGGAAGCAGCATCGTTTCGATCGTTAGTGAATAGAACACACATTTGCCTTTTGGTGGTGGAGGTGGGGGTAAATCTTAGACCAGGTTCCACCATTTTTAAACGAGTCTGTGTGCACCAAACTTCTCTTCTATTACAGTTATAAACCAGTTTTGTGTACTGAGCTTCTGTTGTGTTATGGGTATAAACTGGTTTGTAGTCACTTATAGTAGTAAAGGTGCAATGTCTAAACCTGGCCTTAGATTTAGGATTCTCTTTCCCAAGATCCCCCTGCTGTTTGGGAGTCACTGAACATAGAGGTTTGGCTACCAGGTCTGTTTTCAGATGACAGTAATGAGGGATTGGTGAAACCTACTTTATGTCAGGTCCCTGAACAGTAGTGAATAGGGAGTAGAATCAGGGCATGGTTGATGTGAGTCAATGGAATCATAGTATAATGCTGTGCAGATATTATATTGTGGCCCTTCTATCTAAAGAGGAGAAGATCCACCCTTCTACCTAAACAGATTTGGGGAATCTGTGTATGTACTGCTTATGATTTCTACCTTATGTTGTGAATTGTTGAATCTTTGGATTCCAGTGGATTAGATTCAGCCATCTGTTGTCAGCATTGCAGTATATCTCTCCTGGATGAATTACAAGGCAGTGGTCCTGTTAGAATTTAATATTTACCTAGTCAAGTGAAAGCCCTTGGGAAAACTGCCTTGGCTCAAGGTAAAAACAAACAAACAAACCCTCCGCACCCTGCCCTCCCCCACTTCTGTTCTTTTCCCCTTTGTCTTCAGTGTACTCTAGTTTGATGAGTGGAAAATTATCAAAAGTAAAATTAAAACACCAGGTGTTGATGCTACCCTTTAAAAATGTAGAGGCTGGGGAGGTCAATGTGAAACTCTCACAACAGAAATACAGAAGGGAAGAACCATGTTTTCCTAAGTAAAAATTCTCTTTAACTGCAGCATCAAAGTTGATTGACTTGGAGAATATAAAATGATGGGTTTTTTGCCAACGAAACACTAATTTTGTTTCAGGATTTGAGAATCATTACTTGTTTCCATCACATCTCTAGTACTGTCCCCTGAATATATTTTAGTAATGAACACTTATACAATTTACCATCCAAAATAACCTATTCTCTATCCTTTGCTATGCCTTTGAGATGTTTGCGAGAAAACTGCCTGTTTTTCTCTTTAATTTTGTCCTTACTAAGAAACTGTGTTTTGATGCAGTCTTACTTTCTGGTTATACTAAAAAGGACTATTTTCTATTAATGTAAATGCAATCAACAGCAAGAACAGATGGTATTAAGAACTTTTCTTGAGTAGGAAGTTTAAGGTCAGGCCCAGAACTCCATCTACACTATCCTTGTTGCAGCATATGCCTTGCATGTACAATTGCATCTGTTTGCAGACTCCTGTTATACTTGGATATTTGTAAAATACAAAAGTGAACTACAAAACAAATGAGGATATTGATTTAAACATCAAAATACAGTCTTATTTTCAGGCTGTGGAATGCAAAATGTTTGAACTAAGCTACAAAATTATGGCTGGAACTGATAGCACTGCCTATCATTAAGATTGCCTGGCACTTCTCATTAGAAAACACACTTTTCAGTTGTTTATAGCATTGCCAAATATAATCATTTGGGTTAAAATATTCTATATCAGACATCTTTCTTGATCTGTTTTCTTCCTTCTCCTCCCCCAGGCATCAGCCATTTTCCCCCTATTTAAAAGAACAAAGCTAGGATTTTTGTTTTCCCCAGGAAAAGAAAATTCTGGTGACCTTTTACTTGAGAAACTCGAGAGAAACTCTTGGATCCTTAGCTTTCCAGTAAGACTTGAATTTTGCAGTGCATATTCTTTGGGCCAGAAATAAGCCTATTGCTCTTCCTGTAAAGATCCACTCAGATTCTGACCAAATTATAAACCTTATACCATGTGCAGGTAAAAGCATGAAGGGACCTAATACATGACCCACACAATTGGACCTCCTGCCATGCTTCAGGAGGTGTGATTGTGTGATTGCAAATCATTTTCTATTACTCTTTCTTGCCAGTACAGGGGAGCCCACTTCTGGGCTCCCCCTGCACCAACAAGAAGAAAGTTGCTGCAGCTGGGAGCCCTCTCAGCTGACAGGGCTCCCAGCTGCAGGCATTGGGCACATGCATTGGTGCCCATAAATACAAAAAGACTCATTCCACTCTGATGAGTGTCAAATGAAAACATTCAGTTACAATTGTTTAGAAAAGGTTTTTTTGTATGAGTATTTTTCTACCTTTGTCTGTCTCTGCTTGTACATGCATGTCTGTGATGGTGATATGTTGTGATCTAATTTTTAATAGCGATGGTCCAGGATTGATTGACAAGCACCACCATACAACATCATCAACTGTTATTATAGGTTGAAAATCCGAGTGGTCAAAATTTTCCGGTTGAGTAAACACTCAATTGGAAAACTGAGTAATTGGAAAATTGAGTAAACTCTCAATTGGAAAATTGAGTAAACTCTCCACTGGAAAACACTGATTCAATGAAACCAAAAAAGTTTTAAAGGGAGAAATAGATTTATTCATATTCCAACAGAAAACGCTAAATATTTACTTTAAATTAAATGTTTTGTATTGCCTTTAGCATTTCAACCTTTATTTATTTTTAGAATTTATAATATTGTAAATTCTAATGCTTTACTAATATGTTATGTAATGTCATGTGAGAACGACATGCAGTGTCATGCGTAACATATTAATATGATGTAGTGTGTCTGTTGCAATGGCAAATTATCTATTACTCAGCCAATTAGCAGTTAGAATACTAATTACAAATACTCACTAGACTATCACAATTATCCATGAGCAAGACACATACCAATTAACACCATTAACAATTAACCAATTTGAATACCAATTAATGTGTACATTCTCATATATTAAAAATAGTAACTGTATTCCACTATAACTAAGTCATATTGCAGACACAATTAAACTTGATAACGTATTATGCATATATGTGGAAACGTTTACTGTTTCACTATGTCATGATACATATGTGATTTTATAATCTGATATCAGAAATAAAGCACACAGTAACATAATGTGGCATAATATACCAATGCTTTTTAATTTCATGCATTATACTCATATGATATATCAGCGATTTAACTACTAAGCAAAACAAAACTTTTTTTTCTCCCATACGGGTATGAGATAGGTTAATTATTTCATGCCAATAAACTAAACTAAATTCAGTTTAATTTAAATATAATTTAACATTTATGAGTTTGAAAATAAATAATATTTAGCTTTTCTTGTAACAGTATTGTGGAATTTCATGTAGCTGGAAATGAAACAAAATTTAATTTTATAATAATTTGATATTAAGTGTAAAGTTTCTACTTTTTAGGAGAATGGTAAGTCTGTGTCCCAAACAACTCTGGTACCCTCTTTAATTACATGATTAATTCCTGTCTCCAAGAATGCAGCACAAAGCTACAGTCATGTAGAGGTACATGGCAGTCTTCCCAAGATATCATTACCCAGAAATCTAACAACAAATTTAAAGGATTTTCTTTATTTTGGCAGAGATTATCTGTACTTTTTGGTTTGAAAATAATGTCTTAAAAAAGGGCAGAGGGAAGAGAATGTCTGAGGTGCTAACTTTTCCAAGTCCTGCATATGTAATACTGCAAGAAGTGCAGTACTCCATTTGTATTATGGTGGCAGGGAGATCAGAGTCAGGTTCATTTTATTTTGAGGTTAAAAATACAATATGTCTCTGAAGGACAATAGCTTGCAATACAGGTAAAGGCACAATGTAAAGCTCAGGTGCAACTACATAACTGACTTTTATTATTGCAATAAAATCTGAAGCTGTTCAGCACCTCTGACTGTCAGGCCACTTCTGTTTTATTACAGGTTTACATGCTAACCCTTAGGCTCAGTTTAAAAATGTTGATTTGAGTTTCTACTATCAGTTTAACTAGAACAAAATACACCAGCTGACACGGAAGCCTATTATTTCCATGAGTACTGCACAGAGTACAGTACATCAAAACTGCTACGGTTAAAATACTTGTGAGGTTCTTTGAGTATTACAATCACTATACTTATTTACATTTTCCATTCTTTTTCTGAGAGGTTTCTTTGAAAACAAATAATATCCTGATTGATAATACTGGAACCTCGAATATTATCTAGGCCTTTTCTTAAGTTTCTTAGTTATTACAGTATCTGAGCATTTCCAAGTGTTAAACAATACCTTGATCCCCACTTTATTGTTAGGGAATGGGATTTTTTTATTAGATTTGGTCAGGGAAAAAAGTCTGTAATTTATTTTCTTTTTGTTAAAATGAAATGTTTCAAATGGGACTACATTTCAAAAAATATTCCTGAGCATTTTCTGAACTAGGACTAGGAAAAGATTTTAAGAGCAAGATGATCCTCTCCTGACTGTTACCTCACCTCCTATACTTCCTTTTTTAATTTAAGCAAATATTTTCCATATGATAACATCAATTTATACCAAAAGATAAGTAGAATGACTGTGCCTTTTTACTCCATAAATAAATCATTTCAAATATGTATCAGAAAACGATCACAATGTCCTGACCTACTAGGTGCCTACTTAAGTAAATAATTCAAAATAATATAGTAGACATGAATCCTAGAAACAGAACATATTTTTCATTCAAAATTTCTGAGGCCAAAGTGATCCCTCTATAAATTAGCAAAAGGAAAAAAAATGGTTTTAGGAAGTTTCAATTGTTGAGATGGAAGAGACTTTTGTTTCCATTTTCACTTGAATTATAGAAGACCAGGGTGTTATTCTATTGGATTATCTCCATTTCTTTCCACTTTTCCTTTTCTTCATTGGTATTCTCCTTCCTTTCCTTTTTACAGTTCTCCACAGAAAAAGCAAAGTTGAAGGGGAAAAATGAAGGAAACAGTGGGGAAGAAAATAAGAAAAGAGGAAGAGTGAAGAAAAGTTCTCATTTCCTTAACGAAAAAAAATAGGAACTTTTGACAGTTTATCCACAAAATATGCTTACCATTTTCCAATTTTATTATAAACACCTGAGGCCATGTGTAACTGAATGAATTGATTCTAAAGATAACTGAGTTGGTGCAGGAGAGAAAGGGAAGGGAATCTATGTCCCCTCTCACAAAGGGAGGAACTTGTCTGTTCTGTTCTGAATTGTTTTATACCATGCCCATCACTGAGACACTTGAGAATCTCATTTATATAACACTGTTTTTCCTTATGTGCCATCCCCTTGCCTTTTTTCTATAAATCTTGTCTTCCTGAACTCTACTAATTCTGTTGAAAATTCCCTTGACATTGGCTCATGTTGCTTATGCAAACAACCCATGTCCCCATATAACATGCAAATAATCAAGGCTGCACTGAATAAGTAAACACATTTCAGTGACTGGCTACAGATAATTTCTGGTTGCTTTTCTATCTCCATGGGCTATTATTTGTCAGCAGTGGTATATCTAACTGACAAATTCTAAAAACAAGACATGTTTGCATAATCAATCAGCAAAGCTGTATCTTAGGGCCATTACACATTAATTTTAGGTGGCTCCTAGAGCTCTTAACCCCTGGATTGTCTGTATATTAACACCTGAAACTAGCCTTAAGCACACTTTAGGTGGCTGAAAGTTATGCCACTCCAAGGCAGATTTATTTCTGTTCTCTGTCAACCAGTTCATGCTCAATTAATGTGTGGCCTCTCCCCTCAGATGAGCTGCCCAACTTGCAGCCCTCCAGCACCCCAGGATGCAGTGTCCCCTTCCCCACCCTCCTCTTCGTTATGGACAAGCTTTCCACCCTATGAACTCTACTGCTCGGGGGTGGTTCTGGCACCCTTCTACTCTCATGGGTGTAACCCCATGTCAAGAGACTGCAGAGAACATGACGGCCAGGTTGCACAGCATGGACAGGTCTGGGATTAGAGTCTATGAGGTAGGGGACAAGATCAGGTCTCCATATTTTGGAATTTACTTCCTGGCTCAGGGGCATTAGTTCCTTGAAAAGCTCCTTTCTTCACTGCTCCCAGTATGACCAGCAACCCCCACACCCTAATCGCAACCCCTGATTATTACAACATGAGACCCTTTTTAATTTACTTCCTCTTTATTTCTTTATTTCTTTTTAATTTTTTTTCTTCTTTTTATTTTATCCTTTAGTGACTGGCTTCCTTCTTCTCACAACCCATTCCCAATATCCATTTCCTTTCCACATCTCATTTCATTGCCCACCTGAATGTCATGAACTCTCTGCCTCCCAGCTTCATCTTCCTATGCCTGTAACCCTGGAGAATTGGCTCCGTGGTCAGACCCAGAAGGTGGTGGTTGACAGAAGTCAATCGTGTGCTGCGCTGTGATCAATGGGGTCCCTCAAGGCTCTGTCCTTGGGCCAACACTATTCAACATCTTTGTTAATGATGTGGACATTAGTATCACAAGTGGAGTGGCCAAATTTGCCAACGACACCAAAATTTGAGGTAAAGCACCCACATCTGAGGACAGGAGGGTGATCCAGGCTGACCCTGATAGGCTCAGGAAATGGGCAGACAAGAACCTGATGGTATTTAACACTGAAAAATCCAAGGTTCTCCACCTTGGGAAGGAAAACCCACAGCATGCTTATATGTTCGGCAGTGCTATGCTGGCTAGCACTACAGACGAAAAGGACTTGGGGGTCATGATTGACCATAAGATGAATATAAGCCTTCAATGTGATGCTGTGGCTAGTAAAGTGAGAGAAAGATTGGCTTGGCTTGCATCCATAGATGCTTCTCAGGGATGTCATTCTCCCATTGTACTCAGCCTTGGTGAGGCCACAGCTGGAGTACTGCGTCCAGTTTTGGGCTCCACAATTCAAAAAAGATGTGGAGAAGCTTGAGAGTGTCCAGAGGAGAGCCACGCGCATGATCAGAGGTCAGGAAAACAGACCTTATGATGAGAGGCTGAGAGCTATGGGACTCTTCAGCCTGGAAAAGTGCAGGCTTAGGGGTGATCTGGTGGCCGCCTAGAAGTTTATCAGGGGTACTCACCAGGATCTGGGGGAATGTCAGTTTACCAGAGTGCCCACACAGGATGACAAGGTCAAATGGTCATAAACTCCTCCATCCCTGTTTCAGGCTAGACACAAGGAAGAACTTCTTTACTGTCTGAGTCCCCAAGGTTTGGAATAGGCGGCTGCTGGAGGTGGTTCAAGCACCTACTTTGAACACCTTCAAGAGAAATTCAGATGCTTATCTTTCTGGGATCCTGTGATCCCTTCTGACTTCCTGCCCCTGGGGCAGGGGGTGGATTCAATGATCTTCTGTGATCCCTTCCATCCCTAATGTCTATGAAACTATGAAACCCTATCTCTCATACACTCCCACCTACAGCAGGGATAGAAGCCTGTCCTGGCTCACCAGCCTTGTAGTACCAACTCACAGTTGTAGTTTCTAGTCAGGCCCCTGCTCACCAGATCTCTAATGGCAAGTCACAGCTTTGCAACTGAAGGACAGACAGAAGGTTTTTAGCTTTGAACTGGGAACATCCACATGAGACTCTACATCACCATAGTGATGAGCTATAGCAATGTAGCTTGTCACTACAGCATCGGGGGGCATGAACCATGACTGCAACATTACTGTGCAGTACCAATGAGCTACTGTGCAGTAGCTCATTGCTACTGTGCAGTAGGGTCAGAAACAACCCATGCACCACTGCAACTGTACAGTAATGGTGGTTAATGCACAGTCATTTAGTACTTATTTTAGCAAGTAACAACTGTGCAGCCGGGAGCATGTGTAGATGTGCTCACTGTGATTTCCAAGCAGGAGCTAGCATTAACATGGATCTACATTTGAGTAACTCAAAGCGCAATATGTAACAAAACCTTAGCAAACCCCTTAGGAGGAAGGGCTGGGAAAAAGACAAATTTCTGTTTCATGAATAAAGACATAAAGTGTGTTTTCTTTCCTAAAGTTTCATCTTGCTGTGTTTAGTTACTCTCTGTGAAAATTATTGCATGAAAACAACTCTATTATAAAGAGGCAGAATGTTACCATTGGCAGGGGTCCATATTATAAGTCAATTGAGCTAAAACATACTGCACTAGAGCTAAAGATCGCTCTGTCCTTCTTTGAAGGGAGTTACCTTTGTTAAATGTATGATACATTTGAGTGAGTACAGGATCTCTAAAAGATTTGTGTTTTGTCTTCTCATTAGATTAAATAAAGCACCATGTACTCGAATCACTGCACAGAAGTGCAGAAGAACTGACCAAAAATGTCATCCTTGAAAGTGCCATTCACTTTAGTAGGGAGCCACTGCTCAAGGGGAAAAATCCTGGGGCAGCAAAAAGCAAGGGAGAAAATCTTTACTTTTAATTATCTTGAAAGCAGGCTGCCAAAAGCTTCACTTTCCCAGTTGCCTGCATGCTGAGCACTTCAGAAGAATAGCAGAGACAAACAAGTAAGTTAGTTTGTTCTCTAGGAATTCTCTGTGATTAAAGCAATTGCCAGGCAGACCAGACCAATACCCTAATGCAAACAACTATAGCTTGTCCCAGTGGCATATCCTTTTGCATTTATACCAATGCCACTGTCAGCTGCAAAAATAATATATAGGAATATGGCAAATAAAGCTACATTTCAAATGAGGTTGCAGTATCATGTGGCTTTCCTTATCTGTTTTATCAGCATAGCAATAGACCTGTCCTTGGCTAAGAACAACAATAAAAAATAAAAGCAGAGGGAAATAAAATGAACAGGGGAAACTCTTTTATTTCATTGTAAATGCAGGCTGATTAGCCTGTATGCCCTTGTTTTGAAAATGAAAGTCACTGAAAACTCCAGATGCCCCTTCGCCAATTTGGAGTCTCAATGTTAATGCAAAGACTTTTCTGAGATCTTCCACAATTTAATGAAGCCAGGACCATGGTGAGTTTAACAAGCAGGCACATTGCATGTCAGAGGAGGTAATAATATTTAATTCTTCATAGATTTTTTCTTAGACTTTGATGGCAGGAATCAAATAACCATAATTTTGTCATTCTGTTTTATTTCAGGAGATTTGAGATGGGAATTTGACAGAGTATATGAGCCAGGGATGCTGCAGGAGATTGCCCCTAGTGGAAACTCTAGAGACAAAATACTGTAGGACTTGGAGAAGGTTCAGATTTGGAGTCAGATCTGAATTTTGTAGGTTGCATTATCTCTAGGATGCACTGAACTAAAACTCCAGCTGTGGATATCATTCCTTTCACTGGGAACTTTTTCAAAATAGAACAAAGATCTGAATCAAACCTTTATTATAGTGCATTATATTCCACTTATAGGAATATGAGAGCATAAAAAGCTTTGAGCTTTTGTTGAAGTGAAAAGTCAAAGCACTGGGTTAATAATTGTACTTGACAAACTTTCTGTATCCAGATCCAGTGCTGCTGATTGACCATGGGATCCTTTCTTTCTTACCATCATGAGCCTCAAAAATGGTTTCTTTCTCTGATACATTCTGGACCCTTTTGATTAGCCAAGGAACAAAGGGTTTTTTTCAGCATGTGAATACATGTGCTGATGGCTTCTGCATTTCTAATAACTGAATATCACAGAACTGAAATTGTATATACACTGGGGATATCCACTGGATGGGTGTCTTAATGAACTGTTCTGTGCTTGAGTAGCCCTACTCCATCACTGTTACAGAAGGGGTGCATCTCATGAGATGCTTAACTTCACATTAACATAGTTTACTATGAAGTAAGCATGTGCATCTAAATATGTACATCCAGCTAAAGGTGTAGGAATATCTTCATGTGCCTGCTTCTGGGTAGCAGCATAAGCCTTATTCAGCAGAAGTAGAATAAGTCTGGTGGAAAAATGGAGGGTTGTGAGGCCCCAGAGGGGATCTGAATGTAAATACTCTCAAATGCTATAAGCAGAATGAAGCCTAAGAGAGTGATTATTCAATTAGAACAATGGTTCAGGTCTAGTGGGACCTGTTCAGAGCCATCCTTGTCTTTCTAAAATCTAATCATTTATCTCTACTTGTCCAGCAGCAGAACTACCTTGTGACTTAACTAGCCCTTCCCCAAGTTAGGAAAGGCTCAGCTGCACCTTGGAGGAGAGATGTGGAAAAGAATTGGTAATTGTTAGATGGCAATGACTCATGTTTGTGGGGGCTGTGTTTTTTCTAATAAACGGGGGGGCATCTACACATGCACATTTACTGCACAGTAACCAAAAATTACTGCACAGTACAGGCACACATCTACATGTGCACGACTGTACTGTGAAGTAAATATGGTTAGTTAAGCTGACTTGGGCATAAATTTGATACCTGCATCATGTAGGTATCATATTTACTCCTGCTTAGTTATTGCACAGTAACACTGTGTGTGGACTGACTCAGGACTAACTTTAGTGCCTGGATGTGTAGATGCCAGCCTAAACCCCAACTAAATTATTGCACAGTAAATGTGTGTGTAGACATGTCCACTATGAACTCAAGTTGCATCATGGAATTTATAATAATCTTACATAGCTAGATTTTAGTCATGCAACCATTGGACTCATTGGACTTTACACAGATTGGTGCATTTTTCTGCATTTGTGCTTTTTTATTTTTTTGGAAGAAAAGGTAAAGATAGATAATCTGGTCTATTGCTAGTAATAGTACAGAAAGAGCAAAGTCAAGTTATATCAATTAGAAATGCTTATTTCTTTCTTCAGGCTATGTGTATGGACTATTTTTCCCCCTAGACATGCTGAGACTCCAAAACAATTCCACGTTCTTATTTATTATCCTGCATTCTCTGGGTCGAAATAAAAGAATCTCCTGTAGACTTAAGTCTATCTCGGTACTTGAGTTATTTCTAGGTAATTAGAATTTAGCCTGTTAGTGAGGCTCTATCATTTGATTTGGGCTGCATACTAAGCAGGGAGCATAACTAAAGGTTTCCCTTGTGCTTGAATGCTGTAAGAGTGATTTACCTCTAATACAAGTTAGATATTTTTTATGCTGCTCATTCCAAATTTCTTCCTGTTTCTCTGCTGCTGCTTGCCCCCTGCTGTTTTTGCTACTGCTCTCTGAAAGAAAAAACGGCTGCCAAGTCTCTTTGATTATATATTAATTCTCTTTTCATATGTTAACTCTTTTCTCAGGAGGAGAAGAGTTTAGACAAAAATGAACCAAAAATAGTTGCTTTCAGTTTGGAATTAAATAAGAACTTTCTTGTGCTTAGAAGTAATGCAGAACTTCAAGCCCCCTGGATATGAGCATATCCCAGGCCATGGGTCAGACAGCTCAACTCAACCCAGAACCATTTCAGTGTTAACTCAGAAGAAAAGCTCCTGGGAAGGAAGCCTGTTACAACAAAGTGTGAGGACTTTCCTACAGTACTGAATATCAAAACTTAGTGTAAATGAAAAAAGTGTAGCTGGCACAGTATAACAATGGATGAGAAAGCAAGGCATGAGCTGCCTAAGAGGGGTGCTGGTATGCAGCTAGGGTTCACTTTAGACTCCCACACCCAATTCCCCACCTTCCCACACATTCTGCACTTCCCCTGCAGCAACTTGGGCTCTGGCAGTGGGAAGAGCAGGGTGGTGGTATGCAATGCAGAAGCAGCAGCTGCTGGTTTGCTGCTGTGGGGAAGGGGAGACATCACCCCATATTTTGCTCCTGAAAACCAGTTTTTTTGGTCATTTGACATGCATATAGCAAAAAAAGGAGCTGACACCTCCCCCAACAGCAACAAACCTCCATCCTCTGCACTTGTGCTGTACCCTGCTACTGCTCCAGGGCATGCAACTGGCCAATTATGCCTCTAATAGCTGGTATAGTTTACAACAGTAAATGTATCCTAGTGTGGATGGAATTTTAAGTTCTTCTGCCTGTATAGCTTATACCAGCTTGTCAGCAAAATAAGCTGAATCAGCAAACTAACATAGCAGAGCCAGCAAAACTTTCAAGTGTAGACCTGCTTAGAGTGACTACTTTTGTGTTGGGCTGATCAGCAATTCTGTAAGCTGCCTTGTTCCTCCAACCCTGTGAAGCTCCTTTATCATAACCGTGCAGGTTCCAGCCCACCCAGGTCAGTGGAGACTCAGAGCAGGAAGACAAGAATAGGCTGTATTCTTTGGCATACTACCTTCCTAGCTGGCAGCCCTCCATATGAAGGCATAAGTTCTTCGTATGAAGGCATAAGGCAGTATTTAAATCCTACAGAGAAACATTCTTCTCCTTTACTTTTTCCTGTACTGTTGCTGGAGGAGAAGTCAGTGCGAGAGGAAGAAATGTCAAATGAGTGAGACCCTTGAGGGTCATATTCAGGCAGGTAACAAGGCACAGCCTTCCTATCACCACTTCACATGGAGGCTGGGATTCAAGGGGATTAGCTTCTGACAGATCTTTGGACTCCACTACTCTGTAGATTCATGGGATGTGTGTAGACAAAGTAAAGGGGAGAGGGAAGAATCAGCTCATTACAGGAGGCAGGCTTTGCGGGTTGGGGGTGGAAGTTCAGGCTTGCTGCTTAATTGTTTTTTTTCCTTTGGTGGAGCCTGTCTTCCCAAGCTGCTCCCAGGCTGCCTGCATCGGCATGGAGCTCAGTGCTTTGCTCCACAGCTGTACGGCAGCAAAATTAAACTCCTTGGAGGTGTTTTAGTTTGCTGCACTCCAAAGTCATTTAAGGTTCATTACGCCACTGAATGTGGTACAGCAGCTGGAATTAATGCTCAATACACTGCCGACATGCAACTACCAACACCATTAAAGTGGTACAAAAGCATTTAACCCACTATAAAGTGTCATGCACACATCCCTCATTTCATCTATTTCATCCTATGACCCCAGCTGACTTCCTGCCCTTTGGGCAGGGGGCTGGACTCGATGATCTCCCGAGGTCCCTTCCAGCCCTAATGTCTATGAAATATGAAATCTATGAAATAAATCTACACACGCCCAGGGGCTCTTCCCTTTCTTCACCAAACCCTGAGAGAAGCCTTCAAAATGAATGTGGTGGTGTGTTCTGGGTCTTTTCTTTAAATTCACGGTTTCCCCTCCCTCAGGGTAAAGAACGTATTCTCCAAACTGCAGACAGAGAATGGGATTCTCTTTGCACAAGTCAAGTCTGTACATAATTTACTAATCAGGTATCTCTATGGTAGTATACTAAAGAAATCAATACAATCTGTCTGCTTAAAGTAGTCAGATGGGTATGTTCATTTACAATAGTCTGCCTCTTTGCTTCATCATCCACCGTCACTGCAAGAATCCTCTTGCTCTCACAAACCCTCTCTCTAATATTTGTGAACTGATATTGCTATTTGGTTTCTTTAATTTCCTTTTTGTAGGCCCTGAGAATTTCTTTGGCTGTTCACTGCACCATACTCACAAAAGTATATATATGTGTGTGTGTGTCTGTATCTCTATCTCTATCTATCTATATATATTATAGTAAATTAGTAAATTAGATATATAGACATATTTTTATCTATATATCTAATATCCAGCATAATATCAAACTTACTGTTATATATATAATAGTAAATTAGATATTATATATATATATATGTATATATAAATATGTTTACTGCACCATATATACACACACACACTATATATATATATAATCTCCTGTTGTAAGTATGGTGCAGTGAACATGTTCTATCTATCTAACTATCTATCTATCTATAATTTACTATAATATATATATTCTATAGTAAAGATATTATCCACACACACACACACACACACACACACACATCATCTATCTATTCATATATGTATATCTATATATAGGTAGCCACTTATGATTTTTATCTGTTGATAAATATATGCATACATGGGCTTCTTGTTAATTTTTTTTAATTGCTATTGTGTAAATAAGTATTTATACAAATAGTGCAAATTCCAATCTAACACTTTAAAATGCATGTATAAACACATTTCACAGATTTATAGCTATGGGATATTTAGGATTATTTATTTATTTGGAATATAAACGTATCTCCATAGTTCTTGCCAGCAATTGCAAAAAAAGAAATAAATAAAACAAAAAACCCTAATAGGTAACACAGTTCTGAACTATCCAAAGAGTTAAATATCTGGTTTTGGAACCATTTATGCCGAGCATTGGATGTGGACTTGAATAAAGCTATCCCTTCAAATCTTAGCCTTTAAGCTGGAGGATGTTTTTTTTTGTCAAGTGCAGTGTTGTTTTACTTTTTAATTTTTTTACTTGGAAGGCAAAATTCCTGTTAACAATCAGTATCTTAAAGGGCGAGAACTACAGCTCAGTTACTGGTAGGATACACAAAAAATGCATTAAGGTTTAGACATAAACTCATCAGAGGCAGGAAATTCAGCATTAAAGGCCATCACTTTATCCTTTACTCACCCTGTTGTGAACTTGTGCCAGGACCCCTATTTTAGTATATGATATAAAAGCTATCTTGATATAAAAGCTCAGTTAATATTCAGAGACATAGAATGAGAATAATGGCTTTTAATAGTGGATTTCCTGTTTTTCTTTTGTGGGTTTTAGTCTGACCATTCCTGTTATTTCAATTGAGACATTTTATCTTTTTAAATAATTTCATTTGTTTTAGTTTAACCATTTAATGCAAAACGAAATAAAAAAGGGGATGACATTAATATTGCATTATGGGACTCCTTCAGATGTGATCAATGTTAATAGGATCATTCAGGTTCCTCTCCAGTGATCAGATTTACTCTTTAGAGCTGCTCCAGTCTTTTCTTGAAAGCTGAGTATCAAGCATAGTGCACTGTAATGGCTCCTTTGTATCATCATCATCAATGATGCTTAAATATGCAGATCATTGACATTATAAGCTATTTATTTAAACTTAAACTCATCTTTTTTATTTTAATAATAAAATAAAAACTGTTCACATTTCTATCTAACAGATAATTCCATGCACATGGTAGATGGTACTGGAAAGATGCTTTAAGATATGACAAGTGTCAGAATGTCCAGAAAATATTGTATCCTTCATTTTGACAATTAAGTAAATGCTGCACAATTTTATTTCACAGAACCATAGAGACATAGGGATGGAAGGGAACTCATGGGAGGTCATCTAGCCCAACCCCTGCTCATGGCCATATCAATTCTGTCTAAACAATCCAAGCCAAGTTTTTGTCTAACCTGTGCTTAAAAACGTCTAAGTCCCTCTCTTGTTGGTTTGTTATAATGCTTAATCACTCTCATATTTAGGATTTTTTCCCTCATATCCAACCTAGACGTTTCCTTCTACATACACATCACAATACCCGACTTAGGAACTTACCTCTGTGTATGTGTAGGTGGGTGGTATGTGTATGAATCAGTGAATACACATATATAGATATCATTGTGTGTGTGTGGAATGGGGTATATGAATTAGTATTCCACATATGTGTATTGGATGTGCAGATGCTGGTAACTGATTCTGTCTAAATTTGGTGTGTGTAGTGTGTATGGGCTTAAACTGGTGATAGTTGTGCATGAACTTAGACTGGTTATTTTGAACATGTGTCTATCTGAGTTGCTAGTGTAGGTGTGTACGCCTAGTGGGGGGGTGTGCACGTAGTGAGTGTATGTGTGTTTAACTGATTTTTTTAAATGTGTGCATGTGCAATTGTATACCACGCTCTCCTGTCTAACAGCACAATATTGAGATCCTGAACGTTAGCCTGACCACTCAGGGCAACAGATTCTGAGATTTGACTGTCAAATTGGGCTGAATCTCCTAATTGAATCTGCGCCCAAAACTTCACACAGCCCTAACAGGCATTTATATTTTAATGCTGGCCTGTTTGAATGCTAGAGAATGGCACAAGACTCCTAATCAGTGCTCAGCACTGCCATAGTCCAGGGGCATTTAGACAATGAGTCTTGTTTCATGCCCAACTCTTTTAATGAGGAGCATTTTTTTCAATATTGGACTATCGTAGGAACTGAGACAGCTAAGCTGAACAACACTAAACATCTTTTATTTGAATTGAGGCTGTTGACAAAAGTTTAAGGGAATTGAAATGAAGTTTTAAATATCCTTCCTGCCTCAAACAGGATGTTTGGAAGCCCTGGGGTGTTACAGACTGTAGAGGAGTAGTAATTAGAGGTTTACCTTCTGTATACTAATCAGAGGCTCAGAACAGGAGCTTTTAGCATTGAAGGGATTGCTACATCCTGCATTTTCACTTTGAGGTTTTTTAAAAACTAACTGTGTCAGAGAGCATCTCTAGCAAGTTCAACTGGGAAAGTGACAGTGCTGTTTAAATTCTTAGGAAGGGTCTAAACATGTGCCATTCAAGACACCTCTAATGTACTTAAGTACAGTCTGCAGTGAAACTGTTATGCTGATACTGGTTCATTTCCCAATATTCTGTCACTAGTGTGGTTCCTGTGGAGGGTTGCCATCTCCCTTTCAAACTAGTAAATCAACTCCTTTCTAGAAGGAGGCAGAGTCAGGAGAGGGCTGGGCAAGGTTTATTTGAATACTATTCATGCAGTCTATACTTGTGCTACTGCTTTCCTTGGAACTGCTAGCTTCTTTCACTGAGTCTTGGGCCTCTTCTGATAGGTTTAGTAACATCCAGAGAGAGTGTTTATTTTTCTTTTCTTTTTTTTTTATTTTAAATTGCTTTCTGCTTTGCTTCAACTGCCTTTCATCTAAGGGAGCAAAGTAGTCAAGGTGTTTAAAAAAAATAAAATATCAGCCAGGTTTCAGTCAACTTCATGTTTTGAAAACTCCAAGCATCCATTAGAGACTACTGTGAAACTTCCAAATTCATGTCATTTGTGACATCTAATCCACAGTTGTTTCAGAGCCCAGGGTTGAACTGCAAGTGTTTGGAATATACACAAAACTCAACCCATCTCTTATTTCATAGATTTTTTTTTGCCATCAGAAAATACAGTAGTTAACAGATGCTAGAGAGTAAATTAATAAGTCAGTTAAATATTATACATTCCATTAATAATTATTTATTTGAGTCATGTCAGTTAAAGAACTGCAGTTTCTGAACTGCTTTTCCCACACTTTTCAAGAAACTATTCTTTTTTTAAAAGAAACTATTTATGTTGTCTCCCCTTGCTGCATTCTCACTGTCCTGACAGGAGGATGCTGGGAGCCTTGGCTATGGCTTCAAGATCCACAGATGGAAGACATTATACAATGTAAAGAATTCATGAATAAAAAAGCAGGCTTGTAACCCTATATAGACAGTTAATTTCAGGTTACAAAAGAACTGTGAAACTGGAAGCCTCTGAGCTCTGCCCACAGAATCTTTTGGTTACCAATATTACTCCCATGCCCGCAAGCAAGTGAATGGCAGGCAAGAGGAACTATGGTTTCACGGTATCTACTTACTGGTCATAGTAGCTATGTAGGCATACTGCAGGGTATTTAGTTGCTTAAGAAAAAGGGCCAAAGCAACTTGCTACTTCTAGTATATAAAAGAACAGAGAGAGGAAATGAGTTCCAATTCATTCTCTCTTCTCTAAGAATGCAGCAGGACAGCTGTGTGTCAGCCTGTAATCAAGGCAGATTGTAAGATGTTAGCTCAGCCCAAAGTTAACTGGCACTTCAGAGAAGCATCAGACAGTTCACACTGGATAGAGGAGAAACATCTGTCCTTTTAAGATGAGGGTGGGAGCGGGGGGTGGGGGACCGGGGAGTGGAGGGGCATGCAAGTGGGGAAGAAATCTTGGAGATGGATGTGTGTTTAAAAAAATATTCCCAATACAAAATCAAATTCATATTCCACTATGCCTGCATGTAGGTCAGTTCTGCTCAGCCTCTTACTTTCTCATTTAGTTAAACATTCACAGGCCAAATTTCTTTCCCTTTAATTTTTTGTAAGTGTGGAATAACGGAGGTATGATTCACTCCAGAACCAAACATGAGGCCCAAATTCATACTTAGGCTCCGTTCTATAGTATTAGATGCATTTATTTCTCTGGAGTACTAATTTTAGAAGATGGTGGCCTGAACCTCCTCTTGCTTATGCTGATATAAATCAAAAGGAAGTTCCTGAAAACCAATGGCTCCAAATTGGTGGGAGATGAGAATTTGCTCTTATGTTTCCTGAAGGACAAAAGGAAGGTTAAAAGTTAGGGCCCTTGTTTTGGAATGTTTCAGCCACAGCATAATGAGAAGATCATTGAAGTATGGCAGATGTATCAATACCAGAAGCATTGAATGCAAGGCATAGGAGGTTATAATAGCAGTGTACTTTGTGCCTAATTTGGGACACCATACTTTAAGATGGAAAGAAGCCAACCATCCTGAGCAATGGTCAGGATAAAAGGGTTGAAATGCAAGCCATATCAGGACAAAATTTAAAAAAATATGGTATCTGTAGTCTGGAGCAAATAAAGTAGGATGGCAACTTGCAAATATTTGAAATGCTTAAAAAAAAGGACTTTGAGAAAGAGTGTTCTCTCTTGCTACAGGACATGGGACAGTGGGTTTGAAAAACAGAAAAGCTAGCTTTGACTTAAAAAAATCCCTAGCTGTAAGAATTCCTAACTGGCATCTGCTCCATTTGTGGTTTTCTAGAAGAAGCTGGACAGGTATCTGTCTAGAGTAGTTTCAGAACAGAAAATCCTGTGAAGGAGGTTAGACTAGTTAATTTTTTAGGTCCCTTTCATGTATTTCAGTTCTGTGATTCTGTTGCAAATGTCTGGCCAGATGGCTATATTTAAAAATGGGTGAGGCATACAAGAGTGGGAGAGGAGGAATGGAGTTACAACCATGTATCCATGTATATAGATCTTTCTTTTCCAGGTCGATAATGTTTGATATTGTGGTCACTTATAGAGGTCATGTCCAAGGCAAATATTGTTATAGCAGAAAATATGAAATATGGTATTTCAGTTTTCACCCATTATAATATCCAGTTTTACTACTCCAGGCCAAAGTCTAGAAGACCAGGTAAATCATGACCAATATAATTGCTGATTCAAAAGAATGGAAAGCCTAGAGCAGCTGTTCTTAACCGGAGCCCTTGAAAAATACCAGCTCTTTGTTTTCGCTTGTTTTTTGACAACAGAAGAATACTAGAACAATTCTTCTGTGTTGCAAAGAACTAAAGAAGACCACAACAGGTCAGCCTGTTTTTAACGCTATAACTTCCTATTTGAAATCTTTGGGTTTATCTTGTGAATCATGTCTGCACACCTAGTAGAAATGCTAACTGCCCTCAACACCCTTGAAAAGATCTCAAGGCACCCCAAGGTGTTGAGGTACCCTGGCTGAGAATCACAGGCCTAGAAGCTGACTTAGAAACAGCTCCTCCCACCCCTTCAAAGATGCTCATGTAAGATTAAGACAGCATTTCTCAAACACTCTAGCCAGACAGAGCCATCTTGCCCCTAGCCTTGAAGCCTTAGTTTTAAATGAGATATATAAATCAAAATTTAAGAGGAAATAATTACTATCATAGAAAGCAATCATATGTGAGTTGTAATGGAATTTCCCTAACACCATAAATTATATCCATATTATTACCTCTGAACACAGACTGTGCAGAACTTTTCAGTAGGATTCAAAATTAATTTATAAAATCTGTAATTAAAATGTTGAGGATTAAATCAGTGCTCGGGGTCCTCTATGAATGTATTATCCTTGCCTTACATATTTGCATAATATGCAAATTACTCTTTTTCTTTCTTAAGTATGGCTATCCAAAAGGGAGAAAATTTCTAATTGATTGATTTCTTCTTTGCATTTGTACTGATCTTTTCCTCTTGATATAATTTGTAAAATCAGGGATCCTGCTTATCTATTCATTTTAAATATAATGAGTCATAGTGTGACTATAAAGTGAAGATTTAAATAGGCAAATGAGTGAGCTGCTAGGACTTTATTTCCTACATATCTCAATTATTTCATATAAACAGAAATAGTGGCTTATTTTAAGGCTCATTCTTTTTCTAGAAAGGAAATATAGAATAGCTCATGAGAGCTGAGAACTAGGAGGCAGAACTCAAGAATTATGTCTCCAGCCATCCCATCAACCCAGGATGCAATATTTACCCATTGTGTGCTTCAGTTACCCCAGTGTAAAATTGTAAAAATGTTTGGTAGTTCTTATTTTCAATACTAGAAAAATTTTGATGTAAGTTGTATGAACATGCACTTGGTTATTTTTATTATGATTTAATATATAAAATCTCTAAGATTTTGCATTGCTGAAATGCAGTGTTAAATTTTCAACCCTAGATTAGTTATTCTGTAATTGTGGATAACTAGCTATTCATTATGGTGTGTCAACTGATTAATGTACTGTATGTCAGTATGAATGGGATGCATACTAGCTTCAAGGAAATTACCAGGGATACTGATGTCTATCCCTGCAAAATGATGAAATCTCTTCTACTTTTTTATTTTTTTGTAATTGAATTCAAATTATAAAAGTGAAATAAACACAAGGTCTTTTATTTGATTTCTTTCTCCTCTCAACTCAAACATCATCAATTTGAATAAAGCATAAATTGATTCTGAACCAACTGTGGACTGAACAATAGTTTTCAGGATTTATAAACCTAAGATTTGAGAATCACTGAGTTGAGAATCATGAATCAGGGCCCTGAAGCAAGAGCTAATCTTAAAATCATGAGGTGTTTAAATATATTCTATTTCTGAACCTTTAATGTATATTTGGCTTGCCAACTTTTCTACACAATCTGGAGAACCAATAAGTTTTTTTTTTCTTCTAAAGGAAAACACAAATTCTGACTCACTGATGTGACTCCAGGTAGTTGAAAACTGAACATAATCACCAAATGTCCTAAAAGTTTCTCATCACAAGCATTAGTAGCACTGAATTTACAGTGCGGGTTGGTGGTCCCAGTTCATCAAGAATCAAGATGCTACTGCCAAAATCCTACTTTTCAGTGGGAATTAAACACCTAAACGTCATAAAGGATCTGCATTCCCTTGACTCCTATTTGTGGAGGGCAGCATGTCTCAAAGCACCTTACAGAACCTCCCACTCTAATGTAAAGCATAAATTGCTCAGGCTTGTTCTACATCAAGTTGACCTTTATTTCCTACTGTCAGTCAAAACCATTTTAGCTGACGTGAAAGGCAAGCTGTATCTTGTGGCTATAACACGATGGCTCTCACCATCTGATTGATTCCACCACTAAAGAATGTTAGTGAATGTAATGCTCAGCACACTCCTGCCATCAAAAACTGAGCCATTCAGTGACATAGACTGAATTGCCTATATGGCTGTCTGGGATTTTGCCTAAACTTCTAAATCTAAGGCTTCCAGTTGGCACTATGTGCTACTGCTGCCAGTGGGCCAGCCACGTGCATGAGTAATTTGTATAAACTAGGCTTTAAAAGCTTAAGATGAGTTATGGTCCTGCAAGATTATAACAGATAGATACATCCCTGTCCAAATGTTACTATGAACATAGTTTAAAAAATCTACACTATACATGTAAATAAAATAGGACAGAAAACCATAATGTCCAACAAAATGTGTATCAGTTCTTCATCTTAACTTTAGAAACTGAATGCTATTGATGATAACGAGGTCAGAGGAAAGGGCTGGGTAGAGAGGAAGCCATGGAATTGATTTATTTAGCCTTGAAAGTATTTTTAAAAAATAGTTTAGATAAAGCTTCTATAATCATACTTACGTCTCTTGCTAAAATAGTCCCTTTTGGACAGTACCACACACAAGGAACTGAAGCTTGAAATTGCATCCTCCTGTTTTAAAAAAAAATGTGTTATATTTGGAGTAAGTTTTTATTAATGCTTCTAACCTTTTTTCAGAGATAAATTGAATATGTTAAGAAGACAAGATTTGCCAAACTACATGGCCTGTCTGTAGAAGAGTGTTCAGAACTGGATGCCAGAACCTGTGTAGTCAGTAGTTAGTTATGCAAAGTGAACTGTCCAACCTTGCAGGAGTTAAACAAGAAATTTCCTATCAGTGTCAAAGAGTTTTGCCAAATTCACCATCATGAGACTAGATTAATTCTGTTCACTGCAGTAAGGCCACTCTCTTAAACTAGTCATTTTTCAGAGCCACTTGATAAATTTTAGCTCCAATTTAGCAGAACTTTTTTAGCAGTTGCCAATTTTAAGAATATGCTTATTCTCAGTGATAATACTGGACAAAATTGGTGCTTTGAAAAGAATTTTGTTTCATTTCATTTTATGTTAATATGTTGTCTTCCACATAATATTTCTGTCAAATAACCAAAAGTCCCCAAACAAAACAGTTTCTTATTATTCCCCCACATTAAAAATGTTTTGATATGGATCTATCATTGTTGTGACTTGGGGAAATAGTAGTTCATGTTCTTCATGCTCCCCTTCTCCTCTATGGGCCGGGTTCATCAGTTAAGCTTCATCATCTTTGATGCATCAGGGCCATTTAACTTCCTGTATTACTTTGTAAAAGTGGATATCATTTTGCATTAGGGGAAATGTAGTCTAATTAAGGATTCCAAACTATCATGAGAAATTTGGAATATGAGGCAGACATATTCCCAGGTAACACCTGTGAGGTATTGTGGCTGTACTTGCAATTCAAATTATTTCAGTGTTCTGCCAAAATAGCTGTTTGACTGTTGTCAAAAAGTCAACATTTTGCATGAATTTCTTTATGGAATTAAAAAATAAAATCTGACCTATTTACCTAATGGGAATTAAGCAGCAGCTGTTTTGTTGCATAGGGATGGATTATTGAATTAAGCCTGTTTCTTTGTTGTTCCTGCTGCTCTTAGCTGGTGTAATGAAGAGATTCTTGATTATTGACATTCATCCCTAAGTTTTTAATAGAATTATAGCAATGGAAATGCATCTAAATCTTGTACTTTTGGACTAGGGGGCAAATGAAAATGCTGATCCTTTCTTACTTTTATGTTTCCCTTCACATACTTACATCCCAGAGACAAAAGAATCAGGGAATAGCTTGATGTGAATGTAGATTATTTTGACTCTTAACATACAGCTAAGTTGAATATAGAACGCTTTGGCCATGCCTACATGAGATGCTACTGCACAGTCATTATTGTGCATTTATTTAGTACTTGCATAAACAAGGCCAAAAATAATGTATCTCCAGCAAACACCTTTTTTGTGATGCTACTGCACAGTAGCCTAATACTATTGCACAGTAATATCACATCATAGCTTTTGCCATGCGATGCTACTACATAGCAGTATCAGGCAGTCAGTGTAGACATGCACTTTGTGTTCCGGGAAATACTGGAAAGCCAACCTGTTTTAAGCCTTATTTGTTACTCTTATATAACAAGTTTAAATATGCAGCCACTCCTCTTGGCATGTGCCTTTTAGAAAGGCTGATGTTCACTAATATAATTTCTGTTCCAGTTGCATTCCAACTTGTCCTTCTACTCAACTACCATTCTATTCTTGTCCTATAATGTAGTCATTCACACACAAGATATGGTTAAATCCAAGTATTTGTCTTACTTTAGAGCATGCAGACATGCACTCACATTCACAAAAGAAAACTTTACAATTGGGTCACCAATTATGATTGCTAAGACAGAAAAGGTTCTAGAACTTATTCCGATAACTTTTCAGCCTGTTCTATACATAGGCATTTGTCCTGCAATCTGTTTTTGCATGCATTGCATATTCCATAGTGTGGGCTTCTGTTGATTCCAGTAGAACTCTAAAGACCTATTTCCATTACCTCCAAGTTGCACCAGCAATCACCACTAAGAAGCATGCCCCACCCACTCAACCTTGCTCAGTGTACAGCAAATCAAGCAATGAAGCAAATAAAATATTACATTTTCCAAAATCAAAAGATAGTATCTTTAAAAAAAGGAATCATGTAAACCAAATAGTGTAGTGGCAGCCTAACTATGGCACAAAAGAATCATTCCTGATGCTACTCTTCCACAGAGAGACCTGAAACTGTATAAATGTTAGATGTCTGGTGTTCCATCTTGTACAGTGGTTGCTCTCACACAATGTGTAAAAAGTAAGCATGCAATAGAATTAGAAAGAGATTCTCTTCTCACAGTATAGCGGAAAACTGAAATAACTAAGATTTCCATTTATTGCTCAATGCTATTTTTTCTGTAGTGACCACCGCTGTTGAAACTAAGCTGCAGAAAAGCTAAGTGACCTCCCCAAAGTCTCAGAAGGAACTGGAATGTGAACTTATTCTTGTTGCTAGGGTCTAAAGCATGAATACTAACCAGTGCTGTATATCATGCAAAATGAAAATATATCCACAGAATGTAAGTAAAAGAGATAGAGTCCCAGTGTAACTGTGGACATGCAACGGGTTAGCTGTGTCATGTAAGTCTAACAATTCTATTCTCTTTGTTGTTCTACACTATTTTTATTGCACTTTTTTTTCTCCTTTAGAATAAGCAAATTCTTAGAAGATAAAGTGTGGGGAAGTACTTGAAACGATCACATTTTAAAGAACACCCTGCATATATTACAGCAAATACTATAAGTAAAATGAGTGAAGAGAACTTCAGCCTCTTAGCTTACTTAACACGCAAAATTGTTGATTTTGGAGTTTTGGTAAATGCCACAAATAACATTTAAAGAAAAACTTTTAAATAAAGAGAAAATCTTGAATAAACCAAAGTTAGCAAGTATTGTGATGAATATCTGTTTATTACTGTAGTAAAATACACATATAAATAGTAAAATTCATAATTGAGACCAGCATTGGATGCTTCCTACAATGTTAAGCTATTTAAATACTAAAATTATATTAAAATATATTGCACACCCTAGTACAAAGCTTGAGCCCTTATTTGTTTTGTAAGGACTACCCCTGTGAATAATATGCATAAGCCTGAAGTCATCAAAATAAAGATTGTCAAGGAACTGAAAAGTTAAATAAAAAATGTGACCTTATATAATGGAATAGGAAAGCTAAAAACATTCAAGTTCAGCGTTCCGCTATTCTCTGTAATGTGAATATTTCTATGAGAGGCATGCAATACAAATCAAAGCTGATTGAGGAAGCAGGAGAAAAACCTAATTTAACAAAGTGCATGACAGTTCTATGAAATACTTGAATCAACCTTAAAAGGACTCACTTGTGTATTGTGGTAAATTCAGAAGGAGATGTGCAAGTATACATGATGAAAAAGGCTGAAAAGTTTGCAGTTCTTGTGGTAAACACTTGGAGATGGGGTGCACAGTGTGAGCAAACATTGATGTAAAAAGTTGCTGTACATAGTTTCACAAATAGGACATCATGGGTGTGAACAAGCATTTACTGCACCTGGTTTAGTTTTAGGCAGTTTGTTTGAACCAGGAGTGGCTTATGCAGGCATTCACCATTCCCAGGAGTGTCAAGAGTGTGAGGGGCTTCTGGGACTGGGAAGAGAGGAAGCAGCTGGCAGGTCCATGGGGCAGTTGGTGGGGGTTTGCCAGTGGAGGAGGAAAGTATTTAGGGTTGGAGACTAAAAATAGCCTAGTTAGTGTGGATGCGGTAGGAACAGCACAGCAGCACAGCTGGGGTAAGTGCCTGGGCTTTTCCAGATCCATGGCTGTACTGCAAATGTGTGCAGACATTTGCTAAGTGGGGCTAACCCTTCATAGATTGGGTTAACCCTTTATTGACCTTAAGTTAATTCACCTCCTGGGGTGAACTACCTTAGATTGTGAACACCATTTTTGGCAGATTTAAGCCTGTACAAACAAGCATTTAGATTGACCTAACCTTGTTCTGGTCAATCTAAATGTAAAGCTTGTATATAACCCTAAATGCTTCTTGGCCCCCAGAGAGAGATGACAGTTTGGGCCGGCAGCAGGGACAAAAAGAGCCAGGGTCTCAAAAACCAGAGACTTGCCCCTTCTGAAGGCACAGCAAGGATTGCTTCAGGGGATACTTCAGAATAAGAAGACCAAATAAGTCTTATTCTTCAGGAATCCCAAGGCAAAGCTTCTCCTAAGCGGGGCATGATCTGTGACAGGTGGTGACACAGTTCTACATCCTCCTCTAAGAGAGCTGCCTCTACTCTGAATCCTTAGCCATGGCTTTGGGTAGGTACTCAGGGATCCTACTACTGATCCATGATGGTATACAAACAAGATGACAACAATGGATTTCTACAAATCATTATATGTACCATTTCAACATATTACTCAGTAGCAAGACATATGAGCTATTTTAATATAATTCTATAATACAGAATTTATAATAGAAAACAGCACCAGTTTCTACAATATTTTAAATAATCAGAAACCTACTAATAGAGCAGTAATTTCCAGATTATCTTCTAGCAGAATTATTTTGGGTGAGTAATAATTACCTCTATGAGAAATATAGGATAGGGTCAGATGTTAGAGAGGTTTATGTGTGGTGTTAGCTCAACGTGAGGAAAATGATAACTTGGTCTGTTTTGAGTTTTAATGGACCATCAAAATGTATAGCATGCCATGTTCTTGCTAAGTCAAAAATGCAGTGAAATAATATCACAGAGCCTGGGGCCTTTTGATATGAGGTAAGGTATCATTGATTGTCCTATTTTTTGACAATTGCCTTCAGTTTTCAATGCTTGCATCTGTACCACAAAGAACTCATTTGTCATTCAGATCTTCAAAGATGCTGTTTGTTGAGGACAAGATGATACACTTCATGAAGATTAAAAAAAAATCATAGAGAATATCAACAAACACTTTTTCTCCTCATGACTGCAGTATCTAGATATGTTATTTGTTTATGGCTCCATAAGCAAAAAGGAAGTAGCTAGTTCTCAGGCAAACAGTTGTTAATAATTTGTAGTTTAATCCAAAGTGAACTGAAACAAATAGAAAGATTCCCAGTGAATAGCTATCATTGCTATAGTTATCATAGATATCTAATTTATATGATGCTAAGAAAAAAGTATTTCTTCATATTATTCAGGAAATGATTCTTTAGTTTCAACATTCAGCATACCTCAAAAGAGTGAGTAACCAAAAGAGGGATTGCAGGATCTCTTCTAATATGCATAGACGGATGGACTTCTGTATTATTCTTTGTAGCTTTTGATTATCATGGGCTATAGTAGATAAATTATAGGGATTTGATAAAATGTTGGACCAGTTTTAAAAGATCAGTTCAATTGATCTAAAGGATAAAATAAAAACAACACAAGCGTTTACCTTAGTATCTTTTATTATGAAACAGAACAAAGATTATTTTCTAAACTTTCATAGTTTCTACATGTCACCTAAATTAAGGACGAATAATCAGAAGCTACCAGTTAATGAATACTAATCTGGACATCTCAGTTCTGACATTAAATTATCAATTTATCATATTAGGATTTATTAGCCAGATCAGATAAACTGCTTATTTGATATAGTGCCAATTTGATATGAGTAACATATAATAGAGCTTGTAAAACACTTCTTAGTTTTATGTCTAATCATTCTCAAACTTTATAAAACTTTATGAGAGGTAAAGGAAGTAGTATAAGAATTTGGTAATGTTGGATGAGAATTTGACCTAGGATCCATGTAGTTTCTCTGGGTGTGTTAGCAGTACGAGAATGAAACAGAATTAATGCAAGTGGTAAATACTTACATAGGTATATGTGTCATTTGCATATCTTTACATTTATTTTCTGACTCTTTCCTCTGACTTAGGTGAAAAATATTCTTAATCTCTTTGCTCTCATTTTCAGTAATGAAACATGATGCAGCAGCTGCTTTTTCACATTTATGTGCAACATGTACGTCACAAACTTACTATCTTGGGCATTTATACACGTACTCTTGGAGTGGTGGGGAGGGACACTTTAATCAAAGTCAAATGGGTCACTAACTGGCTTGAGGGCCACACCCAGAGAGTGGTGGTAGATGGGTCATTTTCAACCTGGAGGGATGTGGGCAGTGGGATCTCCCAGGGCTCAGTCCTCAGGCCCGCACTGTTCAACATCTTCATCAGTGACTTGGATGAGGGGGTAAAAAGCACCCTGTTCAAATTCGCAGACAATACTAAGATGTGGGGGGATGTGGCCACGCTACAAGGGAGGAATAGGCTGCAATCTGACCTAGACAGGTTACAGGGGTGGCCAGATGAGAATAGGATGGGATTCAACACTGACAAGTGCAAGGTGATGCACCTGGGGAGGAAGAACCAGCACCATACCTACAGGCTGGGGAACTCCCTTCTTGTCAGTGCAGAGGCAGAAAAGGATCTTGGAGTCATCATTGATGCCAGGATAAACATGGGCCGGCAGTGTGGGGATGCAGTCAGGAAGGGCAACCGTACTTTGTCAAGCATCCACAGATGCATGTCAAGGAGGTCCAAGGAGGTGATCCTCCCCCTCTATGTGGCACTGGTCAGGCCGCAGCTGGAGTACTGCATTCAGTTCTGGGCAGCGCACTTTAAGAGGGATGTGGACAACATGGAGAGGGTCCAGAGGAGGGCCGCTCACTTGGTCAAGGAGCAGCAGGGCAGGCCCTATGAGGAGAGGCTCAGAGACCTGAACCTGTTCAGCCTCCAAAAGAGAAGGCTGAGGGGGGGATCTAGTGGCCTGTTACAAACTAGTCAGAGGGGACCAGCAGGCACTGGGGAAATCCCTGTTCCCTTGAGCACCACCAGGAGTGACCAGGAATAATGGTCACTAGCTGGCAGAGGGTAAATTCAGACTAGACATCAGGAGGCGCTACTTCACTGTCAGGGTGACTAGGATCTGGACAAACTTCCAAGAGAAGTGGTGCTGGCTCCTACCCTGGGGGTCTTTAAGAGGAGGCTAGATGAACACCTTGCTGGGGTCGTTTGACCCCAGTACTCTTTCCTGCCCTGGCAGGGGGTTGGACTTGATCTGCTCACGTCCCTTCTGACCCGACAAACTATGAAACTATGAATTAGATGGCTCTGAGAGCTGCTTTAATTATAGTACCTAGAGCATCTCATTTATCAGCATCCCCACACTTAAAAATGGTGGTGGGGGTGTGTTAGCCCCCACCACCATTTTAAAGCATTGGGACACTGATACACAAGATGCTGAAGTCTCCTGGAGCACAGTGATTACCATGCTTTAGCATGCGCTGTAAATACAGTGTATCAGATCAGCCTTGCTGCTTGTATATTGGTGCCTCTTGGGTCCTCATTTTTGGCGGGGAGGGGTTTTGGGGTTTTTTTGCTTCATTTTTTAGGTATGGTTAAAATCATCAATTGAAATGAGCTTTTTCCCTAACAATACTTTCAGCCATCTTGGGATTTTGAAGTTTTCTCTATGACTTGCTAGCGATACTTGCAGCATATAAAGAAGTTAGTAGTGCAAAGTATGGAAAGCAAGACTAAATGATAGCAGCAGCCATGCACATGGAAGAAGAATACAGTCAATGGGAATGCTCATGTGCATAATAATAGGAATGTTAACTATATGTTTGATCAGAACTTTGCTGAATGCCAAATTTATTCACAACGGTGGCCCAGCATGGTAAGCAACAGTGTTCATTACTTCCTGCTCCATTGATAAGCTTCTGCATTATCTGTAGGTATCATTTTTAGAGACATGGGTTCTATCTTCTCAAGTCCTGGCCTTCTCCTGATACAGCCATGTTGGGTAATGGAGATGGTTTGGTGAAGGGGATTTAATGAACATACCAAATGTGTTGCTAGAGAACATACTCATGATTAAAGCTTTAAATGGCTTCCAGGGACTTTGAAGCACCTTAGTCCCACAATAGCAATCTAAAAAGGTAGAGTAAGGATAAATCTGTAGGACAGAAGTAGATACTAATGTGTGAAGTGGTTGAAATAATGTATAAGAAGGGAAATTTACTTGAATCAAAGTGAACTAGTTTAATTATAAAAAAGGGGGGGGGAATATCTCCTCTGGGATTAAGGTGACATATATCTTATTTGTTACAAATAAATGTATATTTTTATTCAGAAATCTGAGAAACTACCATAGTGAAATAAACTGAGTGAAGTAGGTATAAACATAAGAAAACGGTTATACAGTTGGATGTAAACAAGAATGCTTCCAACTGGTAGCTATAACTATCAGTTCTAACTGTATCATTAAGTTTGTTGCCACTATCAAGACCACTTTGATTTAATACATGTAAAAAGTGCAGTGCATCCATTTGGAATAATCCAGAAATTAAAGATAATGATGGGAAAATATATTTAAAGCCTTGAATCTGAAAGGATATTTCAAAAATAGAGCAGTGGGAATTTGGCAGGAAATATATAGCATTTTTACAGCTGCAAAAGGAATACAACCTAGAATAGTTGAAGATCAGGGGCTGTCATTACATTCTGGAAGGGATGGGTAATATAGCTGATATGTAATATGGTCGGGTTTCATAGTTCTATAGTTGTTAAGGGCTGGAAGGGACCTTACAGATCATCGGGTCCAACTCCTCTGCACTTCAGTGGGAAAGACTGCTGGGTTGAGGTGATGCCAGCAAGATGGGCATCAAAATGCTTTTTGAAGATTGCCAGGGGGGGTGACTGTACCACCTCTGGGGGAAGTCTTTTCCAAACCCTAGGTACTTAACTTGCAAAGTTTTTTCTTATGTCTAGTCTGAAGCTATCTTCAATCAGCTTGTGCCCATTATTTCTAGTACTCCCCAAGGGACTTGATGAGGTTGACTTATTTAGGCTGTTGTAACATAGTGCCCAGGCCTCTCTGTTACCTAGAGGGACAGAGGTCCAGCAAGCAAGCTCTGCAGACAGGCAGGGGGCAGCAGCTGCAGGTCACCAGGGCAACTGTCTAATGAGATAGTTAGCCATCACCCGCACCCAGTCAGATGGCCAGATGCAGGCAGCACCAGGGAAACATAAAAGCTCAGAGCTGGGGCTAGAAGGGGCAGTCTCTTCTTGACTGCCACTAAGGAAAGAGCTCCTGCCCAGGGGAACACAGGACTGGGTTAGTAGAGGCATATTCGGGGGTCAGGCTAGATGATCTGTTCTGGTCCCTTCTGACCCTAACTACTATGAAACTATGAAACTAGTTCAGGGGGGTACTTGACTGGCTTTTAGCCCTGTCGGGGGCAGGCTCAGGGTTTACGGAGTCATAGAGAGTCCAGGGGCCCAGTGCCAGCAAGGGTGCAGTCACAGAAGGCCAGGGGCCCAGTATACAGGAGCCAAGGACTTGGTAACTTGAAGAGACAAAGGAAGCAAGTCCCTCAGACAGGTCCTATCCATTGGGCCCAGGCTAGTAGGCCTAGCTAGATTAAAGGGGCAGAGGCCAAGGAGGCTGAGGCCCCTACACAGGGACAATATACAGATAACATCCATGGGACATGGTAAAGGTGAAGTTACAGAGCCATGCAAATAGCCCATAAGGCTTTGGGTCATCAGCCAGGCACAGTTGTTCACAGAAGCCCATCCATGGGGCCTAAGACTACAGAGACACAGCCAGGGCCAGAAACCTGTGGGACTGGGTCCTCGCAAAAGTCCAGCAAAGCCTCCCTATTAATTTATAATACATCAAGGCAAGGCAGGATAAACAAGGAAAGCACCCTAGGGGCAGAGCAGGGCATGGGTACAGAACTACCAGGGGGAATCATGGATACCCCTGGGGCTCTTATGTGTTACAGCTGTCCATAACTTTCCTGAGCCCCATTTCCTTGATTATATCATATATTGTAATCCATATCAAAGCCATAAAAATTAGGAAGTCTATTCTTATGCATGCCATTAAATATATCCCAGATTCTTTTGCATTAGGATTGAATCTTCATATTTTTTGTCCTTTCTTCCAGCCTTTTCTTGATTTTCAAGCAGTAGAAAAATTCAAGGGCATTGCAGAATGGCTAGAAGACAGAAATGCCAAACTGTGGAAATACATATCGATGGACTTCTTGAGCTCATGGTCTGCAGCGTGTGGCTAAGTTCCAAAAATACTGCAGAAAATGAAGAGTTGTGGGGAATGAACAATAGTGAATAAACCTCAGACTGGGAAGCTTAGCCCAGATTCAGTGGTCAGGGTAAACTGGGGTTTGAGTTTAGTGGGTTTTAGTATAGCCTGTTAGTTTACCGTGAACATTAGAGTTGCAAAAGGATGATCCTAGTTGCATGCATGAAGAACTTTATGAACCGGATTAATTATGAGAATGGTCTCATTTCACTCACAAATACTAAACTTATACTTAAGTATTTGTAGGGTGTTTGCAAAGGAATCTTGCAGGGAAGATTCCCATCCAACCACTGACCCATTCTTATTTCCCTAGTAATACGCATTCAAAAGAAAAAAAATATTCCCTTGCTACTTGCAGATTCTTGAACCTCTTGGACACCTCCAGACAAGCACACACATGCATTTTGCCCCATCTCAAATGGGTTTGACATGAGGCAAGAGGCATGCGTGGGAACAAAAAAATATCTAGGGTTCTAAAAAACTGAAGCTAAAAAATGCAGGGCAGGGCGACTGGAGGCTGGGTCCTCCAGGGAGATACTCTGGCAGCCAGAGTGTCTTTGTGGTTGGCCCCTTGCCCTGGTGCTGAAACGTGCAGCCAGCCAGGCCGCATGTTCAGCACCAGGGCTCCACTGCTGGTGAGTAAGGGGTGGGGGGTTGGAGAAGTGGGGAGGAGACCATGGGGGGGACCCCCCACTAGCCCCACCCACTCCCCCAGCCCCCTGATCCCTGCCCTACCCAGTCCCTCCGCTTGTCAGCCCCCCAGCCCCTCCTGATCATGTTCTGCTGCCCTCAGGGCCCCTCTGCTGCCTGGCTGGGCCAGGCCCAGACATGTCCTACTGGCCTGGGACCCTGGTCTGGGGGGGGCTATGGCCCTCCAGGGGGGAACTGGAAACCTGGGAAAGGGGGCTGTAGCCCTCCAAGGTGCCTGGGACCCTGGGTCGGGGGCTGGAGCCCTGTGGGGGAGAGGGACTGTGGCCCTCTGGGGGGAACTGGGTCATTCCATGTGCTGTTTGGGGGGGCTGCACCCTGTAGGGCCCAGGGGACCCATCCCTCTGAGCAGACCCCCACAAGGTTCCCCACACCCACAGTCCCCAAAGCAATTGCCCTACACCTACCCACACACCAACACACATCCCTCCACACACACCCAGCCACCTTACTCCACACTCTTTCCCACCCACTTCCTGCAAACACCACATCCCCCCCATCACACACCCATCATGTGCAAAGAAAAACAAAAGTACACATTAACACATATAGGTATTTAGAATTTATTTTATCATGATGATAGAGACACTGGTAGGCTTCCACATTGCTTTAACATTGTAAATATACCAATAAAGCATTGTCTAACTGATTGTTGCCCCCGCCTCTCTTTCCCTCTCCCTCTCTCCCTCTCTCTCTCTCTCTAGATATGTTTGTGTGTGTCTGTGTGCAGAGTGGTGTTTTGTTTTAATTGTGGAAGAACATGGATTTTGGGGTACTTTTAAAAATGAATTTGGGATGCTCCTGCAGCAGTCCAGCTGGCACAAGGGGTAGTGTCCCCAGGTACCAAGTGGTCAGTCCCCAGAAGCTCCTGTCTATTATAACTAATAGCCCCTACTGTGTGGGGCCAATGGGTGAAAGATACAACAGAATTCTTGGGACAAAAAAGGCAAAAAAACAGGATAGGAGTGTCATGTGGGTCAAAGGGTCAAAACATGGAAATAAGTTCACCTGAGGGGGACACTGAACAGAGCCCCCCTGGGCCACATCCACCGGTCCTCAAAGGCATCAAAGGAGCTGGTGGACAATGCCCACTGGTGTTCCGCCCAGAGACATACACGGACAAGTGAGAGGAAAGTGGCCTTGCAGTCTCCAAGCACCTGCCTGGCCAGAGCCTCCTTCCTGGTCAAATTGGGGGCCCACTTTGCCAGGGCCAGGAGGGGATTAACCAGGAGTTCCTAGTGGGGCTGCAGATGGGGTGACCAAAAACAAAAAGGTAGGGGGTGAAATTCTACTAGAACCTCAAGAGGAGGCTCTGTAGGTGGAGGGGCTGCATCTGGGTGCACTCAAGGGTCATGTGCACCAGGGTCTCCCTCTGCCCACAGAAGAGGCAGGAGAGTGGGGTGTCTGTGAAGCTCACCACATAAATGCCCATGGTAACAGCTACATGGAGGAGCCACCACTGAGGTCTCCAGTGGCTCATAGGATGAGGGTGGAGTACATACTCAGCCACTGGGGTGCCACAGCCACACCCTTACTGAGCAGGTCCTGCCTCTCGGTGTTTGGGTGGGATGCGAGGGCAGCATGATGGACACTGTGGTGCATGAGCATGTAGAGGTGACAGCGATGGACAGTGGAAAAGTGGACTGGTTTAGTGTCCTCCAGCCAGCTCAGGTGGTGAAGCAGGGAACATCATGAAGCCAGGCTAGGCACCGGCCCCACGACAAATTCTTGTGGGCTGGAGAACATGGGGGGGGGAAGGACCACCGCTGCACAGAACCTGATCAAAAAAGGCAAGGAAATAGGGAGGTAGGACAGATTTCACCTCCTGCACCAGATGGCAGGTTGCATATGTCATGGGATCAAAGGGAGCAGTAGAGCACACAAGCCTCCATGGCTTACCAAAAGCATCCGGGAATGTCTCCTTGCTAAAAAGGAGGCTTACACCCAATGGAAAGAAGGGGTCATCACCAGGGAGGACTATTCTGTAGTTGCTCGGGGATGTAGGGGGGTAGTTAGGAAGGCCAAGGCAGAGATGGAACTGGGACTAGCTTCCCAGATTAAGGACAATAAGAAGTCCTTTTTTAAAGACATAGGGGGTAAAAAGAAGGTCCCGGGTAATGTGGGGCCCTTGCAGGACGCATTGGGAAATTTGATAGTCACACCGGATGGCAAAGCTAACATGTTTAATGATTTCTTTGCCACCGTCTTCCTAAGTAGGGACCAGAACAGCCACCTCCCTGCTGGGCCCCCCTCGGGCCCTGGGGGAGGCACACCTGGGCCACAGGTTAGCGAGGTTTTAGTTAGGGAGCTTCTGGAGGGGTTGGACGTATTCAAGTCAGCCGGTCCGGACGATCTCCCCCCTAGAGTTCTAAAGAAGCTGCAAGGTCATTGCAAGTCCCCTGGCACAGCTTTACGAGCACTCTTGGTGCTCTGGTGAGGTACCAGAGGACTGGAAGAGGGCCAATGTGGTTCCCATCTTCAAAAAAGGCAAGAAGGAGGACCCAGGAAACTATAGGCCGGTTAGTCTTACCTCAATCCTAGGCAAGCTGCTTGACAAAATTATGCTGGCACACATCCAGGAGGGGCCAGCAGGGGACTGCATGCTTAGGGGCAACCAACACGGGTTCATCAGTGGCAGGTCAGATCACCAGATCATTAGATGCAGGGGTAGCAGTGGATATAGTCTTCCTGGACTTCCGGAAGGCTTTTGATACCATTTCTCACCCCGTTCTCATTAAGAAACTGGGGGGCTGTAGTGTAGACACCCACACAGTCAAATGGGTTGGCAACTGGCTGGAGGGCCGCACCCAGAGGGTGGTAGTGGATGGGTCCTTCTCAACCTGGAAGGATGTGGGCAGTGGGGTTCCGCAGGGCTCAGTCCTCAGGCCGGCACTGTTCAACATCTTCATCAGTGATTTGGACGAGGGGGTAAAAAGAACCCTGTTCAAATTTGCTGATGACACTAAGATGTGGGGGGATGTGGGCACACTGGAAGGAAGCAACAGGCTACAATCAGACCTAGACAGGTTACAAGGGTGGGCGGATGAGAATACGATGGGTTTCAACACAGACAAGTGCAAGGTGATGCACCTCAGGAGGAACAACCGGCACCATACCTACAGGTTAGGGAACTCCCCTCTTGTCAGCACGAAGGCGGAAAAGGATCTTGGGGTCATCATTGACTCCAAGATGAACATGGGCTGGCAGTGTGGGGAGGCAGTTAGGAAGGCCAACTGCACCTTGGCATGCATCCACAGGTGCATCTCGAGCAGGTCCAAAGAGGTGATCCTCCCCCTCTATGCAGCACTGGTCAGGCCGCAGTTGGAGTACTGCGTCCAGTTCTGGGCACCACACTTCAAGAGGGATGTTGACAGCATGGAGAGGGTCCAGAGGAGGGCCACTCGTATGATCAGGGGGCAGCAGGGCAGGCCCTATGAGGAGAGGCTACGGGACCTGAACGTGTTCAGCCTGGAAAAGAGAAGGCTGAGGGGGGATCCTGTGGCCTGTTATAAACTAGTCAGGGGGGATCAGCAGGCATTGGGGGAGTCACTGTTCCCCCGAGCATCGCCAGGAGTGACCAGGAGTAATGGTCACAAGCTGGCAGAGGGTAGGTTTAGATTAGATATCAGAAGGTGCTACTTCATGGTCAGGGCGGCTAGGGTCTGGAACCAACTTCCAAGGGAAGTGGTGCAGGCTCCTACCCTGGGGGTTTTTAAGAGGAGGGTAGATGAACATCTTGCTGGGGTTGTTTGACCCCAGTATTCTTTCCTGCCATAGCAGGGGGTTGGACTAGATGATCTGCTCAGGTCCCTTCCGAACCTAGAAGCTATGAAACTATGAAACTATGTGCCAGGCCAGTGCAGAGGGGTTCAGTCATTCCTGTCTATCATAGTCCAAGAGGTCTCCAATATGGGTGACACCAGCCAGGATCATCCTCTGTCACAACTGGGTGCCTCTGCCATCAGCACCTCCAGCTGATGGTTCCAGAAGAGGGGCTCGATGAGCAGGTTGGTAACCTGGGCACTGTTGTGGGGGACATGGAGCACCCCAAGGGATGACAAGGTCAAACGGTCACAAACTCCTGCAAGACCGTTTCAGGCTGGACAAAAGGAAGAATTTCTTTACTGTCTGAGCCCCCAAGGTCTGGAACAGTCTGCCAGCGGAGGTGGTTCAAGCACCTACATTGAACACCTTCAAGAGTAAATTGGATGCTTATCTTGCTGGGATCCTATGACCCCAGCTGACTTCCTGCCCTTTGGGCAGGGGGCTGGACTCGATGATCTCCCGAGGTCCCTTCCAGCCCTAATGTCTATGAAATGTATGAAATATGAAATCTATGGAGGTGGAGACCAGCCTTGAAGCCTGAAGGAGGTCCTGGTAGAAATCTGGCAGCCCTCACAGGTCCTGCAGGGAGAAGCCCCACAGGCTGAGGAAGTGCCAGTCATATCGAACCCCCCAGAAGTGGCAGAGGAAAGCATGCCCCAGGTGATCCCATGCTGCCAACACCATACAGCAGTCAGTACAGGGCCTGAAGGTGAATGCTAAGACCTGGCTGCACTGGCAAACAAGGCCCTGGCCACCATCCTGCAAGGGGAGGCTCAGGATTTCTGCAGTGACCCAGTTCCATCCCAGCCAGAAAAACTCCAGCACCCATCTCTGGATTCCCACCGGGACCTTAGGGGGCACAGACAGGGTGTGTAAGTGGCACAAGAGCATGGACAGGACCAGCTGATTCAGTACCAGCAGTCTCCCATGCAGGGAGAGACACTGCAGGAGCCCTGTCCATGCCTGGAGCTGCTCCACCACCCTTGCCTCCAGCTGGTGCCAGTTCTCTGGTGGGAAGGGGTCTATGGAGGATAGGTAGACCCCCAAGTAGAGCACCGAGCCCAAGCCCCAGCAGATCCTGCAAAGCACGGGTGGGAGTGAGCCCACCTGCCACCCATCACCCACTGCCAGGCCAAAGCTCTTGACCCAGCTGACCTGGGCAGAGGAGGCCACCAACTACAATGCCTGGCAGGTCTCCAACCATGCCAGGTTGCCTGAGTCTTGTTCCACGAAGAGTATATTGTAGGCATACACTGAGAGGACCACCTGCACTGCCAGCTCCTGGAGCATCAATCCCACAACCCGCTTCCGCAGGAGGACAAGGAAGGGCTCCGAGGCCAAGGCGTATAGCTGACCTAACATCAGGCAGCCTTGACGCACCCATCTCGTGAATGGGATGGGCTCCATCAGGGTACAGCTGAGCTTGACCAAACATTTTGCAAAGGAGTACAGCACCTGGAAAGCCCACATGAAGCTGGGCCCACAGCATGCCTGTGAGGTACCTGTGATCCACTCTGTCAAATGCCTTCTCATGGTCCAGAGATAGGAGGGCAAAAGACAGGCCCTCCCAGCATGCTAGCTCCAGAAGGTCCTGAACCATGTACAGGTTGTTGAAGATGGATCATGTCCACCAGTATGGACTGTAGGTACAGCAATATGGCCCTACCACCTTGCAGTCTGCACACAGGAGGGACACAGGATGCCAATTTCTTAGGTCGCGGGGCTCTCACTTCTTCAGCAGGAGGGTCAGCACAGCTCTGCAGCATGACAGGGAGAGCTCTCCACTTCCCTTGGATTCAGCCCCTCAGATTCAGTCCAGACCACAGCAAGGTCTGGGCCAAGGGCGTCCAAGAAAGCCCAGTAGAACTCTGAGGTCAGCCCATTGATGCCTGCAGCCTTGTAGCCAGGCATCAGGCAGAGGGTGACTGAAAACTCAGCCACTGAGAGGAGATTCCAGCAGGTCCCGGTCACATACCCTGACCTGCGGGAGTCTCCCCCCACCCCCACAGGGTCTGACAGGCCTCAGCATTGGTTGGATCCAGGGAGAAGAGCTCTTCATAGAAAGCTTGTGTACACTGGTGCATTTCATCTGGATCCGTGAGAGGGGTGACGTCATCCGCCAGAAGGCAGGTGATGCACTTCTTGGCCCCTCACCTCCTCTCCAGGACATAGAAGAAGCTGGATGCATGAGTGAACAAATGCAGTGGAGGCAAGGTTGTCATCTCCTACTGGAATTCACCATCCATCGCAGGGTGTCAAATGCCTGCAGCAAGGCAGCAGCCCTGGACTTCAGGAGGGTGGATTTCAACAAGGTAAGGAGACTAGTTGGGGAGGCACTGAGGTCCCAGAGAGGAGGGGAGTTGGGAGTCCAAGAAGAGTAGTCATTCCTTAAGGAGACAATCCTCCAAGCCCAAAGGGTGACAATCCCAACACGGATCAAAGGGGGCAAGAGTGCTCAAAAGCCCCAATGGTTCACCAAAAGCATCCAGGAATGTCTCAAAGCTAAACAGGAGGCATGCAGCCAATGGAAGGGAGGGGCCATCACCAAGGAGGATTATACCTCCATTGCTCGAGATTGTAGGGGGGCTGTTAGGAAGGCTAAGGTGGAGACAGAACTGGGACTAACCCCAATCAAAGATATCAAGAAGTCCTTTTGTAAATACATAGGAGGAAAAAAGAAGGCACATAGCGTAATGAGGTTCTTGGAGTGGTGGGGTGCAGAGTCCAGCCTGCAGCAGCAGCTGCCTCTGCCTTGCACACAGATCCAGGGGGCATGTGCCCTCCAGACCTCCACCGGGGTGTGCGCAGCAGCAGGAACTCCCCTCCTCTCCCTGCACCTCCCAGACAAACCACCCTCATGGCTCCATCCTGCACTACATCCTGGCTGTGCAATACCTGCCCCTGCCCCAGCCCCAGCCCCACTCCTTCCCTCACCACAGGGTCCTCAATCACCCTCCCCCCACCTTAAAACCAAGAAAAAATATGAAGGGGTACATGAGCTGTAACTTTGAGGCAGAAAGGGTACACATTAAAAAAGGTTTAAAAACCCTGCCTTAGAATTTTCCCTCCCCCAGGTAAGAAGCAAAGTATGGGAAGGTGCTGTGGGAGACATCACCAACATGTCCCAGGGTGCACTTCATCCCTGCCCATGCATATCCCTACAGACTTTCTAAGTACCCCTGGGCGTATGTGTACCCCTGGTTGACAACCCCTGTTATAAGGCATTAACAGTCTTTTTAAGTCTATGGTGGGAGGTGAGGAGAGTTTTCAGTCCATCTCTCATTTCTCTCCTTTGGTCAAGTATCTTCATACTGGTGATGGCTCATGATATGCTTGACATAGCTGTCATTTGACCATGAGGTGGTATTGAGGTGCCTGAGATACCATCTGTTTTATATAGTGGCAGCGAGTACTGTGTACTCTACAATCTCACTGGACTTTTTGTTTCTTAGGTCCCATTCACCAAGCATATCTGAACTCCTACCTCTCTCTAAGGCATCTAAGTTAGGTAAACTACACCCCCCCCCCCGGTCTTTCCACTGGGGGTCCAGGACCTGAAGTTCTCTCTCAAGTGTAAGTACCTACAACTTTTCTTTGAAAATGGAGTGGGGCTTACCATTTTATTTATAAAATACATTTGAAAACAGAGGAGGAGATACTATATAGTAATGTACTAGGCACTCCTGAGCATGAGAAAATTCAAACCAACAAGCCCCCAGGTGCTTGAAATCACCCAGATGATGAAGTGTCAGGGTGGGTGGGTCATTCTGTACTCCTCCTTTTGGGTTGAGTCACTGCAGAAAAGTGTACAAGATTAATGAGCCCAGAGGAAGAACATCAAAGGAAAAACAGGACTACCCTGTGCTTAGAGTGGTCATTTGGGAGGATGGAGTGCTCAAGTGCCTGTGTGCATTTTGTTTTTTTATATTGGCAGTTACTAGATAAAGAAAAACAAGCTTGGGAGCAGGGACCAGAATCCCAGCTGCATAGTACAATCAGTTTTCAAACAGAATGTCCATTTGGAATCAGTGGGGAATTCTACTTTTAAAAGGGTTGTACAATATAGCATTTCAAACAATTCCTTTCTATTGTCAGGAAAGCTCATTCCTTGCACTCTTTTTCTCCCTGATAAACATACATGCCTTCTGCACTGTTCAAAACATAATTCTTCTTGCTGCCAACTTAATGTATTTCTCTCATCTATCCATGTCTCTCATACACTATATGTTTCTTCTTTCATATGAGCCTGATTCTTACCTCATTCACTCTGGTGTTACACTAGTGTGACTCAGTCAACTTCACTGGAGCTACTCCTGCTTACACTACAATAGATGAGATCAGATTCAAGCTCTACATGTTTCTTCCTTCATTATCCTTTGTCTTCTCCTGTTGCTGAGCTTTTTGTTTTGTCACAGGTGGCCCTGCTTTTACTGATGATTATTTCTTTATACTGTTTAGCTTCCCTCTTTTAAATTGCTCATTCTAGTTAGTTTGTGTCTTTAATAATTTCTGTGTTTTGGTGTCATGTGAGGTGAGCCTATGCAGTTATTTCTCCTGTGTTCCCCCCACCCCTTTCACATCATCATGTACCTTACAAGGATGCAACTATTCTGTGTCCTCAGTATAAATGGGATTTATGGTAGTATCTACTAACTGTATTGTGTATTCTTTGGACAGAGATTATCAAAATACTATCCTTTTGCAGCTGATAGGAAGGCAAAGATGTGTTTAGTGGACTCTCCTGTTGCCTTAATTATACAAATCCTTGGTTTCTTGAATCTGAAGTTTTATGTGATACAGAGATTAGGATGAAATGACCAAATGTGCTCATATGTAGCCAAAGCAAGGACATAATATTTGAGAAGAGGGTGGAATGTGTAATTCAGGGGTGCTCTTGATTCAGCCCACAGCCATGTCATGTGGCCCACTAGGCTCCCCATGGGCCCCAAAAATTGGCAGAGGGGAAGCAGCAGCTGCAATAATTACTACTCCCCTGTCAAATTTCCTGACCTGTGATGGGCACTCTGGGGGACAGTGTGGTCTTATGCACTAGACTGGGTACATGGGGCCAGGACAACATAAGGCCTAATTCAGACATGCAGGGCAAGATGCTACAAGTCAGTGGGAGATGAAGTCTGGGTACAAAGGGCCTGGTTTGGCTGGTGTAAAATGACAGCTGTGTGGCATGAGGCACGACCCAAGTGTTTATGGTCTGATCTCAGTTACACAAGGCAAGATCTGGGTGTGGATGGCCTGATTCAGGTGGTATGAGGGTGAGATCCAAGTGCACAGGGCCCAATTCAGGCAGTATGAGGCAGGATCTGGGTGCAGGGGGCCTGATTTAAGTGTTGCAAGGCAAGATCCAGGCAGACAGGGCCTGATCCAGGTGGTACGAGGCTGAATCCAGTCAGTGCAAGGTGTATTTCACATTTTGGTGAATAAAGCAACACCAAGTTAATTGCAGAGTGAACAGTAATAAAAGTTAGAAACTTCCTGTAATCAAAGGTAGAAGCACCATCATTCTCTACCCCCTGCTCTCTACTCTCCAAGCCCACCTTAAATCTTCCTCTTCTGGCCTGGATACACATTACACTGTGAGCTCCAACTAAAGGTGTGACTGCAGTTTGGTGCTCGCTTGTAATCAGACCTTCAGTTTGAGCAGCACATCTGTGGGGAGTGGCCACACCTTAATGGAACAGAAACTGGGTTATATGGATTAAGAGATAATCCTGCCCTGGAGTGGCATAACTTTAAAATGGATAATGAATGCTTTAAACCACATAAAGGTGTTAATGTGTAGACAATCCAGTTAAAAGCTCCAGGAGCCACACAAAATTAATGTTGAAAACCACTAGTATAACTCCTGGGCGCTGCTGTCAATGGTGCTAAAGTCTGTCCTCAACTGTTACGTTTCCGAACATCTACATTATATTCTGGTTTGTCAGCTAAGGCTGCAAGCCTTCTCCAAGCACAGAAGGCTAAACAGTTTTCATCTTGACTTTGGCAGAAGATATACCAGAAGAGTTTTACAGAATGCTGAAAATATGAGACTGAGGCTTCTTTTCTTGGGCTCTACTAGTATATATTCTCTAACTACTCTAATGGGCCTACAAAAGAACAGTTTGAAAGCAACTCTACAAGGTTCAAGACTCCTACCTTTTCCACTCCATGAGGGACAGCAAAGCCACTGAACCACTCTATGCCAGTGACATTTATTCTTCCTTCTTTTTTCCACATGTAAAATATGCTTTTTCAATGTCATTAATCACTCCTCGCTAATCAGTAAATTGGTATGAAGCTGCTCAGAAAGTTAGACTTTTTTGTTCTCTAAATTACTTTTACAATCTATATATTTAGTTTTGCCTCACTAAAATTGGGAATAAGAAGGCAAATAAGCAAAAGAAGAAAGATGGTTAAAAGAAAAAATAGTGCAGATAATTTGCATTTTTTAACTGAATGTGTCAAATAGGTTAAGGACTCTTAAATCAATGTCACATCAAATATCAGGTATTGTGAACTGTGAATTAGGTCTTAATTATGAAACCCATGGGCACTCTTGAGTTCACAGATAATCGTAGATATGTAGCCTTTGATTTTGTGAACCAGTAAATATTCTTGGAATGTCTCAGTATGAAAAAAAAAATGACCTGAGATTCAGTCTGTATGGATTTTTGTCTCTCCTTTTTTCCTTCAGATTGCTTTTAGCAGTTGTTTCCTCATCTTATATTTAAGGTTAAGTTCAGCTGATTACAATTTGATGATGAGGATCTGACCTATAAAATCTGTCCCCAAAGGAGCATTGCATCTTTTTTATTAGCTGAGAAAATAGCAGAAGTAGAACTTCAATTTGATTTAAAGTTCCAGAAATCCCAATAAATGTACAAAGTGCTTCATACTGCATCAGGACTACTATCATTATTATCTGATGTTTTGTTACAATTACAGACTAGAAAAAAATATTCTAATGGAAGGCAGAAAATCCTACATGGTCAAACTATGACAGTTTCTTCATAGAAGAAGAAAAGGGTGGTTGGATTCTGCACTCAGTCATGGATGCACAGATCATTTATTTTATAAAATTATAATATTTACGATCATGTATTTAATAAGGCAATGTCAATGTAATGCATTATTATAGTAAGATGCAAATCAGAAAGGACTGTTTTGAGGGCAGGGTTTTAGAGATGTTAAGGCACCTAAGTCAAGGGCGTTTTTTGCCCTTTGAAACCAGTGGAAATCATTGTCCTAAATGCATTTAAAATGCTAGGAACTATGTCCTAATCCCTGAAATTTTAGGAAACATCCCTACTGATTTTAATGGAAGTGGCATTGGGACCTAATGCCATTCAGGAGCACAGGGTGATTGTGAAGGAAGTTTTAGAAGGCTGTACAAAACTTGTGGTCCAGTGACCTTGACAATTATTAGGAGACTATGTGATATTTTCAGATTGTTAAAGACAAAATGAGGTCAGGTTAGGTCAATATCTGGCAAAGGATGTCCAAGGAACATCTAGCTCCTGCTGGAAGTGTTTCTGATGAATAATTTATTGACACTCTTCCTCATGATTTTGTCTTCAGGCAATGAAACAGCATGGCATTACTGAGATGGCATGTTCTAGTGAGCTGTGAAAAGTAGGTGATCATAACTTCATTCTTTTTAGACATAGATGAAAGTTTTGAGCATTGGGATTAGTGGAAGTGTAGAACTGGTTCTCTTGTACATTGCTATGATACTGGTTGGTAAAGCTCTTATTCTTCCAGTTTCTGTGCGCTCTCTCATTGATATGTAACATGGGAATATAACTTAGTTATCAAGTTATATAGGTTTTATTTTGAATTTTCTATAGGTAACTTTTTAACAGATAGTATGTATTAAAATAGAGCTATTTTGTATGTTTTTAATCAAAAATATTTATTGATTATTAGGAGCATCGTGTAAAATGCCATGGTCTAGTACACAGGCAGTCAGACTACATGTTCAAATATGTTCTAATATCTATACAAATTTTAAGGAACTGCTGTCGTTGGTAACCTTACTTCTATCTATTTTTTCCTTATTTTATATTTTTGTTCATCACACTTCTTTGTATATTGAAAACATTTACATTTTTAATATATACATGGGTCATAAAATTGGAGAGAGAAACAAAAAAGGAAGGGGAGAGGCACTAAATCCATTTTAGATGGAATCAGATAAATTACAACTGGGGTATAAACACTTTTGTAGCAAATTGCCTATTATAGACCAAGGAGTAAGATGTGATTGTCATTTTAGAGGCATGAACCAAATGCCATAGAGTGCATGTCCTTTCATTGCTTTTTAAAAATGCTTTTAGCCTTCTAACTTGGAGGAAACATACTTGACCTCAAATTTTGAATCTACTGCTATGGCTTCTTCTACTAGTTCTCACACCAAATCCAAAACCTGCTCCATATGAATATGAAAGAATCTGAAAAATATATATATGTTTTTGAATTTTCCTGGTTAGTGGCAGAAATCTTACAGTCCATTACAACAGCTACAAGATACCTGGTTCTGTAAAGGTCTTCCTCAGATTTCCTTTTATAGAGTTTTCTTCAAAGCCTCAGCTGGTCAGGGTATGGGCAGTGCAAAACTCTTTTTATCCTAACATCTACAAAGATCTTTAGAAATCCCTGGATCCCACCTATATTAAAAATTGAGATAAGGCATTATGAACCTTGGTCTTTCACAACTTTCAGAGTATGAATGCCCTAATTAAATTTAGGGATACCAAAGTAGATTGAAAAGTAGCAGGAGGGGTTTTGGAAGAAGTAAAAAGCACTGAAGAAATGAATGGCTGTTTCATCCCATCTTATCTCCACCATGTTGCTTTAGGCTTTTCCTCAGGTAACACTGAATCTTTAAAGTTTTCCAACTTTTTGGTGAGTGGATGAATTTAGTGGAATAAAAACAAAAATTCCCTATTCAGCCACAGTTCTCAGTTACACCAAAAGATAACCAACACCTTGGAATGCAAGAAGTAACTTACCATGATAACAGAGATTAATTTAGTTGGTTTAAAGAATATGTACATCTTTGAATATAGGAGTGTTCAGGGACTTGTGAGAAAAACTCTGCTTGACTAGGTCTGCATCAAGTACTTTCCAGTGAGGATAATATTTTCTAAACCTAATGCATATAAAATTGAAACCCTCAATTAATGGTAGATACAAAAAAAAACCCTTATCCATAATTAATAAAATACCAAAATCTTATTCTCTATTTCAGCCACATCACCCCCATTTATAGCATAAGGAGGTACATTTTCTCTGGCACTAAGATGAGAACACTTTCTATATGCTAAGAGCTGGGATCTGGCCCAACATAGAATGTAACATAGTTCAACACTGATTGGGGAGATAGATTCTCAGTGCAAGAACCTGGTAATGCTCCCTATAAGGCATCTTTGCTCTGTTAAGGTATGAACACATGTAACAGAGCAGTTTAAATGTGGACACCAAGGCTAAATGCAGTCATTTAGGAGAGTTAAGGAGAGGTTAGTTTGGGTTTAAAATGGCTGCCTAATCTAAAGTAAGTTGGGATGGGGGGGTTAGTGGGGGCATTGAGGGGACAGGGGAGCAAGTAGGTGCAGGGGGAGGGATCAGAGGTCTGCAGGGAGATGGGGGGCAGGTGGCATCTGTGGGAGTGATCTGTGGAAATGGGGATGCAGGTGGCATCCACAGGTGGCATCTGTAGGGAGAAGGCAGCATTCCCAGGGCTTTATGAGGTCTGGAAGGGTTTGGTGGGATTAGGAGGGGGGACCATGGTGTCTTAAGAAGGCCTCAGGAGGGAACATGGGACTATTTTTATCTCCCTGCTCCCCTGGCAACCCTATCTCCCCTATCCTTCCCATGCCTCCCCACACCAGGACTTACTTGCTCAGCTCCCAGCAGCAGCAAAAGCTGATAAAAACCAACAGCACCTAGAGCAGCATGCAGGATAGGGGTGGGAGGGGGGATTTCCAGTCTGCAGAGCGGGGTGAGGCATCAGGGGTCTAAAAACATCCTGGTGCCAGGTGTGGGGGAATGTGACCAGTGTAGCCCAGGGGCTGGGCAAGCAGCTGGATTTTCCCAGACCCTGCCTATGCAGGTAACTGTACAGAAATTCCATGCCCTGTCTAACCTATGTTGAGTAATTCTGATACTACATTGATTGAGGCCTATTTTAGACTGAGTTCCAAAAATTTTAAATAGGTCTGTGTGCACATATCTTCTGTACAGTTATGGGTTCAGATTGATTTCCAATTGCCAAGACCAGGTCTGAATGCACTGTTTGAACTGAGGTGAGCTAAATTACATCAGGTGGGCATTTTAAATTCAATTTAACCTCCCCATAAGTCCCCTGAATGTTGGTACTTAACCCAAGCATTCTGTGACGTGTGTCTGCTCTTCCAAGCATTCCACAGCTGCATTCCCACTACCACTACTAGTGCTGCAACTTCCCGCTCTCATATGGAACCAGTACTCTATTAGCCTTTTTGTTTCCATTTTGTTGGCCATTTTTATCATTAAACTGCCTCCCTGAGTGTTCACTAAAAGTTATCTTTCTAATAACCAGTTATACCCTTACTACATACTTGACAACAGCCAGTCATTGTGCACCCTTCTTCAACATCTGGGAACCTTGGATGCTTCCCTCAATTGTCTGCTTTCACTGAAGAATTGAATGTCCTACTTTTTTTCTTCTAAATTGTGAAGTCACTGAGCAAGTATATTCTGGTTACAGCTTCCAAAGCATTTGACCAAATATGAGACAAGATTTCAGGTGAACTAAAAGTCCCCCAATGTACTTTTATGTGTTCTGTAAAAGACTTGAAATTGTGTATCACCTTCAATTTTAAAATATTTTCATGACAAGCGCTAACAACCTTTACCTTATATTATGTGAGCACTCAAATTTCTATTGACTTTCAAGGAATTCAGATTGATAACTCATTCCTGTTTTTGGCCTGTGTGCCTTTGATTAATGATCTCAGTGCCTGTGAGCTTTCTGTGACATAAAAATTAAAGGGAGGTGTATTTTTTTAAGATGAAACATTAAATAACAGCAAAATACATATTAAATGGCTCCTGTGTGAATTGTCCCTAGTCCTTGTTCTTATGCCCAGAATGCTGCCAGACATGGTGTTGTTAGAGATGTCATCACAAGACTAAGTTATGAGCCATTATAAGAGTGTGAACACTAGAGATTCCAAGGACACTGGATGGGGAGTATCAAGGGTGATTGGGTTATAATTGCACATTAACTGAATTAGCAAAGAAGAATACTTTCTTTTTATTTCCTAGAGGATGATACATTTTTCAAAAGCAGCTACTTATTTCTCCTAAAACCATTTTCTTTAATTGTTCAGCGATCAGGCAGCCAGCCCTGAAGCACACAAGCTTCACTAATTAATTATTTGTACAGCAGCAGACCTTGGAGACAGGAAGGACTGAATCTTCTCTCTTCTACTTTAGTTTTACATCAGAGGTGCTTCAGTGAAATCCATGGAATTACTTGTGTTTCTCATTAACATGGAGGACAATTTGTCCCAGGGATTTTTTTATAGTAATGTGTTCTCATGATGCATCTTTTTATTTCAAATACAGTTTAAGATTTATCTATTCACTCTGAGATTGTTGTTGAAAACTAACCAATAAATAAAGATGTATTGTTTTAAAAAGAAAAAAGATTTTTATAATGTGCTTCAGGGAAGCTGGAGTAGGGACTTATACATGCCTTTTTTTGAATAGCTAGCAAGGAAACCCCATTTTTAGTGAAACTTTAAACTGAATAAGTTTAAACTATCTTAGATAAAGAAATTTTGGATGACAGTAAAAATTCCTTCAGAAAAAGATGATTATGCAAGGTCATACAGAAATACCAGACCAAGATTAAATCAAATGTGAAATAGTGATAATAATTAGTAATTGATTCATAGATGACACCTTAATGACAGGGTACTGGGAATGCTTTGCCACCATGAATATTGATATTCTGTTATCTTACTGTCACTGGGAGCATCCAGACAAGTGTGGACATGCCTCTTGCCCCATCTCAAACCCCTTTGAGATGGGTCAGGAGGCATGTGCAGGAACAAAAAAATGTTCCCCACACTGCAAACTTGCAGCATGGAGGCAAAATAAAAGCCCTAGATATCCAGGGATCTACAAAAAATGGAGATAAAAAAAGCAAGGCAGGGTGCCCTGAGGCAACTGGGGGCTGGGTTCTGCACAGAGGTGCTCTGGATGCCAGAGCATCTCTGTGGTTGGCTTTCACCCTAGGCTGAAGCATGCTGCCTGCCAGGCACTGTGCTTCAGCACCAGGGCTCCAGTGCCAGTAAGTAAGGGATTGGAAGGGCTGGAGGAGGAGGAAGGAGATGGTGGGGAAGGACCCCACTGGCCCCACCCACTCCGCCATCCCCTCCCAGCCATGCCCTGCCTGGCCCCAGTCCCTGCCTGCCCCCCCGAGGCCCCTGATCCCTGCCTTGCCTGGCCCCATCCCCCCCAGCTCCTCTGAGGCCTCCAATCCCTTTCCTGCCTGCCCCCCTGCCTGCCCCCCTGATACTCCTAATCCCTGCCCTGCCCAGCTCCACCCTTTTAGTCCCCTGAGGCCCCCAATCCCTGCCCCCCCACCCCAGCATCCCCACAGAAAAAACAACCCTGCCCTGCCTGGCATTTACCAGCAGTCTACCTGCCATCTGTGTCACTGAATTGAATTGAATTGAATAAAACATTGCCCACCTGATCAGTGTCTCTGTCTCACTCCCTCTCTCTTTATAGTTGTCTTTTGTTTTAATTGTGGAGGAACATGGAATTTGGGGTATTTTACAGAGTGACTTTGGAATTTTTTTATCAGGGATTTTTCAGTTTTCCAATAAGGGACACCAGAATTCCTGCTTGGGGCAGGGGGCATTGGCAGAACCCTGCTTGCTCAGAGCTGGCACCTTGGACCCATCTGGCTGTGGCTGAAGTCCTGGAAAAATGGGACCAGGAGGACATGCTTTGACAGTTCAAAGCAGGCCACCACACTAGGAACATCTCAGTGATAGCTGCCCAGATGGCTGGGCAGGGGGCACACATGGCAGTAGTACCACACAGAGGCCGACTCTGCAGCCACAGCCCACTGGCAGCTGGCCCAGAGGGGCCTCTACTCGCTGTGCAGTTCCCATCTGGGTCTGGCAGGTGAACAGCAGGTCAGAGCCAGGCAGCAGCCCCCACTGCCAGACTGCTGCAGTGGGTAAAGGGTGCAGGGAACTCTCAGGGCTTCTCAGCAGTCCAGCTGGCACAAGGGGTAGTGTCCCCAGGTACCAATTGGCTGGGCCCCAGAAGTTCCTGGGAGGAAGTAGCCCTGACCTACTTGCCAAGGCAGCTTTTTGTACTGCTGGGGCCAGGACAGACAGATTTTTATACTGCTGGGGACAACAGAGGTGCTGGCCCCGGGGTGTAGCTCCCCTTGACTACAGATCCAGGAGGATCCAGCCAGGGTTATTTTGCCCAAAGTGGCACAATTTGCTCCACAACAAAGTGCATGTCTGAGCATGTGCACTGAGGCAAAAAGTCCCATCTCAAATTTGCACCACTTCTATTTGAGCTGCTCCAAATGTATGTGCTTGCATGTGTGGATGTGCCCAGTGGGTGTATCTACATGTGCAGTTTGGGTGATGTGATAAATTCTGGTGCAGTTTACACTGGAGCAGCTGCTCCAGGGTGCACCATTTACATATGCATCTGCAACCACATCACCTTGAGCTGGGGCAGAGCAGCCCTAGGCTGACAGAGGATCTGGGTGGGGTCAGCCTCAGGCTCCAGGTGGGAAAGAAGGCTGGCAGTGGGGCTGGCTGGAGCATGAGGTTGCTATAGCATGAGGCTAGGTGGAACCCTTATACCCAGGCCACCACCTACCTGTGTGTTTGAGCATATGTAATTACTCTATTGCAGGATAGTACTATCCCCAGAAGTACTATACTATAGTGTAGTTAATTAATTTACTGCACCCCGATACAAGTGCATGTGTAGACAGGGAGGCTTTACTGTGGAGCTAATTAGTCAACTTTGTGAAGCTAATTGGTCAACTGCCCACGTGTAGATGCACTTAGGTACATCTACACTTGATGCTATGTCAACATAGAAATGTGCTCCCTCAGTATTGTGCATTGCTACAGTGACATAGGGGCTAAAAATAACTATGAGCTGCTGGTATGGTGCAGTACAAGCTGTTACTGAACTATCATTTACTATTTCCAAAAGAAAATACTAAATGAGGGCACTGTAACAACTGTGCCATAGGGGCACATGTAGGCATGCTCATGAGTAATAAACTTGATCTTACAATTTTGGAGAATGCCATGTCTTTGAGATCTAATAGGTTCCTTTCAAAAAGGTTTCTCAGTGCAATCCCCAAAGTACACCCTCTATCTCTGCATTAATTTGTCCTTATGTAGATCATGAGATTTAGGATAATCCTATTTGGAAGTCCCACAGGCCTCATCTACATGATACACTGTGCAGTAGTGTCGCATGGTGGAAAGGGGAAGAAAAAAAAAGGCAGAAGTGCACAACATCAGAAAAAGCAATAATTCTGAGAAGGGGCAAGAGAAAGGTTATGGGCCTGGGAAGATGAAATAGAGACTAAGAAATAAATTACATGAAAACATATATTCATCATGTGTCTATCTGAACTCTTAACTTGAAACGGAAGGACATACCAGGAAAAAGGAGCATAACAAAAGAAAAAACAGGAAATGGTATGCTGTTTCTAAAACAAAAATAAGAGACGTGCATGAGGAAAAATATATCTGTAGCATTAAGTCATTTTATCTTATCTCCAAGGTGTTACTTTGATTTTTTTTCCTTCCAGAATTTTTTCCCCTTTCCTTTCTTTTTTTTCCTCTCTGCCTTCTTTGTTCTTCGTCTGTTATGTAAAATGTAATACAGTCACAGCAATGGTTTCTGAAATCTGAATTCACTGTTCATTTGTGACAATCTTCCATTAATAGAGGATATAGGATTATTTACATAAGGTAAAAATGGATTTTGTAAAACAATCTTTGGACACTGGCATGGTGTGTTTCAGATGCATACAATTTTAGTAATGCATGACTGTACATTCTATATGAACAAGACCTTTCATCCTGTGAAGATTTTCTGCTTGCCTGGCAAAGCTTGGAGTAAAGCTGAAATCAAAGCAGCCTTACTTAGCGAAGCAATTTCATTTTACCTGAAACACTGGGACTTAAATTATAAGCTTCAGGATGACTCAGGAGAAGTAATGCATGCATATAAAGTACATAATTTTCTTAGTGTATTTTCACAATCAATATAACTGTGTGTTTAAAGTAGAGACCTTGGGTCAATCTTCTAAGCAGTGAATGAATAACATAATTTTTGTCAGAGAAAAGCTGCACTATGCAAATAATATCTGACATGAATATTTAATAGAGTACAGTAGGAAGTAATTGCCAACTAGTGGGGCATGATAAAATGAGAAACGAAAAAATAATGAAATAAGAAATCCCATCAGATTTTTACTTATAGCATTTTTTTAACATCTAGGTGGTCTGATAACTTGTGGTGGCCTTTGTAAGATGTATGTAGCAATTCCAGTCCAGATTCTAAAATGCAAATATTGGCATTTAAATAGTTAGTAGAGTGACACATATTTGCCTGTTTGTAATTAATCTAATATTAATAATTTGCAGAGTGGGTTTATATAGTGCTTTGTACAATGGACCCTCTTTTCATTTGGGAACTCTTGGAATTCAGGTAGTAATTAATAAACAGGTGTGATTATGGAAAATACCACTACTAAGTGGCATGCTTTGCTGACAGCCTCTCATAATGGTCAATTCTTATGCTCGTGTAGGATGGGGTTACACAAAAAAGGTTGTATACCCTTGAGTTATGCTGCCTCCCCCACCCCTGTGATAGGCCTCTCAGGACTGAAGGAGGGAAATAAACATTTCCCCTTCACCCACAGCTTCATCCTTCCTTCTTTCACCAGTCAGTCTCATACACCCTTTTTACTTATGGACATCACACAAAATGGAGACACTTTTTGTAAAATTTGGAATTCCTCAAAGCTTTCCATTTTCTTTTCTTTTTTTCCCTCATGGCAATGGATCATGGGCTATGTGACCCATGACAAGAAATGCCCCTATCTCCTAGTAGGATTTCTTTTACTGGACCAAGTCCCTGAAGGATTTCCTCATATGCAAATGCTCTTAGTGGCTGCATCCACATGAGCCCGTACATGCATTTTGCACCACAAAATGCACTCTGTGCATGTGATTCAGTTCTTTGTTCTGCATCCTTACAGTGTGCAGTCAAATTTAGATACTGGGAAATCCCAGTATCAAAAAAAAGCACTTGGAAAAAAGGTGGGACAGCACACACGACAGCAGTGTGTGCTGCCCAAAACCAGAGCCTGGCTGGGCAGAGCCATGCTCTGGCTTCTGGCTAGGCTCTGCACATCTGGATCACTGCTGCTGGAGCCCTGGGAGGCTGCCAGAATGCAGGTAAGGCTTCTGAAACCAGCCCAGGTGCTGGCCCCCTTACCAGCCTCCCTTACCTCACTCAGAAACCTTTTCCCCGTACTAAACCCATATGCTGGGGCATGTGCTGGGGCAAAAAGCAGCAGCACAATTTTGTGCCGCTGCTTTTTTCCTCACAGCAACCACACACCCCTGATCATGGGGACATGGCCAGCGTGGCCGAAGCCATATATGTTTTAGAGCCATCTTTTACCAGCTCTCTGGCAAAAACAGCTTGAATTCAGGGATCCATCTAGGCTATAAAATGAATATGTAGGTGGGGAAAAAGTAGATATATATACATGCAAGGAAAGTTTCAATTCTTCAGATAGTGAGCAGAAAGCATTAGGTTTCTTTTACTTCATACCCAATTTTCAGTGAAATAAGCTTGTGCTAATTAGAGGTCAGTGCATGCTGAAATTGATTCCATCCTTGTTATACCACTACCACCCATGGGAACCAAGCATTATGGATGTTATAATGAGGATAATTATAGTATGCTGTAGTTTAGCTGAAGGCAAAGGCCTTAAATCAGAAGGAGCATGTTATAGTAACCTTGAAATTGGGGTGAAGATTACAGGCTGCACACTGGTATGACAAATTTCAAAACTTATTATAAAAAAAATCACTGGAGTGCAGCTATCACTAGGTGGTTAGCAAGAAAGCAAAGATTGTCTTGCTGTGAGCAGCAAGGTGGCCTAACATGGTCGGGGGGTGGGGGGAAGGAGATTAACACCAATGCACAATTCTTTTCCCATGTACCTCAAACTTTCTAAGGATGTGTTGACTAGGGATTAAAATTAGCTAAGTATCTCACTCACCCAGCAGATGAAAGTGGTGGAAGAGCCTACTCTTACTAAGGTTAAACCTATGACCTGGCTTTAACCTGGCACCAAATGGACTTGAACAAATCAACAGACTCAATTTTAGAATGAAATCCACAAGACTATACTATTACAACAGTATTACTTAGCAAACAACAATGAACAACATCAAATACAGAATTAATCAACAGGGAAGGGACAGAAACCAAAGGAATACAGAAGAGAGAAAGATAACTAGAGAGCAAAGCTCCTTATCTCACTCCACACTTGCAATAGTGTTGTGGTTGTAGGCACAGGCTTATTTTACAAGGACTCACAGGATCCCTCATTCACAATGGCAAGTCAGTAAATGTTATCTTATCCCTCCCTCCCAGGAGTATTTCTCTTACACGGAGGCTGCACTCCTTTAATAGGGATGGGTGATACTTTACCTCCTAAGGGCGGTGGTAGCCAGCAACTGGTGGTTACCTGGTCTGCAATTGCCTGCAATGTCCACTGGGAAGCTTTGCCCACACCCAGTAAAGACACACTGAACAATCAACAATTTTTATCCAAACCCACAGCTCATAGCAATACATCCACCCACTCCTCTCACATGAATCACACTAGTTGCACACTTACACACACAGACCTACATCTTCAGTCACACATCACCTGTCACACACCAGTCATGCCCAGACCCTCAGGCCCATGGTCTTTTACAACCCTCTAATCACACCAGGTTTCTGTACCAATCATACTTTTAGGGATAATGCCAATCATTCTTTCAACCAACAGAGATGCTTGTCAGTCACTCGTTCAATATATTTTTCAAACTTTATCCAATCATGAGGTTAATCACCTCAGAAGGCAAATCTCTTGTCTCTTGCAATTCTTAGTGCCAAAACATGTTTGTCACTTGTACTCCAAGTGGGCATGCGCGAAACTTTTAGGTGGGGTAGTAGTTCAAAAGTACAGACCTTCTCAAACCAGCTGGTCCTGAGCAGTATAAAGCATGCACAATTTGAATTTAACTTTAATGTAAGTAACACAACCAAAGCCAGGGACAATGAGATCTAGGGGAACAGATGGATGAACTCAACAGAGGTTGAAAAGGTAACTAGACCATTTTAGTACTTAACTTCTTGAAACAAATGTCATTAAAGGTTTGTGGAAGATTTGATCCTCCATATATTTGAAAGGTAAAAAGCCAAGAACTTCAAATGCATTGTCCTCCAAGAATGATTGAATCAGAATGAATAGAGGTGGCTATTTGAGGGCACAAGTAACATTAAACACTAAGGCTAGGGACAGACATAAACAGGTTTAAGTGATTAGAAACTGGTTTAAACCTATAACAGAATAGATGTTCAGTGCACATACATTAGTTTGAGAATGGCTGAAACCAGTTTGAGATAAACCTGGTTGAATATAGTATCAGACTTAACTGAATTGGCTCAAATCAGATTATGCAATGTCTGTCCCAGACCCCTTGCTGGTTTAAGATAAAGCAGACACTCCCAACATCCCAGCATGCTTTCTGGGCTGGGCTGGGTGGGACTCACTGCCCCACGGCAGACTGGCCTCTCCCCTCTGCTCCCTAGTTGCAGGAGCCCCTCTCCTCTGCTCCACAGCAGGAATCTCCCCAATCCCCCTCACTGCTCCCTGCTAAGCAGGAATTCCCCTCTCCCCTCTGCCTTGCTGAGGGGGTGTCTGTGTATTAGCTAGCAGACTATATGCTGGCAACAGTCTGTACTGAATCAACCGGCAGAATCAACAAGTACCTGGTAATGTCCCTGTTTTCTTAACTGGGTTATAAAAACTGTTATCAATTCCTTGCTGGGCTAATCACAGCACCTTGCCAGAGCCTGGCCACACCCTGCTTAGCTCCATGCTGTGGATGGAAGGGAGGGCTGCTCTAGTTCCCCCCGGCTTCTAGCTTGAGCCTCTGCAGGCATGTGCTTGCATTTCTAGGATGTCTGTTTGGTTACAAAACTGGTTCAGTTTAGCCAGTTAGACTAACCTGAAAAGATTGAATCAATTCAGGCTCAGGCTTTTTGAATGTCTATCCCTAGCCCAAGAAGAGTCATCTTCCCCTAAGCAGACATAAGAGTCAAATCCATTCCTTTTTTGCTAAGATATTAAAAAAAATCAAATAAATGGAGTATGGAGTCATAAGCATCACCTTCCATATGTAAATGAAGTGTGTATCTATAGGGGTGTAGGTTGTAGCCATGTTGGTCTAAGGACGTAGGCAGACAAGGTTCTTTGGGTGAATCTGATATCTTTTATTAGACGAACTTAAGTAGTTGGAAAAAAAGAAGCTATTTTTCCCCCAGCTTTTTAATTTGGTCTAATAAAAGATAATGTAGATATAAGAATGAAAGCTATATACTTTTTCATCTCCTCAGACTTATACTTACAGGAATGATTTTACCCATCTAAGGACACCCATAGCTTCCATGTACCTTGTGTTGTCTTCACTTGTGGCATCTTGTGGTCATACATACAACACTCATCATTCATGTGAGATCAAGCCTGGAAATTTGTGATGGTGATTTTCATGTTGTGGACCTATCATCTAAGAACTGTTTTTTTACAGAGACCACTGAATAGACATCAGATAGCAATAACTTTTAAGATTGTGCCTGTGTTTGCCATGAAGACTTTGTTTAAGTATAGACAGAGAAAATTTGAGAAAGGCTTAAGAGTGGTAATCAACAACACCTAAAGAGAGCTTGGGTTATAGTTTTCCTTTTCTTTTTAAATGGGAATTTGAGTCTCCAGTAAACATCTCACTGAAGCTTCTGTTTTATTTTAGATTGTTTAGCACCTTTGAGGGGTGACATTTCTGTAGATGAGGAATAAAATGGGCATCACCTAGACAAGCATCAGCTGTAATGCACCTTGTCACAGCATGAGCTCTTTGGCACAACATATGGTAACAGAATTACCTTTGTACTACCCAATGGAAGAATATAATTTATCCAGTCCCAGGGACTGTGGTGACAAGTAATAGATACGATAGTGCACATGTTCTGCATGCTAAAAATGCAGACCTTAATAGTGCTACTGAACTGTTTTGAGCATTACTGTAAAATTATTTTCTTTTCCTTATGATCAGGGATCCTGGTTTTCTCTGTTTCAAAATCACATCTTTTCTGATAAAACACAAGTTCTCTGATTAACAAGCCCCAAATCCATATTTTTCTGTGATTAAAATGAAACACCACTATCTCTAGATAGATAGATAGATAGTGGTGTTTCATTTTAATCACAGAAAAATATGGATTTGGAGCTTTTTAATCAGAGAATATATATAATATATATATGTGTGTGTGTGTATAATCGAAATAGAGATAGATAGATTGAACACAAATATTGAACACAGTATTTTATTGATACATTTACAATTTGAAAGCAGTTTGAAGCCTACTAGTGCCTCAATCACTATAACAAAATAAATTCTAAATACCTATAAATATGTTGACCTTGACAGGCTCAAGAAAAGGGCAGATGAGAACCTGATGGCATTTAACACCTAAAAATGCAAGGTTCTCCACCTTGGGAGGAAAAAACCACAGCATGCTTATAGGCTCAGCAGTACAACACTGGCTAGCACTTTAGATGAAAGGGACTTGGGGGTCATGATTGACCACAAGATGAACATGAGCCTTCAGTGTGATGCTGAAGCTAGTAAAGCAAGCAAAACACTGACTTGCATTCATAGATGCTTCTCGAGCAAATCCCAGAACATCATTCTCCCATTGTATTCAGCCCTGGTGAGGCTGCAGCTGGAGTACTGCATCCAGTTTTGGGCTCCACAATTCAAAAGGGACATGGATAAGCTTGAGAGAGTCCAGAGGAGAGCCACATGCATGATAAGAGATCAGGAAAACAGACCTTACGATGAGAGGCTGAGAGCTATGAGACTCTTCAGCCTGGAAAAGTGCAGGGGTGATCTGGTAGCCATCTATAAGTTTATCAGGGTGCTCATCAGGATCTGAGGGAACATCTGTTCACAAGAGCACCCCAAGGGATGACAAGATCGAATGGTCACAAACTCCTCCATGACCGTTTCAGGCTGGACATAAGGAAGAACTTCTTTACTGTCCGAGCCCCCAAGGTTTGGAACAGACTGCTGCTGAAGGTAGTTCAAGAACCTACCTTGACTGCCTTCAAGAGACATTTGGATGTCTATGACATTTGGATGTCTAGCTTTCTGGGATCCTATGACCCCTGCTGACTTCCTGACCTTTGGGCAGGGGACTGGACTCAATTATCTTCCGAAGTCCCTTCCAGCCCTAATGTCTATGTGTGCCAGGGATGCAGAGCTGACTAAAGGGGAAGCCTCAGTCAGTGGGAAGTAAGAATAGAAAAAAACCTACCTGTTACAGGAGTCCAGGGTACCAAGGAGGCGTGCCAGGGAAAACAGCCCACATGGTTTATCAGCTGTGCTTATCTTCAGTTGAAGCCGGGTAACGTCAGGAAGAGATGTCACTTGGCGAAGATAAAACTGGCCCTGTAAGTGTGAGCAGAGGCATTCGGAGCATAGGAGGAGCGGCAGGGAACTGCTGTGTGGGGCGTGCCCAACTGCTGCATCCAACAGCTGCGGCTTCGGCAGAAGGAGCCACAGAGGTTGTTTGTGCTGGGGAAGACCGGCAAAGTTCAAACGAGCCAGCAGGGAGGCTGGCAGCAGTGGCGGCAGAGGGAGCCATGGAGGATCTTTGTGCCAGGGAAGACGGGTGAAGATCAAAGAAGCTGGTAGAGAAGCCAGCAGTGGCATCGGTCGTAGTCATTGAGGGAAATCCCTGTGCCAGGAAAGACTGATGGGGATCAGGTAAGCCAGCAGGGGGGCGCCAGGTGCCACAGTTTGGGAAGAGATGGATCCCAGAGAGGATCAGAGATGGATCCCAGAGAGGATCAGCCCAGGTGATGCGCCGGCCTAGGAGTGAAGGGGGCATGAATGCCCCTCTTTCCCCCCATGAATGCCCCTCTTTACTTTGCTTTTTCTTTTGTCTCTCAGTTGTATTCCTTTATTGTCGTAGTTTCTTCTCTTTTTTTTGTATACTGGGGCTCCCACAGTGCAGGGCTTCTCTGGGGGTCAGTGGTCAGCTCATGCTTTTCTTCCTCAGTTAGATTTAATATTGGTCCTGGTCTAGAGCAGGGTAGCTTGGCATCCTATACCAGGCTCAGGAGATTACAGACACCACTCAGAGATGGGAGACCATGCGAGAATGCAGCGACAACCAACAACGTCCGCTGTGGAATGCGTGGGGTGTCGAAAGGGATAGTGCTGAAGACCAAGTGTTGCCAGGCTTTGTCTAGAGTCCAATGTGCCAGCCTGCAGAGTAGGATGAGGGAACTGGGGAAGACATCCAAAGGGGCCAGTTGAAAAGATCCTGAGGCCTGTCTCATTGGCACAGCCGGGGTGAAGGGGAGGCTGGAGCCCCGTAGGCATCTGCCAAGACCTGTGACAACTCTGGAGGCATCCTCTGAGGGGACCCTCTCCACTGAAGAACCATCCAAAGTCATGGCAGGTGAGTTTGAGGTTCACCCTGAGAGTCATTGAGAAGTCCTCCAGGGTCTACATGAGAGTCCCAGGCTAGTAAGCCCAGTTGCCAGGGCAAAGGCAGCATGGGATCATGTCATCAAATGGAGACAGGCACACTATGAAATCTATAAAATCGCCCATGGGGGGTGTGGCTGGAGCAGAGCCCATGGTGGGGGTGGGTGTAGGTTACCCACTGTGGCCTCAGGGCTCCCCATCCTGATGCCCTCAGTCCAGGGCCTCCACAGCCCAGTGGGTGGGACCTGGCATGGCAGGACAGAGTGGAACCATTCAAGGAAGCTTGTTGCTGCTGCCGGGAACTCTGCACTGCCATGGCAAGGTGCCCCCTGCCTGCATAGCAACAGCAAGGGGAACAACCCTGTGCTGCCACCCACACTGCTGCTGGATGGTCATAGGACACCCCGCCATGAAGACATAGGGCTCACAGCAGTCAGGTCAAGCTTCCCCTCATTCTTACCTGCCACCCTGGGACCTTCCCACTGGGCCAGGGAAGCTCTGAGGGGAGGGCAGCTGTGCAGAGAGCCTACACCTGCAGTGGGAAGCCTGCATTCTTCCCTGCCCCACACACAAATCTGGGGGGCACATAGCTCCCATGCCTTCCTTGGGTGTGCACACAGTTGCGGGGAACCATCCCCCCTCTGAATGAGCTGCCCTCAGTCCTGTCCCACTCCCCACCTGGGCCCTGCATGTGCACATTCCAGCTCTGGACTCCAAGCCCCATGCACCACCCTAGCTAGGCAGCAGCCCTAGCCCCAGCCCTACCCAACTCCCTCCAAACCTCTCTCCCTCACTAGGAGGGCCTCAGTTCCACCCTCCCCTCCTCCCTGCTGCCAGACTTACCTGTGGGGAGCTGCTCTCCAGGTGGCTATATGCAAGGGTACGTGTGCACATGCACATGACACCCTCTGTTGATTGCCCTTCTCTCACTCCCCACAGCCCCTTGCAGACTGGAACTCAATCAGCCTGCAAGGGGAAACCCACCATTTCCTGTGTTTTTCTCCTTTAAAGAAGAAAATCTGGGGGGATGGGGGGTCTTTAAAATGAGAAAATCAAGGTTTTACCACATTTTTCCGTGGTGAACAGAAAACTTGCATCCTTGCTTATGATGTCACATACATGGTAACATCCTATGACAGTAACAACAAAGATGTGGTAATGACACTGCTGAAAGAGAACTAAAGTATGGTAATTGTAAAAAGAAAAAAAAGATCTATCTTCACAGTCAGCTAAAGAGTGAAACTATTCAGGTCTTGAGCTTTAAGTATCTAGAAAGTGTTTTGAGATTTAAGGCAAACCAATATCCAAGATCTTTTATGATCATTATTTTAATTACCAAGGATCAAAGTAAATTGTAATTAAAGTAGCCTTGCAATATATCACTAGAAGAGTCAGGGCTTTTTGTGACTGGGAAGAAAAATATGATCACTCCGAGAGATGGACAAATAGGTTTTATTCCTAGGCTTCCACACTTTTAAAATGATTTACTTCTCTCTTTCCCATTTTTCCCTTCCTCTAGAGTTCTAAATATTCAGACCACATTGGCCTTAAATACATCTATTAAAATCAAATACAGAGTTGGCATCTTTCTATTTCTTGTTAGAGATAGATCTAAAGAAAACTAAATTCTGACATGCAGTTTCCTTCAAAAGCCATATAATATCTGTAAATACCCCATGGGCATCTGTATAAGGTCTTTAGAATTTCTCAGAGGGAATATTTAATATTACAGAAAAGGTTTCATCTAGCACAAAATGACTAATAGTAATCATTCATTCAGCAACTGAAAGTGTTGAGAAGCTATTCTTTTTTTTTGCCTTCTAGACAGTGGCCTTCCATGTGAACTTGAAATGTTTAAACAAACACAGTTGCATATGGTCATCTTAAGTATATGAAAAGATGTGGAAATTTACATAATAATTTGAGATAACTCTGCTGCTGTAAAATGCTCTTCAGCAGTCTTGTGAAGCTGTCTGCCTTCCTCTTAGTCAGTACTTATTGTTGTCTTCACTTCTGACAGGAAGAGAGTGTAGATATTTATTTCTTCTTGCATTTAACAGTATATTTCTTAATATACAAACCTAAAAGGAGAACAATGTGATATAGAAACTCAATGATAAGGAAAAAGCAAACTAATATGACTTCTATTTTTTTCCAAGTCATATAATAATTGCAGGAGATTAGGAGTGTTATTTTTCAAATGTATGATCTGAGATGAGTACATTAGTGGTGTTCTTAAGGAGTAATGTATTAATGAGAAAACAGAGGTAACAAACAGGACAGTTTGCAAGTTAGTTTGAAAGTCAGTTTGCCACATCCTCTTTGACTGGGTGCTTTTAAGGTAAGGTCTTTCTTTAATTAAGAGTAGCTAACCTATATATATTTAATGTAAGTAGCTAAAGCTCTGACATTAGACCAATTCTTAAGCCCCTTGGTTAACTAAAGTCCTGAGTGAGGGGGACCTCACTAGGGAGTTTGCCTGGAAATTCTCTCTCATCTTCCTTCACTGAAAGCTTGGTGGGATTGAAGCAAGTTAACAAGGAAAAGAGAACCTTTCAGGACCAAGGAGTGGTGAACAAGCTAGCTTACAGGGAGTTTGCTAAGGAAGATCTGCTTGGAAAGAGGGGCAGGAAGAGAGAGGAGGCAGATCAAGAGACCCAGAGCAATGGCTGGGACTAAGGGAAAGTGTGGGTGGTAAAGAGGGCCTGTGGGTGTGGGGAGCCAGAGGATGGCTCTGGGGCAGCTACAGAAGTTGCAGGAGCAGCAGTAGGTGCTGGGAGATGGAGAAAGGCTCCAGCTGCTGGAAAAAACTGCAGGACAGCCATGAGAAGCTGGGAAGTTGTGTGTGTGGGGGGGGGGGGGGGGGGAGGACTACAGAAGGTGTGGGGAAAGCCTGCAAACAGAGAGGCAGACAGCAGAACATCACAGGAAAAGTGGCAGGAGTGACTGAAAGGTGGTAGAGCAGCAGGAAAGCTGAAAACAGCAGCAAAAAGTCACAGGAAAAAGGCAGTAGGAGTGTGGGGAGCAGGGGGAGAGCAGAAATTCACAGGAAAAGCAGCAGGAGAGTCTGACAGGTGGTGGGGCAGTGGGAAAGCAGGGAGAGGCTGAGAGGTGGCAGAAGAGAGGAGACGGAATTGGGAGGAGAGTGGGAAACTAGCAGAGAGGTGGGATGGAGCTGAGAGAGAGAGAGAGAACGAGGCTGGAATTTAAGATGGGGAAGGGACTGGGATGCCGTAAAACATGACCCAACTCAGGGTTGCAAGCGACAGTGGTTGTATTGAAAAGGGGGATGGTGACACAATGTCTTATTGTTTCCCTTGCACCCACCCACCCACACCAACCCACATAATGGCAGCAGGGGTTAGAGAGGTTTGGTGCAGGGGCTGAAGCCCATTGAAGTCCAGGAGGAGAGAGAGAGACAAAGAGAGAGTCCAAATTGTAGGAGGAGGTGTGCAGGTAATATCTCCCTATCCCAGGCTGGAAGTTGATCCTCAATGGCCAGTTGGGGTCTTCTTCAGCTTGGTCTTGTCCAGAGGGGGTCGCTGGGTGGGCCTCTGGGATTGATAGGTGACATCAAGCTAGTCTGGTCCAGATGGAAAGGGGGTCACACTGGGTCTGTCTTCACTGTCCCTTTTTATAGGGGCAGACCTTGTGTGACTCTAGTGACAGGAGGCATGCCCAGGCAAGGGTCAGTCCCGGCATACTGAGCATGTGTGCTCCATGCAGGGATGTACAGTTTCGGGTGTCTGTAATGGTGGGGGACAATGGTAGAGTTGCTGGTTCTGTAGGGTCTTTTGTCTTTCAAATGCTGTGTTCTTGTTTCTGTTCCTGGGTGAGGTCCGTGGTGCCTAGATGAATCAAAGCGAGGTGATGGCCCCGTCATTACAGGCCATTCAGTAGAGGCCTGCTACCATTGTATTTCAATCACTCCCAACCACTCTCATCCGGGAACCAATTTACGTGGGAGGGGTACATGAATCATACAGTTGCAACATAGGGGATGTCCAGACAGAGGACACAGGATAGAGGCTTGACATATAAAATGGAAACTTGACGTGCCTTTGGTTCACTTACAAACACAGGCCTAAACCACACAATATCCATATGAAACAATAAAAACCAATACAAAAATGATAATACTATAATATACTATAATAAAAATCAATACAAACCTAATAATTATACAATATAAAACAGTGGATATCCAAAACCAAAAACTTGCTACCAAAATACTGATGTTAAAGCTTATCCTAACTCTGAGCTCACTTATGCTTGTCTATAGGGAATAGAAAGGAAGAGAAAGAAAAGTCAGAAATAGGTGGGAGAAAATGTATATCTATCATATCTATATCTATCTATATAAAAGAAAAACTAGGGGTTTGCTATACTTCCAGCTCTTCCTCTGCTTCTGCCTGTGATATGTCTGTTGAGGCAGGACTTCTAACTATTGAGGCTTCCACACTGGTCCTGGTTTGTTGCTGCAGAGACTGCAGCTTGCAGGTTCCCTCAAGTGATAGCTATTTGGGGAGTGCCTATGATGTGAGCAGTGCCTCCAGGTGGTGTTCCTCAGGAAGCAGGCAAGAGAGCTACAGGAGGAGGTGGCAAGGCTCCAAAGCAACCCCTGCCATGAGTTCTTAATTGGTTTGATGCTGGAAGAGACGTCTAGAACTGCAGCAGAAGGACTGTCAGAGACAGTGTTAGAAAAGGAAGAGGTTGTGGACATAGAAGGTGGAGGCTGGAAGCTTGTGACTTCTGGCAACAAACAGAAGTTTTAATCTCCACCTGCAGAAGTTTGCCTGGTGAACAGACACAGAGCCCTATCAAAAAAGGAGGAGAAGCACATTTATCTGGTGGAGAAATCCATTTCTAAGCACTTGGAGGAGAATATCATTAGGATGGATGGATTCAGCATGGATTCCAACATACCTGACCAAACTGATTGCTTTTTAGGATGAAATGACTGGTTCTGTGGATGCAGTGAGAGGAGAACACATGATATACCTTTACTTTAGCAAGGCTTTTGATACCATCTCCCACAACATTTCTAAAAGCAAGATGAGGAAATGTGGATTGAATGAATGGACTATGAGGTGGATAGAACTGGATGGGTCATCAGGCTTAAAGGGTAGTAATTAGTGGTTTTATGTCTAGATGGTGTCCAGTATCAAGAGTGTTCCAGGGGTTGGTTCTGGCTTTGTTCAATATTTTCATGAATAACCTGGAAGATGGGATAAAGTGCACTTTTAGCAATTTTGAAGATGACACAAAGCTGGGGAGGAGTAATAGATATGCTGCAGGTTAGGGTTTTGATTCAAAGAGACCTCAACAAATTGGAGGATTTGACCAAAGGACATTTCATAAGGTTCAGTAAGGACAAGGATGGAGCCTGGATCTAGACTGGCTCTTGATGGTGGCAGGTAACAGAACAAGAGGCAATGGTCTCAGGGGATGTTTAGATTAGATATTAGGAATAAACTTCCTCACTAGGAGGGTAGTAAAATACTGGAACTTGAACATGAATCTGTTCACCAGAGATGTGCTGGAGTCTCCATCCTTGGAGATTTTTAGGACTAATTTAGATGAAGCCTTGCCTGGGATGGCTAGTTAGAGATGGTCCTGCTTTGAGCAGAGGGGTAGACTAGATGACCTCCTAAGCTTCCTTCCAACTTGTATTGTCTATGATGCTATGATTCAGTATGTATGAGCATGGCTAGTTAACCAAAACTTCTAACTCCTTGTAGTAATAAGCTATCAAGGAACCTTATGGTTCCAGTGGAGCTGAGCATTATTTTCATGTCCTTTCTCTTGTCAATTAAGCAGAAACTGATATCAGTGTGAATATTTCCAGGAATGAAATACTGTGTTGTAAGAATACTGAAATATTTTTTTTTCATAGAAAAAAATCCAGCTGGAATATATATATATATATATTTTGGTATCTTGTCACTCTTTGAAAAAGCTTGGTATTGTAATGTTTCACTCCAACTGAGGAAAAAAAATGATGACACTTAATCATCTCTGCTACTCAGCAACCTAATCACCTCTTTAGTTAAGTGACAGCTATGAGTACTTGGCATTTTGTTGACCAGGCCTATATGCTAGAGCTCATTCAGAAGTAAAAAATTAACCCAGATTTTGTTGTTCACAAGCCTAAGTCTGTTTCTGGTTTTGCTGGTTTTCCAGTGAAGAACTCCATAAATTTAAGCGGTTATACTACTCAGTGGACAATTACACAGAGGACTTAAGTTTGATGTGATCCTTGGGTATGCGAATCCACAGTCCACAAGTTTCTACACACAGATTCGGGTAGGACATAAGTACTATGTCAGTCTATAAACTAAAGAAGTTATCATGAATAGATTATCTAGCAATCCTGCACCTTGAGTTTCCTCTCTCATAGTTACTACTTAGCAAACAACACAATATCCAATTACCTAGGCTAAGATGAAATCCAGCAAGGGGTACGGCAGTCTGATTATAATCACATAAACCACCAAATGCCCACTTTTGAAAAGCTTTAAAGCAGGTGTTTAAAAAGAAGATGCTTAAGCCCATTGAACTAAGCAGGATTTAAGCACATACTGAATTTTCTCTTTTTATTTATTAGATTTCTTAAAAGGTGTGCTTTCCTGACTGGACCTAAGAATGTATTTTTCTTTAAATCTAAGGAGTCCTACAGAAAGACATAGTTAACTGTGGTAGTGTACTTAGTCTATAAGGTGCAAATGCACCCTGCCTTCTAGTCATAAGAGCATCTACACATGTTATTAATGTACTGAAAGCTTATTGAGCAGAAAAAATACTGCACAGTAAGCTTTCCCCAGGAGCGTGTCTACACATACACCTGTTGGGAGGAAATTTGCTCCCGATGGAAGCAGTTTAGTGCAGGGCTACTCCTGCCCTGCTCTACCTCCCTACAGCAGCTGGGGCTCCCAGTCATCTGACTACATGGGCACTACTGTGCAGTAGCTCCCACATTGTTAATTTACTACCTGTAACTACACTAGCAAACCATGCAGCAGGCTAATTTAGTGCACAGTAAATGCTGTACACATGTAGATAGTGATGCTTTACTGCACAGTAGGCAAGCCTATTGTGCAGTAAAACACCTCATGTAGATGTGCCCAGAGAGTCAGTAATGAGTAGGTAATGGGATTGTTTATTAAGACTGTGCAAAATTTTGATGGGTGTTTCATTTTGAAGCTGTTTTGACTCATTTCAAGTTTGAAACTGAAATTGAAACAAAATGAAAGGCTTTGAAACAACTTCAAAACAAAACAAGGGCACTCAAAATGTTTCGAAAGTTTCAAAACCTTTCAAGTTTTGAAGCTGGCTTGCTTGCAGCTAAACAGAAACTAAGGAAAGGGAGGGGGAAAGACTTCTCTGATATTGACATCTAGCTCCCAGTTCAATTCCCCAGATCTCTGATAATTTCCACAGCTCTTCCCAAGGGGGAGCAGGCCCCTGATCTATGCACAGGGTTTCAGCTGCTCAGTGCTGCCACTGGCCCCAGCCTGCAGCAGCAGCCTGATGAAACCTAGCACTCAGATTCAGGGGCCTGGGGAAATTATCAGAGAGCTGAGGAATCAAATTGGGGGGTTGAGGAATCAAACCAAGGGCTGGAAAATTGACTCACGGGCTGAGAAATAGAATCAGAGGTGGGAAATCAAACCAGGAGTTTGGGAATCAAATGGGGCCCTGGGGAACCAAGCAGGGAGCTGGGGAATTGAGCCAGGAGCTGGGGGAACGTTTGGGTCCCTAAACATTGCCTTAGTTCCTGGTTCAATTCTCCAGCTCTCTGATCACTTCCCACAGCTGTTCCTGGGGGGCACAGGCTCCTAGATGATGCAAGATGACAGCAGATTGCCACTGCCAGCTGGGGATGGTGGAGGCTCTGAGCTATTTCCTCAAGTGGCAGTAGCAGCTTGCTAAAATCCCTTGCACAGATCTGGGAGCTGCATCTCCTGGGAAGAGCTGGGGAATGAACTGGGAGCTGCAGCTGACGAGTGGAGTCACCTGAGGTCTGGGATGGCATGCAGGGCCCTGCAAAGCTGTGCTGCACCTGCACAATAGTGCAGTTGCTGCACGGGTGGCAGGTGAGGGGGGCAATCCCAGTTGCCCCATGCTGTGGGGGAGGACTCTGCTATGAGTCCTCAAGGTCCTTATTGCCACTGTCAGAGCCAGTGAGCATGGGGCTTTTTCTTTTTTTAAAGATCTGCACTCACTGGCTGCAGAACATGTGGATGACAGCATGCTGCTGCTTCTGTCTGGGGCCTGCACCAGCACTCAAGTCTGCCCAGCGCAGCCTACACCAAGCACTAGGAAGAATCCAGTGCTGGCACTGGCTCCAGCCAGAAGTGGCAGCCTGCTGTCATCCCACATGCAGATTCAGGGGCCTGTACCCCTTGGAAGGGCTGTGGGGCTGTGCTAAACTCCTCCTGAGGGAGCGCCCCCCGGGATCTGCATGTGGGATAATAGCAGGCTGCTGCTTTTAGCAGGTGATATTGGGTTTGCTTTGAACAGTTTGAGGTGCAGTTTCACAAAAACCCTATACCTATCTACTTGAAACTTGGTAGGCATCATGCCCTCAGAAGGGGCTACCATCTCTGCAATTTTCATCTGAAGCAGGCAAGAAATGAATAAGTTATAGGATTTTTGTGATTTCCCATTATAGTCTATGGGTGAAACATCAAGATGTGTCAAAACAGCATCGAAACAGCATTGAAATAGTGAGTTTCAATTAAATGTAATGGAACGGTGCTTTGAAACAGCAAAATGAAACACTGTCCCTTTGAAATGGCAAAACAGATATTGAAATGAAACGGTGCTGTTTCACACAGTCTTATTATTAATGTGTTAAAGTTAAGTATATACTTGAGTGGTTTGCTGGTTCAATGTCTGAGTGCATAGTATCATGCTGGATTAAGTCCTAAATGAATAAAAGTTTTGAGCATATAGTGTGGCATCTAACAAGAAGGAACAGACAGCAACTGGAGGAGCTGATAGCAGTTCAAAAAACTTAAAGTAATATTATGAATTTTGTGAACACAATGTCTTGGCATCCTGCAGGCTATGCTCAATTCTGAATGGGAAATGGCAGGTGGGCTGTGTGTTGCCAAGACTATCTTAAATTATTGCTACCATTACTGCAGGTTCTGTCACTGCGGCAGTAGAAAGTTCTTTCTAGATAAAATACCAAAAGTTAGTCTTCTACATGCTGGGTTTTTTACAGAGGGAGAATAAACATTAACCTTGAATTATGGGTCAGCAAAGATTTTTACAATATTTTCCCCCGCTCCTTTTTAGAAGAGTCTACAAGAACAGGTTGGATTAGCCAAGGAGCAAATAAGTTAACACCTTCTAAGTTTTCCGTAAGAGACAACAAAAGGCCTCCTTCTCTGCCTTGAAATAACATTAGTACAAGAAGCATATTTGTCATGAAAATGGGATGATTTTTCTTCTTTATGCAAATCAATCAGTTTCTTAAGCAGAAAAGCTTTTCTGCTTCCTGTGTTAGGTGAATATGCTGTAACCATATATTTCTGATTTGTTGAAGAATATTTATCTTTTTAATAGCAACACTCATATGCTACCCATGTAAACATCTTTCAGCTGGAAACACAAAAGCTTTATAAACAGAGGGAGTTTTTCTTGTTTGTTGCTTATTTGGTTTTACAGGGATTGTGAACCAGACGCTCATCTGATATAAACTGAGGTAGCACTCCACTGACTGATGGTCTTTGATGGAAAGACAGTTATTGTCTTCAGGATGAAAAGCATGTATTAGGGGTGAGCCCAGTCCCCAGCCTCAGAATCTCCTTTAAACAGTGAAACAGGAGATATCCCCTCCCCACCCCCCCGGCTGTGGTTTAGGAGTGACATAATTCAGAAGAAGTTGCTTACAGTACAACTGGCCATTGGCAAAGACTGCTCCAAAATATTCCTGTTATTTATGTGCTATGGATTTAGTGAACCCTCCTTTAAAGTCTAGAGTAAGGATTAGTGCCATCACCTTATTATAGACCCAAATGTTGACAGACGAATTTATGTTTTTATTTATGCATTATCTTTTCCCAGATGTTCTAATTCATATGCCAATGAAGGGATAATCATAAGCAACTTGTGAGGCCTTTCCAAATGTTAAGGCACATACATTTTACTTAATTTGTGATAGAGATTTGTGATGGACCTAGTTGGCCCATCTAGTCCAAACAAAAAGAAATTATGAGCAGTAAAGCTAGTAGATTTGTGATCACATATTACCTATTAAGTATGACTGAATTGTGATGATGTTTTCAATTCTAATATAATAAACGTCTCTCTGTCTGCAATGCTCTGGGCCAACTGTACATGCGCTGCTGAGAGAGTGCACGCTGATTGGCTGTGAGAGCCCAGAGTGTTACAGACACAGGGGCAGGAGTGAGGGAGCCTCTGCACTCCCGTCCTCCTCCAACAACAGCTGGCCAGGAGGGAGAGGTGGCAGGGAAGGGGAGGAAGGGAGGAAGGGAGAGGAGTAGGAAGAGAAGTGGAGGTCTCTGGTGGCAGCGCCCCCCCCCCCCCCACTGCTTCCATGGCCCCTGCTGTGCTGCCTTCACAGCCGCCACCTGGCCCTGACAACAGCAAGCAAGGAGGGGGAGGAGGTGTGGAAGGAGGGAGGAGAGGGGGAGGGGAAGAAGGGAGGGGGGGATGTGGCATGCTGCCGGGTGTCAGTGGCCACCACTGTGTACAACCACCCTTCCCCCCTGTTCCTGCGAGCCAGCAGTGGCACAGAAGCAGGGGGTGGGGAGAGGAGGGGGTGCACGGGGTCAGAGGTGGGGAGTGAGGAGGGCATGGGGGCGAAGGCGGAGCACAGGGCTGGATGTGGGGATATTTAGGATTGCTGGAGGTAGGGGGAGCATACGGGGAGGTGGAGTGGCAGCACCATGGGGCGCTGGAAAGTGGTGCTCCATCCCTGCCCACTTCTCCCTCCATTCGTGATGGGGAACTTCCTAGTTAATAAATAATGGTAAATCTCAGTTCCCCTTAAGGTAAATTCTTCCAAGACATCTTTGCTAGATTGCCCAGACAAGCCTCTCATCTACTTTCATCAAGCAGTAAAATATGTAGCAAAGTGCACGAGGGAACATTTGGAGCAGGGAAGTATTAAAACCTATGAGGTGTTGCATGCATATACTTAAAATATCAGCTCTTTCATCTGGAGGGAATCAAGTTAGGAATTATTTTAACAACCATAATAATGGACTAATTATTATTGGGGAAAAAACCCCCCATATGAATAGGTGAATTCTGGTTACAAATGAAAAGACAGGCTGAGGATGAGCATTGCCCCTGCATCAGTCTTACAAGTGTTGGACCGATGTTGTAGCTGTGATGTTCCATATCTAAGTCTGTCCCAACCATATACAGTACTAGGTCCAAAAAATATATCATCTATAAAAATCCTGCCTTTTGTATCAGACTTTCATAGATTTCATAGACATTAGGGCTGGAAGGGACATCGGAAGATCATACATGCCACTACTTAAGTAGGCAGGATGGAGTAACAAGACCTCAGAAATTAACAGTGTGCTAAATCTGATTGCTGTTCGAAAAAAAAAGGGAGAAAAATGAGCACATTCATGAATGGCAATTCATGAGTGTCAGTATTCAACATATGTGCACAGGGGACCTGATCAGAATGTCAGCATCTAGTACTGTTTTGGATCTGTGATGCAGTTATATTCCCAAACTACCATTTTCATGAGAGGTAAGTATGTTCACAAAGATCTCAAAAGCAAGGGGACCGGAAGAAGTTTTTTGCATTCAGTACTTCAGTTCTTACTAAGCAGCACTATGAAACAAGCCATTGCCCCAAAACAGCTGGTTCCAGCTATATCGCACCTGGGCCTCTCCAAAGGCATTTTTCTATAGTAAAGTTATTGTCTGCTGTCCTATGCCACTGGGCTAAGTTATGTATATTTTTATGTTGTTCTGCTTTCTAGTAGAGTGGCTGACTCTCAGATCCTGGATAGTAGGGATGGGCAAAATATGGCCTGTGGACCTGATCTTGCCTGCCAGACAATTCTATCAGGCCTGCAGAGCTCCTAAAAAAAAAAAAATAATAATATTAACCCCTGTCTCCCTGTCAAAGCTAAAAAGAGACGGGGCTCCTGAGGGAACCTTCAGCAGGCTTGCAGGCTTGAGCAGCCCAACCCCACCCACCCCCCAGCAGCTCCCTGCTTTCCTGCCCCTGCCCTGCTCTACCACCACTTGGCTGTGCTTCCCATCTGCATACCCAGATCCTGGATCCCAGGACTGTGCTGGTACAGAGGAGAGGAGTGTGAGAGTGTGTGTGTGCATGCATGCATGTCTGCAGGCATGGGGCAGAGTGTGTGTGTGTCTGCAGGCACGGGGCAGAGTGTGTGTGTGTCTGCAGGAACAGGGGCAGAGTGTGTGTGTGTTCATAGGGTGAGTCCCACATGCACACCCCACCATACGCAATCACCCACACCTCCCCTCACACTGCCATACACAAACCCCAGCCACCCTCCCCCCACACACACCCTCCCACAGACCCCATACCCATCCACACCCCACATATCCATACAAACACCCACATGCTTCCTCACCCCACATACCCACAGCCCCCACAAATCTACACCCACCCCCTACAATATACAAAAGTAAGCTATTGTGCATTTTAAGCTATCGTGCAGTCACCTCTGTGAACACTATACAAACACATGTAAATCAGGACAAAATATTTTTTGAAATCAAATTAATGAAAGTTGTAGATGTTCAATTTTTAGAATATAATTTGGTATTTTTCTGGTTCTGAGATGGAAAAACTCCTTGCTGAAAAGAGCACTTCCGGGGGCAAAGGGAGGGACTTCTGGTGACAAAGGTCAGGGTTTAGGGGGTGGGACTTCTGGTCACAAGATGGAGACCAGGAGCAGACCACCTCAACAGCTTGCCAAAACTCAGTAAATGGTCCTCTGCCCAAAATAATTGCCTGCCTCCACTGTATACAGACATAGGTTTCTCTTGTTGAGGCACTGGAAATAACAATGTAATTGCCACTGATTTCTGCTGGCAAGTGGAAAAACCCTTCTGGCCCTGACTTGGATATAAAGATGTGGAAATGGTCCTTTGGGCTATAATTAGTGGGGAGATAAATGGATCTGGAGGAAAACTGTGGAGAGAAAGTGAAGGCTGAGGGTTATATCATGTTATTTTCTTGACTAAATGATAAGTTCATGCAATAGGAAGTTAGAACTACATCTACAAAAGGATTTAATTGCTTAAAAGATGACTGAGAAGAGGGATGTAGAGCAGTGTTTGTTAACCTGTGGGTCATGACCCAAAAGTGGGTTACAAGAATATATAAAACGATTGTGAAGAAACTTAAAAATGGATTCTCCTTTAAAAGAGAAAAACATGGGAAACCATGGGTTTTCCCTTGCAGCTGAGAAACCAGATCTCTGTGTCCGCTCTTTTCCAGGAGAAGTAGTGAGGCAAATGTGTGTACATGTGTGTTGGTATATGTATTGTCTGTGTTAAGATATCCGCACATTAACTCCTGCCCCACACACTGGAGGGGGGGGGGGCTGGGATCCAGAAACAATGGGCCAAGAGTGAGGGGCACA